>NC_071530.1:144112501-144415531 GCF_026979565.1 Vidua chalybeata
TAGCAGAGCCCAGTGAGAGCACTTTAAATTTTAGTGCCAAGCTCATAGGAGATTAATCCCTTCCATTACAGTGATTCACCCTCTTGAACCGAGGTTCTGGCTCACAACACTTACCACTTTTGATAAGATATGTTCTATTGCTTCCTGAAAAATTAATGGGGATGTAGCTGTTCTGCACTCTTCCAACATCAGGAATTAATTGCTTGCTGACGAACTTTCCCACTCCAAATACCAGATGTCCTCTCCTAGGATTTGTGGTCTCCCCCTTTAAACACTTTTAAAATAATTCACCAAATTTACACCAATAATTTTCTTTGTTTCTCTAAATGTTCACAGAACCATTAACACAGAACATTTGTAGTTGTTCTGGATTTGGGAAGTCACATACACCAAAAACTGAGATACAGCACAATCCAACAGGAAGACCTACAGTGATACTCTTTGAAAATAGGAAGGTTCCAATGGGAATCTTTGAAAACATCCCCTTAGGTGAACTCACTATGTTTCAGAATAGAAGGATTTTACATAAAACCTAATGTTTGGTCTTACTTTAGAAGTAGCTGTGAAGTACCGCAAAGAATGCACTGGTTTAATTAATTAATTGTTTTTTGGGGAGGGGGGGAAGTGGCATAATCTCTCAAATCCATTTCTTTTAGGGCTGACATTTAGTTCCCTAAGCACCCTCAAACAACTAACTTGGCCAACTTGTACATGCCAACATCACCCAAAGTGGCATCTGAAGAGGGTTTGTGGTGGATTTCCGGGGGTGTGCTCCTTCATCTACTTCAGTTAATGGTGACTCCAAAGGTTTTTGCATGCCCAAGAAAAGAGAGACTGGGGCATCTTCTTGAAAAAATCATGGGAAGAGTTTATGGTGGTATAACCTGCCAAAGGTTTTTGCATGCCCAAGAAAAGAGAGACTGGGGCATCTTCTTGAAAAAATCATGGGAAGAGTTTATGGTGGTATAACCTGCCAGAGTTTGGAAATGTCATCCACTTCTTAAAGATGTGAGTATCTGCCTGCTGATTATGGAATTCAGCCTTTGCCATTCAAAAGAGATATTTTTAACTGGAGAGGAAAAAAGAGGCAGAAATAATCTCAAGGTAACATATTTAAAGTGTCTGAGCTGATGCTGTTTTCAGTACCTTAGTGAGAGACCACTTTTAGTTGCAATGCAGCACCTACAGAGCGCTGCAGTCCCCCAGGCTTTTACAACACTATTTCACAGGGATAGCAGAGAGACCTCCAGGCCTCTCAGGTTTATGTCACACATTCTGTGGATATTTTCTTTGACAGTGGAGCAAGCTGGAGGCAGCCTTGGCTGCAGCTCATCTAGAGATTATTATATTATGTGCTCTGGGCCACCCTGTGCTGGATAATAACATTTGGCTACTCATAAATAAATATCACGTGGAACCATTAGTCAGAAATTAAAGATGTTAATAAACTGGTTCTGTAAAAGGGAACTTGCCACAGATATAAAATACTCAGGTAAATTGTTATGATTCACCACCATAAGGCTACACTCTATATTCATGATGCCACAGGACATCCTTAAATTGCCTGAGAGTTTTGTCATTCCTATGGGCTTGAGCAATCCTTACACCATCAAATGAATGATTATTTGTACTTTTTAAGAGTATTTTCTGTTCTTCCCTATTTTGTACAAAAAGACTGTCTGCATTGAGAAGCGTACTTTTTATTGTCATAATTGTAAATAAAAAAAGGTATTTACCTGATAATAAACAAGGGCTTGCATAATCTTCATCACTCATCATCTCAAGCTGTTCCACAAACATAAAACCTCAAAATTAGCTTTCTTCGGCTTCATTTTAGAGACAAAACTGTATTACTCTGAAGAATAGATCTCTTCTTGGAAATTCTTGGATAAAAATGTACTTACAAAAGTGAAAATCATCTGTAACGTGAGATGAATGCTGAGTGAAAGTGACACTGAGAACCTTGGAACTGAGGCCAAAAGTTCAGGTTTCTTATAGACCCTTGTAGGTACTGGAAGGAGATATCAGTTTTTCCTGGAGCCTTCTCTTCTCCAGGCTGAACAACTCCTCTCATAGGAGAGGTGCCCCAGCCCTGTGATCAACTTCATGGGTGTCCTCTGGACTTGCTCCCACAGGTCCACGTCCCTCGCGTGCTGGAGACACCAGAGCTGGATGCATCGCTCGAGGTGGGGTGTCACCAGGGCAGGGTGGAGGGGCAGAATCACCTCACACAACCAGCTGTCCATGTTTATTTTGATGCAATCCAGGACAGATTTGGCTTTCTGGGCTGCAAGTGCACATTGCTGAATCACAATAAGCTTTTTGTCTACAAAATTAATTTCTCTCATGTGCTAATCTTGACCCATTCCCCATCCAGCCTGTACTTGTGCTTAAATGTATGTTTACATAATAGCTGTGTGTGCAGGTATATTGATATATATATTGATATATATTGTATATATGTATATATCTGGCTATTTTGCCCCAGTTCATTAAGGGAAAAACTGTTTCATGCTGGCCTCACCTGCCCTGGCTGATGCTGTGTTACCGCACAGATATTTGACATTGAGCCGCTGCACCATACAGAGACTAGAACCAATAGAAAGCCTCCTCCTGTGAAGAAATTGCATGAAATAAACCAGGCTTCTTTCACAGAGCTCTATCTCCAGTCTAGGTGAATTTAGGTCAGGGTGTATTTCGGTGAATGAAAGCTTTTATTTTTGCTCTGAATGGGCGTGTTTCCGCTGTTCTACCACAAGAGGGCAGCAAAGGAAAATGGTTGCTAAAAGCCAAGACAAAAACATTCAAGGACGTTTAAGCGCTTTAGTTTCCCACTGTGTTTAACAAGATTCTGAAAATACCATTGTGTGGGAACTAGGAGAGCTTGTGGAAGCCACCTGGTGAGAGAAAGAGATTTTTGTGGTTTTTTTCAAAAGCTCTTCAAGCTTCTCAATCTATTGATAGCTTAATGAAGTTATTTGCTATTACCTTCAAATATGCTCCCCGATCATGTGGTAACAGCACAGCAGCTGAGCAAGGTCTCCTGGGCTTCAGCATCCTCATCTCTAGTGTTAATTGCTCCATTATCTCAGAATTTAAGTGCTTTATCTCAAATCCCTCCTTCCATTTCTAAACACTCTTTGCCTGCGGAAGCGCTGACACGAATGGAAAGAGCTACACTTGAAGAATGACCTGGTGGCAACAAAACGATCTCACTCTCGGATATTTTATCCCAAAATCCAACCTAAGTAATAAAGGAATTCTGGTTGGGTATGTGGGAGTGGGTGGAGTGGAGGTTTGGGGGGTGATGTTTGGCAGCTTTACCCAGAGCTATTCAAGCAGGAGCCAGGGTGTTAGAGCTGGTTCGAGCTGCTGGGGGAGTGTCTGTGAGTCACAGTGGCTGTGCTGAATGCAGATAGAGGTTTAATCAAAGTGGATCTGTGCAGTAAGCTGCATTTTCATTCATGTGTTCTGTAGTCCTTGCAGGCAACCAGAGCATCAGCATGTTAATTACCTATAAAATATACAGGAGAATTCTGCCCATTTGAAATGTTTCAACTTCTAAATAAATGACAAACAGAAAGTAGAGGAAAAGAAAAAAAAAAAATTAGCATAGGAAAGTGAAGGCATCTTTCCAAAGAGTGTATTAGAGCTTGGATTTGGACCCAAATCTCAGTCATTTTGTAGCCTCAGAATAGTGGCATTTTCTGCTACCACTGCTGCCATATTGTACCTAACAGAAAGTGTGCTCTGGGTGATACTGGGGCACAAGTGAGAGGGACAGGGACAAGGAACAGGTTTGCTCATTTCAAGCAGGATCTCCCTCCATGCTGGTGTCTTCCAGTGAATGCAGTAGAATGAGAGGTGAATTGCAGCCAGCCACAAGTGCAGCCAAAACTGTGACAGTTTACCTGAGGCTGAAGCTGCAGAGAAACCACCCCCTTTAAAACAATGTCCCAGGGCTACTGAGACTGGGTGAAAGAGCTGGTCATCCCCCACCATGTGCCTGACTGCCTGAAAACAAACCCTGAACATCTGCCCCAAGGGAAACACCAAGATGCTCCAACCTGCTGCTCAGATGAAGAAAGGGACCATCCCCACTGCCATCTGAGGTGGATGTGGCCATATAGAGCTGTTGAATTAACTGAGACAAACCTGGCTGCCTGGGACATTGCTCTTAAAAAAGGTTGTTACCTCTGTGCCTCTGTCCCCATCTTTGATTTTTTACTGCAAACTGATCTATTCCTTTTTTTTGTGGTGGAGATGTCATCTTCAAACTGAAAGTGACACTAAGCACTCAAAATAATAACTGAACACTGTACCTTGTCTGCTGCTGCTCATAGGCTGAGACAGTCCAGCATTCACTGCAGAGCATCCCATTTTGTGCAGAGCATCCTGCTTTGTGCAGCCCCTGTTGGTGGTGTTTGGGCCATGCTTCTGCTGTAGCTTCTGCTTCTGCTGTAGCTTTTTATGGTCAGGGGCATGGCCCCATCCCTTCAGGGTTGCAAGAATCAGCCCTAGATCTGTTCCAGGGCAGGAAAGGCTCTAGTCCAGCCCTGGTTAAGACCAAAAGTGGAACCCACGTGGGATGCAACTATGAACACAGTGTAACACTTTAAAGCAAGGGAAAATGAAATCTTTTTTGTGTTAGACTGAACATCTAAAATTGTAAGTACCATTCAGCTCTCCAGAGCTCTAGCAGATGGATGAACTGGGAGTGTTTTTTTAAGCCAATGCACATCTCTCCAAGTAAAATGCCACTCTCCATTACTCTGAGTTGGGAGAATAATGAAAGAATCAATCAAATTCTCTAACACTGACAGAAAACAGACAAAAATCCATGAGTCCCTTTGAGGCTCTAAGAGGATTAAACTCCTCAGGCAGGAACTCTTCTATAAGGGTTTGTTTATGGTAAGAAAAAAAAGTTTGATAGATGTGTATGGTCAGTTCAAAACAGCAGTCTGAAAAACCTTGTATGTTATCTGAAGTGAAACAACCCCATTCTATAGATCAACAGCCTGAAATACGATTTTGACTCTGATACAAACAAGCCAAGAAGCATCAGACAAATCCCTTTGGTGCTTAGAGCTCTTCACTTCCTTCCATATTCAACCCATTTGTCTCTTTGGTACCAAACTCCTCAAGGCTGGCATTATAGACACACTTACAGAAGCAGCTAATAAGTGATTAATGCAACCTGAGACCACTCAGGGAGCCTTGTGTAGTCCCACTGTGCTGGATCTGAGTGCAGTGATGGAGTTGAGGAGAACCAGGGAAGATCCCCTTTCATCAGCAATGTCTTCTGAGGTGTCAGCACCTACATGAGTCTGTATCAGTGCAAAAGCACTGCTGAATTCTTCCCCTCATCCACAGCATAATTGCACTGGACCAGCATCTGATAACATTTCCAGGAGCACTGAAGAGATAACTAACTCCTTTTACACAGTGTGGAGTGGGGTTCCAAGTTTGGCTAGAGAGGATTACAAATCAAGGATCATCTGGTGTAATATAAAGGTAAGTGTAGCATGAATGAGCCATTTCCTTGTATTTTGCTCAGGTGAGGTAATGTTTTGGAGATTATAAGGCAGGATATAAGGCAGACAGGGCAGAGTTTTCAGGATTTTCAGGGTTGGGTCTCAGGTTATGTTCAAAGACAACAAAAGTCCCAGAACTTCGTGGGTTGCAATATATTGTTAAGGTTGTTTTAAGCATTGTGGGGAGCAATGATTTGTCTGTGCAGCTGGAACATGGTGGTGTTAACTACTGCAGCACCTGTGTGACTTTGACAGGGATATACACACTGGATACTTGCAATGCTATAAAGCCCAGGGCTTATGGAGATGTCCTGGGTGTTATTCTCAGTATTAATTCCATTTAGGTATTCCTAGCACATCTGGCTCCTGTACAGGACAAAGATACTAAAAAAATCTTTGGTCTGGCTTGAAGGGAAACACAGGAAATGCTGGGGATTGCCAGAAGAAATCAGGTTAGAAAATTTCACCTGTTTTCTTCCACCTTGCTTCTCGTTTCAGTTGCTATCTCATTCACAGCATTGAGTCACAGACCGGTTTGGGTTGGAAGGGACCCTTAAAGATCATCTCGTCCAGCCTCACTGCCAAACCTCAAGGTTAGTTTGGGTCTTACAGCTGGCCTGAAAACCCCAGATGTTATGTGTCCTTCTGGGAAACTGATGTGATCTTTGAGTAAGGTCAGATGATTTCCATGCACTTTAATTTGCATTCTAATTTTTTTGCTCTGCTATAAATACAATAGCATTATATTTTTGGACATATCTGCATTCCTTGTTTAAGGCAGAGGGTATTGAGCATGAGCAGAGCATCTGATAGCTGTTTATTAGAGGTCCACATGAGCTTCTTTTAAAAATGATGCACTGTAGAGGAATGAAAACAGCAGATCTTTCTGCACATTAGCATTCTGTGCTGGTAAAAGACTGAGTACTATTTAAGGGTGTCACAGCAAAGCAAGAAAGAGAGAAAGTTGTTCATAGCTACCTAAACAATGATTACACAGTAAATGGATCCCTCAGAAAATACTGCAATGATTTCTAATGCTTGTGGTTTTCCTCTGCATGCAGCACGACAGATTTGCAGATGAATTAGACTGCAACAGTCAGCAGATGTGATTGTTTTCCAGAACCATTTTTAAGACAACCCTACTTAATTCCTCTGATTTTTTCAAGCACCCTACCTCCAAAAGGAGCTTATTTTGTTTCTTTTTTTCACCACCATCCACAACATATTACAGATTTTGGTGGTTTTTAACTTATAAATGAAGTGAGACATAAGAGCACATCGGTTTCATGACAGCTTGTTTCAGATGAGCAGAACTGAGCCTGTGTTTTCCCATGGGTGTGTTCTGCATGCAGGTTTGCATCCTGTCTCTGTGCTTGTGACTCCTTATACCTTCCATAATTTCCATCATAGAATTATAGAATATGCTGAGTTGGAAGGCACTCATCAGGATCATCAGGTCCTGGCCCTCCACAAGACACCCCAAGAGTTACCCCATATGCCTGAGAGCTTTGTCCAAACCCTTTTTGAGCTCTGTCAGACTTTGTGTTGCTATCACTTCCTTGGGAAGCTTGTTCCAGTGCCCAACCACCCTCTGGGTGAAGATCTTTTTCCTAATATCCAGCTTAAACCTCCCCTGGCACAGTTTGAGGCCATTCTCTTGGTTCCTGCTACTGGTCACCTGAGACAAGAGATCAGTGTCTGCTCCCCCTTTTCTCCTCATGAGGAAGCTGTAACTGCAGTGAGGTCTCCCCTCAGTCTCCTCTCCTCCAGGCTGAACAATCCAAGTGACCTCAGCTGCTCCTCATGGTACCAGCTGTCTTACAAAAAAAACCCAAAAAAACAAAAAATAAAATAAAATAAATTAAAAAAAAAAAAAAAAAAAAAAAAAAAAAAAACCAACCAAAAAAAACCAAAAAGGATTTGCATCTGTCTCTAACAAGGGTTCAGGTAATGCCAAGTGTGGGAAGATTCATATGCTGAAATAATTTCATATAAGTGTGCATATGAGTGTTTCAGCACCAAACTTGATATGATGCAGCCAAGTGCTATAGCATAGCTCAGGAGAGGTATCTGTTATGATCTGCTCTGGAAATAGAGCTCACAGTCCCTAATGTGCTTTGGCAACCACAGTAATGAACATCACACTCGGGGCTACAGTCCAGCAAGGGTACAAGATTCAACATGAAGAATGCCAAGATTAGTCCCTGGAGTGGCTGTCAATACTGGCAGGATGATGATCATGAGGGAAAGTCAACAGCAAAGATCAGATTAGGAGGAGAATTCACAGGGGTGTCTGAGACACCAGTAGCCACTTTATACTGGTTGTCATGGAAAGAAAAGCCTTAGTTGAGCTGGTTGGTGCTCCAATAAAACTTTGGGCTCATTCATTCCCCCAGTTCACATGTCTGAGATTTGCACCAGGAGAGTGGATACCTAAAGTGATTAAGGAGTCTTCAGACACAGCTGAAGGGAAATAAGTTTCCTTGAAAAAATGCAATATATGTACTTCTGAGGAAAGGATTAGCTGTCCCCAGGTTGGAAGAGAAATTTCAGGACTTGGTAGACTGACAGGCTCCAGGTCATAGATTAAAATCAAGTGAGGCCAGAAATTAATACTAATTTTTGGTTGGGTCATAAAACTCATTTGTTTAGATTATCCAGCCCTAGATGTTTTCAGTGTAAAACAATAAAAACAGGGGCATAACATGCAGAAGGACTGTGCCCACAAGCAGTGCCCACAGGCAATGCCCACAGCTCTGAATACATGATCTCTGCCTTTCCTTGTGGTGGCACTGTGAAAAGGGTGCATACAACAGCACCTTTTGTCTGGATTTATCCTGAGCCTGGTTCCTTGCTGCTATGGGAATGAAAATTAGTAACTCGGTCAGCTGTGTCTGCTTCATCTTTTCTGTCTCTCTGGCCAATAATTTCATCCTGCCTGCAGGTGAAAAAAGGAATTGCTGTGTCATTTATACTTTTTTCATGTTTTTGGTGTTTCTGCAATGGAATAAAATGTGAGCTTCTGCAGCAGAAATGCAAGCTTATGTTTTCTAGGTAAATTAATCAAAAAAGGGGTTCATGGTTCCTCTGTGAGCCATCACGCCTTGATTTTTTTCACTTACCCAAGACAGAGGAGGTAGGAAAAGTTCTAAATACAGATGTTTCTGAAGAAAGAACTCTTTACATAGTTCAAGAGCAACCAGAGAAGGCACAATGGACACAACTTACTCCATCATGCTGCAGTTTAAACTTCAAGCTTTTTAGAAAGTAAGGACATTATATTTCAGAACATTTATGTGGACACAGCAAAAACATGACTGACAAACCCCTAAGTTGTGCTTGCTGGCATTTCCCATGAGTTATAATGATTTCAGGGCACCTTGGACAGGAATCCAGTAAAGTGCTTTCCTGTTGTCTTGAAGAAGCTGCTTCTCTGCCTCAAAAACAACATTTAAGATGGTGTAAGATATATTAGGAAAAGACTGAACATCAGAACCTATGGGGTAAACTACATAAAGACAACCAATAGAAAGGAATCATGGTGCATGACACTTCAATTTTTTGCCTACATAATTAAAAAAATTACTATTTTTTAACAGCATCTAAGGGGCTTGATGTCACTAATCTGTTCTCCCTCCACTTAGATGCAATTGAAAATGTCTTCCCAAAATTAACCCTTGTGAAATTCTCATTTCATGCCCCTGAGCAGGATGTTAAGTCTTTAAGAAGTCTGCCCTGCCTTGACACTACCCCTGGTATGAAATAGCTGTGTAGGCTCAAAACACTGTTCAAAGGCTTGAAGTGCACTGGGAACTGTGCTCCTTCTCCTGAGGCCCCTGACAATGAACCGTGTGACTGGGCTGTGCTCTGAGGTGAGGCACTATTAATAATTCAGAGCAGCAGAGACTTATTCTGCCTTGCCATTGTGACTTTCCAGTACAAATCTCTCACCTCTGTCACTTGGTGGGAACTGCTAATCCAAGTGAAATATTGGGAGTTATTCTCATCTTGGTGTCAGAATTAGGTAACTGCATTTTGTGTAGTGAAAGGGAAAAATTCTTCTTGTCAGCCTTTGTGAGAAGTTTGAGAAATACATCATGCATTGCAGGTTGTAAGTAGATAATTGGGTTATTTGTAAGGTATTTTATGAGCATTTAATGTGCCTCTTTTTCTTCCCTCCAGACAAGTTCAGAGGTAGCTTTACCTTCCATTCTTCTTTTACTGCATCCTGTGTTATCTGTTCCCAAGAGGCTTTTCTGGATGTAGAATAAAAATGTACAGAAGCCTTGTCAGGCTGAGTATCTTACATATGTAATAGCATATGTTTGTACAAAAATGACAGAGCACATCCTTATAATAAACTACTATTGTAGAAAACCATTTATTCAAGTCAAGGTCTCGTTCCTTGTTATAAGGGAAAGTACAAACATTCTCAGTTGGACAAGGTCACACAACACCATAAACACCATAAACCTGACATCTTACTGAGCGCTGTGTGAACAAACTCTTGTTAAAAAACAAATGCTCTTCCCCAGTGGGTCTTACAGCCTTGCTTAGAACAGCTGCAATGGGGAGTGATTGCTCTGTGCACTGGGGTAAGGAAGGAAACATGGCAGAGTGAGCAGTAAGGGGGTGGGAATGGTGGAATGCAATTTTGGGAATAATTCAGTTTCTTTCTTGATGCTTGACTACAGAGTTTTTTGGTAAAATCAATGTAGCCGTTATATAAGTGATTGGGAAGCTAAATAGCTTGGTGGAGTGTCTGCCAGTGAGCTGAGCCACTGGTTTGCAAGGCTTCCAGTGCATTCACAAAGGGAGGCAGATAACAAATTATATATTTTTTCCAGGCTCTGAATCAATGCATGAAATTGAAAAGGTTTTCCTTCCTCATCTTCAGTCAGCATTTCATCCTCAGTACTAGCAAGACCTGTGAAACATTCTCAGGATTGAAGATTTTGCGTCTTTCTCTTTTGGTTGTCTATCTCAGTGGTGAAGAGATAATGCTAAATTCATGGATATAAAAAACAGAAAGCTTGAAATATCCACCCTGTCTGTTGGAATTTTACAGATTGTAAAAACCACGTTGTTCCCCATCAGTGGACTCAGGCACTTGTATTTGAATAAAACATAATGTCCACAAAGGTCTCCAAAATCTCTTCAGGAGATAACAGATCCACTGTTTTTCATTGTGTCCTGTTCCAGTGGTAAGGCATATTTGCTGTCAGATGTTCTTTATTTCCAATTTGATCTTTTGTAGCTTTCTATGATAATGTCTGCTCTGCTTTTCTTGACTAGATTAAGGAGATCTCCAGAAACTACTAATTTTGGCTCATGAAAGCATTCATACATTGGAATTAAGTCAATTAACTCCAGTGAAGTCTTCATTACCATAAGCTACACAGCTTGACTTAGTTTTGGCACTGACCTACAACAGAATCTTTATGAACACATTTTTTGACAGTCTTAGGCATCACAAGAGCATAGAATCATTTAGGTTGGGAAAGACGTCTAAGATGAACAAGTCCAACCATTTACCCACCACTGCCAACTCCACCATTATGTAATACCCTACTTTCCATGCCTACACCTCTTTTAAATACCCCCAGGATGGTGACTCCACCACTTCCCTGGACAGCTTGTTCCAATGCCTGACTATGCTTTAGGAGAACAATTCCTTTTTTTTTCACTATCTAATTTTAACCTCTCCTGGAGCAAATTGAGGCCATTTCTTCTTGACCTGTCTCTTGTTACCTGGGAGAAGAGGCTGACCCCCACCTGACTACAGCCTCCTGTCAGGGAGTTGGAGAGAGTGATAAGGTCTGAACCTCCTTTTCCCCAGGCTGAACAGCCCCAGCTCCCTCAGCTGCTCCTCATCAGAATTGTGCTCCAGACCCATCCCCAGCTCCATTGCCCTTCTCTGGACACTCTCCAAGACCTCAAAGTCTTTCTTTTTATGAGGGACCCAGGGCTGGACTCAGGGTTTGAAGTGCAGGCTCACCCATGCTGAGTACAGGGGAATGGTCACTGTTGGCCTGTTGGAGTAGCAAACACCTGTCACAAAACTATGAGCCAGGGCTGAAAGTGTCTGACATCTGTAATGGACTTATGCAGAAGACAGGTGCCCAAATCTGAAGCTATGGCCTTGAGCAAAGGCAATGATGGCTGTTGTTTAGATATAGTGGCTTCTACCTTAAAGGAGAAACTCTGGTTGGATACCAGTCTCAGCTTCAAATTAAGAATTTCAGATTAAGAAAGTTTTTTGCCATTGTTTTACTGGTAATTTCTTAACCTTTGGAACATGGAGCAAAAACAACTTCCTAATGTATTGATGCTAGGATGAAATACTTTCTGACATCCACAAGATATATTCCAGCATGGGTTTAAAAACGAGATTGGAGCTATAAGAATGTTTTTTGGAGTATTAATCAAAGAATTCATAGTAGGGTATAGCAACGTGTCTGAAAGGGGAAGTCCCCATTGCAGCAGTTACTATCAAAGTTTTATTTTTTGGATATTTGACAGGAGATGCTCCAGAGAGTCCAAAGGCTTGGGTTGCTGGGCCTAGATGAGGCTGGTCAATGTCAGTATGCTCTGCATAGGAATACAGACTAGATGTGAAGGCAGCATCAAGTGTGAAAATAAAACCAGTGAAACTGTGTTCTAGGGGAAATGGGTGATACTGGTGTTCTCTGTCCTCACTGTGACCTTAAAGCTGAAAATAAAATGTTGACTTTTATCCATAAACCTTGAAATAGCTTGGAACTTTTTTCCTAGAGTTTATTTTTCTTTTTTTTTTTTTCTTTATTATGTATAATTTTCAGGTTCATGGAGGCCCTTCTGCTCTAGTCCTCTAGCTCTGAAATTGATGTGAGCAGAAAGATGGGGTGAATTGGTGCCTGGGATTGCCTTGCAAATATGCTGCACAGGAAACTTTCAGTTCATAGAGGTGAGGACAGCATAGCTCTGGGAGGGAACCATGGTGGAAATCCACAAGCTGCAATGGGCACGTCACCTACCTCATCTGAGAGAATAAGAGGAGGAAATGTTGTTGCTTAAATTAAGTTTTAAGTATTGGTGAGTTTTTTGTTTCTGAATAAATTTGGAGTGGATAAATAAAATGGAAATTACAAGTACTTGGATTTTTCTGTGTTCTGCAGGAAGCAATAAAAAAGCCCCAAACAAAACCAGCAATAGAAAAGGAAACTGTTGGAGATGGCTCCATAAAAACTTGCCTGCCAACATCCTTATGGTGGTTTCTGAAATGTAATGGGTCCTGCCAAGTTAATTGCCAGGAAAAGGGGAATCTCAAAGGGGCAGCAGGTGACTGCACACTGCAGTGTCAGCTGTGGCATGTGGGACGTACTCCCTGTACCCTCATTATCCTGAGAACTGGTCTGGGACTGACAAGCAGCCAAGCATAACAATTTGCAGATTATTAGGCTGTTAATGAAGAATGAGCTGTAAAGGCAGAGTGTTGATTCACCTTGTGGTATAGATCCTGCTAGCATCTTCTTCCCAGCATCATTCAGATGGGAAAAGTGCTAAAGAACAGCTCCCAGCTTGTTCAAGCTTCTGGTCTTGCCCTTCCTGGGAACAGGAACACAGGGAATGAATTGCTGCCACTGCAAGACTTGGTCTTATCCATGAAGAATCAGCTGACTCTGAGACAGGGTTGTAACTCCTGACTCCTGGATGGAGCTTTAAAACATTGATCTGGGCACATCCAAATGAGGCAATCACTCATCTGAAGCAAATTTCTTGGTGATTTATAGAAACTTACAAAACTGAGGGCCTGTCAAAATAGTCTCTGTGCAGAATAATGAATAGGAAGAGGCAGTTGTATTTTTTATTATTTTAAGTTACTGATAAGTTAATTAAAATTATACTTAATATCCTGTAGCTGTAATAATATCCCTTGGAGTACCCCATGTCAATACTGCTGGGAGTGGGTTTTGCAAGCAAAAGTCGTTTCACACTTATTTGTTTTAGAACCTTAGATATTCAGCAAACCAGCTGAGATTGCTTCTTCTTTGTCTCCATGTGGCAACAGTGGTGGTTTTTTGTTTTCAGTTAATATTGCAAAGTTGAAGGAGGCAAAGGAAGCACTGATTTCAGGACCCTCAAAAGGTACATGGACAGTGAAACAGAAAGATGTTCAATACATAAATATTAACATAATATTCTGTGATTCTGTGATCTGGAAATATTTCACAACCAGAAAAACAGAACACCTTGAGGTCAGGGGAGATCTGGGTCAGGAGAAGTAGCATGAGATGGCACTTTACAGGAAATTAACCAGCCCTGCATATAGCTGTTGTTTTCACATGAAAGAGCTGAATGAATCAGTCTCTGGTTGGCTTAGTAACTCTGACAGCTATCACATATGGAACAGCTTTGGGGTAAATAGACGGAAAAGAAGAAAATTTTCAGAAAAAAAATTGAGCCTTATCTACTAAAGTTATGTAAACAGCAGAAATTTTTTGTGGAAGAGCTAATGAGAGCATTCCTTAAAAACTGCTGTAAGCCTCAAGTGCCTGGAGATATGCATATTGAGTTTTTACCCCTTCCCTCCCATCTGCCAGCTGCTCTGCTGTCATAATTTTTCCCTCCTCCAGTAAAACACAGAGCTGGGGAAACAACAAACCCTGAATTGTGTCACTGCACAGAAGAAGATTGATGGGGAGGTTAATAAGTTGACTGTGCAATTATAACACTCACCATGTACCATTGATAATGGTTAATGTGGTTATTTCCCACTCCTCTGATTATTTTTCTGCCTGTTTTTCAAGTCAGCTGGGGATCCAGGCTCTGCTCCCTGCCTTGCTTCTCTACAGTGAGCAGCCCCAGGAAACTTGGCTATCGGGCACTTTGCTGTGCTGGTGTTTGGATAAACTCCTTGACTCCCAGTGCACTCAGGAAAGGCAACTGAAGTTCTGCTAATGAGAAAAGGATTAGATGAGACTGTTTTTTTTTTTTTTTTTAATTGCTGTGCTTTTCCAAATGTGAAAACAACTGTGAAATAATCAGGAATGGATTGAAGCTGAGGACAGTGAATGATTTTTCCCCCTGTGTTTAAAAGCTATATTTTGAATTGCTTTTTTTTTGTTAGCACACAGTTCTAAATGATATCACACCTGTCACATTGTTCTCAGTAGAGTTAAGCTCAGTGATTTGAGTCTTAATGTGAGCTGAGAGTAGATACCTTGACTGGTATTGGTACCTAACTGTGAATTTCTAAATATGCATTACAAAAATTGGTCAATGGCATAAATTAAATAACACAAAAATTCCTTCACTGCCCTTCAAGCAAACACTCTTGCTATAGGTATAACTTTTTTTCTAGAATATAGGCGTGATCGTTACAAAAATGCGCTTGGAGCACTACAAAGTAATGATTTTGGTACAGAACTGTTGTCCAGGTTGTCAATATTCCATTTACTTTAATGATTGAGTACTTCAAAGCATAAGCTACCCTTGATGCAGTTGATTGTATGTTGCTTTTTAGAGAAGAAAGCTGTAGTTTTCAGCCTGTTTATTTAGAAATCATTTAAGAGCTCCTGACATGCAGCTTGTGAGAGGAACTGAGGTACAAATTTCTGAGGAAGCAGCCTGCTACTGTTTGTTTCTGTGTAGACCACATTTGTAGAAAGGAATAAGGGGACATCAAAGAGGATAGTCAAATTTTGCCAAGGCTTTCTTCTAATAGGGAAAATCTATGAAAGTCCTCAATACTTGCTAGCTGCTTTGGCCGAAGTGCTATGATATCAAGGCAATTTGTTTTTATTAAGCCTGTTTCAAGGGATAATTACTAGGTGTTTGGTTTCTAGGTCCTTGTATGAGCAATTCTATCCTTTACGAACAAGAAACCCTGAAGATGGTTGTGAGGGAAAGCTGAATACACTAACAGTACCATAAAGTCGTGGAGTACAACAAGCAGACTGAGACCATAAATAATAGCTGTGCTCCACAGAAAACAGATGCTACAATGAGAAATAACATTTCTGAAGATATAAGGTCACCACATTTGAAAAGGAACAAACAGTGCAATTGCTGGGCTGACAAATAGCCAGCAAGTGTAGAAAAATAGTCTCGTGCAGGGATTTACCTGCTACAGTAACAAGTGAAATTCCTCACTAAAGAATTGCTCATGGCAATGAGCTGATTTAGCAACCTTTTTATCTGGTCAGCATGGACTCAGGCTTCACTAGCCAGTGATTTTTCTTGGGAACACAGTTATGCTAATGGGGATTTTGAGAGGGATAACAGAGAAAGATATCTGTGTCTCTGATAAGAAGAAGGAAATTTGGGCCTGTGCTAAGCAGTGAAGTTGCCCTCATAACTCCAGTCTGCAATCCTGTTATCCAGTTAGCACCTTCCACTCACTGTGAATTGTCATTACAGAAGTGATAAGAATTAGAAAATCAGTTCAGTGGGGCTATTAGCAAGAATTAAATATTTGAAGGACCAGGAGAAGTGAACCCATCCAGCACAAAAAAAAAAAAAAAAAAAAAAAAAAAAAAAAAAAAAAAAAGCTGTTAAAGAGAAGACAGCTGGTAATGAACTGTTTAAAGCAGCCTTTGAACCTTCCTTTTCTAGTGCCTGAAATATCACTAGAAGTATGAAATTAATTTAAATGTTTCAGATGTCATCACTTTCTTGTCTTCATCACCTACAGTATCAGCACTTGCCTAAGTAAGCTGAAGAAAGAATCTGTATGTTGCACTGTACTGTTTGAGTGTGGTTCATCTGGGGATTGCTGTGTGATTACAGGTTCTGCTCTTCCATCTGAGATTTACTTTAAAGATAGTATTTTCTGAAACAAACCCAGCTCCTTTGAGAACAGACCTGATGAGAGGCTTCATGCACTTTACAGCCTGCTGTGAATCATGTCATGATGTAAACCTGGGCTATATATTTACTCATGGCATATATAAACTTGGGCTATATATTTACTTTTTCCTAGGTGAAGTTGATTAGCCAGTCCCCAAAAAGTTAACCTCCTTTTGATGCAGGGCTTGTAGCACTGAGGTGTGCTCTTGTAGCATTTTGTAGGACTGTCTGTGCTGGCACACAAATAATTTAGGATATTCTCAGTCTTGGCTTCCCCTCATCTTGGGGCATCTGAGTGGGAGCTTAGCAGTGAGTTTTGTGTCCTGCTGTACTTCAACATGCACTCATTTTACAGCCTCAGAAAACCCTTGTTTTGGTGACAACTCAGACTAGTGACAGGGTTGAGAGCTAAGCTCTGGAAAACAACACCAGAGAATCTGATTAATTGCTTGGCTGTACAATTGATTCAGCAGTAGGCTCCAGACATGTCATTCAAGGTGTAACTCTGTTGTCTGCTTGTCTGTGTGACAGTCAAGACACCACAGTGTGTTTGAGCCCTCCAAACAGGACTGATGGACGTGACAGTGCCCACAAGAGAGCCTTGACCTTCTGCCTTGGGTGCAGGAGGTCAGGTGGACACCAACATAACAGTTTATCTACAGTGCAGTAACCCAACTGTGAGGAGGATGCCTTAGTCCATTTTAAGAGTGGAATCAATGGAATCACTGAGTTTAGGACAAGACTCATCTCTTCTGTCTTCCAGACCCTCATACCTGGGCAGATCACACACCTTGAAATCCTTCAGCTGTATTGTCAATATTTTTCCTGTAGTTATGGGGATAAGGCAGCTACCTTAGATTGTAGAAATCTACTTGAAGGCAATTAAAGGTGACAAGAACCTACTCACTTCTGTTTTGCTTTCATCTGAAAAATGTGGACGGTATTTCCTCCTTTTGCCATCACTAACTGCCTGCACAATTCATGTTCTAAATCCCTCGAGTAAGGGGTTTATTCTTCCCTTTCTGCAGGTAGATGACACAGCAGAATGGTGGCCTACACCTAGATGGATGCTCAGACGTTAACCACAGCTGGCTGGGGAGAGATGCTGGCACCATTTGTTAAAACATAGGAATTTGAATCTCATCAAAATATCACACCAGTAAAAAAAAATAAAAATCACACTCCTTCTAAAAAAAATTAAACCCTTTTTATTTGTATATTTATTTTTATATATAAAAGAAATACAAAAACAACCCCACGAACAATGCTGATTATGGCAATTCAGTTTTGTCAGCCCCCTCTGCTTGGGCTGCTGCCTCAGATCCACCGGGAGTGAGCAAAGTCCTCCGGTTGTAATGTCCTTTTATGATTCCAGAGTTATTGTTCTCATTAAGAATTTGTTTCTGTTTTTGCCTGTTAAGAGACTGTACAAGTCCTAACACAACAGCTGCTAATGAATACTGTCCAGTCAGTTTTCTTGGTTGTAAGATTAGAGGATTTGGTTGAACTCTTCCTAGAAGAAAATATGTTTTGATTTTTCCTTCCTGTTCACTGATACCTTTGACATAAATTTCTCCACGGTAGTCGAAGGCAAATCCACGGTCCTTCAGGATCAGATACGTTTCTTCAGGCACTTGTATTCTGTCACTAACACCTGTGCTGTCCATTCGACTTGCCAAATTCACTGTTTTGCCCCAGATATCATACTGGGGTTTCTTAGCACCGATAACTCCTGCTACAACAGAGCCATGGCTAATCCCTAATTAAAAAAAAAAAAAAAAAAAAAAAGAGAAGATAAACTGTATACAATAATAACTAAAACCCATATTTGCACTGAAGAACCAGGTGAAGTCTGGTTCAGATACACTTATCTCCAGTCTTAAGAAACAGGTGCATATTTAAAGAAATTAAATAAAAAAAATCTGGAAAAAGCTATAAAGCATGAAAAGTGATATCAGCAGGTTTGTTTTATGGGACACCCTTGTCAGTGGAATCACAATATTTTTGTGTTATCTGTATTCTGGACATTGTTGCCAAAGCTCCTGAAAAGTTATTCTCAGACAATAGGAAAGATTTCTGGAAGTATACTTGTTGAGGGCGACCTTGTTAGTGCTATACAGTCAAGAAATTGCATTCTTATGTTCCGTGAAGTGAAAATATTAAAGCATTCTGTGAAGCTGTTGAAAGACTTCATTTTGTAAGATTGTTGCATAAAAAGACAAGCAATATCTGTTGGTTTGTTTTCTAGAACAGTGATTTAATAATAATTTTAGTAGAGTGCAAGATATCTTTTGGAAAAGGATTTTAGTTTCTTAGGGTTTTTTTTTTAAGATTTTTTAAAAATAATATTTAATAATATAGAAATATTATCAAATACTCTCACACTCAGGATCTATGAGTTCTTTACATGTGATCCACACTTACTAAATGTGAATGCCCATTCCTTGAGAAATCTTGGGAACTATGAGTTTTGCATTCAAAACTGTTAGGAAGTGCAGATCAGATAGTTATGCTGTGACCCTCTATGCTGTGACTGGTAAATATACTTTAGTTTTTCTATGGCAGGGTTATCTGTAAAAGACATGTCCCTTCAAGGTGATTTTTTGTTGTTGTTGTTTTGGCCAGTGATCCAGTCAGCATGAGAAGTCATCAAATTTGCTCCTGCTATGTGCCATATATTCAGGCCACTTTTTTATGTCCTATCCCACTAACCATGTAGGATATTCCATCCAGAACAATTGCTTACTCATCCCAGCAATTCAGAGCTGCTGCCACTGTCAAGTCAGAGATGGAATTCAATTTTTGTGCAAAACAGAAGTACTACTCCCAGGGTTTAGAAGAAATGACTTGTTTTACTGAAGAAGAATATTATGCAGGGAGATTAATTAGGGACTGTGTGAGTATTAGTCTTGGGGCTGTTCATTTTCTGTGTTATATCTATGGGTTCTTAGTAGTAGACTTACTAAAGATAGTAAATTAATTATGTTCCCCATTCACAATTCACTGAAACTTTGAACCCCTACAATCCCCAAATCAGGGCCCATATTCTGCAAATGGAGTATTTCATATTTCTGACTTTGCCTGGGATTAAATCAATTTGAAAACTGAGGATACAGTATTTGGACTCTTCTAAACTGTGCATGTCCTTGCAATGTTACTGCAGTGCACTCAGTGGAGTCACATCCTTGCAGACAAAAGCCCATTTTAACTCTGGTGTTAGAACCATGCTTACCAATCCGGAGTTCAAAGTTGTTGAAGGAATGCTTGTTGATCTCCTGTATGCTTTCATTCAGAGCTATGGAGAAGTCAGCCAGGGCACACAAGTGTCCCCATTTGTCTTCACATTGCTGAGGAAAAAATTATACACCAATATGTTGCATTTGCCCAGCTGCCACCCATCCCTACAAGTACCAAGGGTTTGAATTTGGAATGTAGCCTCAACATTCTAGATGAAAGAGAGATACACTGCTCTTAATGATAATGCTTCCCATTATGTTATACTTGTATAACTGGATAGAGAACAGCTTAAAGGGTCAGAGAAAGTAACTTTCTGTCAAGTAATGTCTAACTTTTCTGACAGGCAATCATGAGAATTAACAAGGCATGTGAAACATGTCTAGGGCTGAGAAAGAAAGTATAGAGAGGACAGATTGCTCAGACTCAAGGGTCAAAATATAGTGAGAACAAGGGATGACCCATATCAGCACAAAGTAGAGTGAAAGAAGTAAAGGATGTGTAATTCTCCTTTGCTGAAACTATCACCCAGGAAAAGCATCGATTCAAGTGCTCTCAGAGATGTAATGATGACAGGAACAACAGGGCAAGCCAGGCAATCTGGGATTGGTTAAGGGAGAGAGAAAAGGCTCTTCTGTAGCTCATTAATAGCCCTTGCTTAGGGCAGGCAAGTCACTCCCTGCTCCTTCCCTTCCATTTCCATTCCTACAAAGCAGTCAATATACAGATGGGGACCAACAATAGGTTTTAGTCTTCCCAGAACACCAACTCAACAGATGACTGTGGGTTTGGCCCAATGATTGTATGATGTCTTCTCATCTGTTCTGAAGCAAGGCAATTCCTTCTTCAAATTTCCAGTTCATAGTACAAAGGATTGTAAGCCTCTCCCTGGGTCATGCAGTCCAGCCCTTTGCAGTTTTCATCATCCTGTGTGTTTAGTTCTGAACATGAACATCTCCTTGGCATCCCTGTTCTGTTCACACCATGCTTGGTCCTTATCCTTCACTGGCTCTGTTCACAGCATGCCAACCTCCCTCAGCAGCCTGCACCTCTTAGGTGCTGACAAGGTGGCAGACATGTACGTACGACAAGTATATTTAAAAGATCCATTAAAATTCCATTAAGCTATTATAGTTCAAAAAAAGAGATGAGTTAATCAGTCTTGGAAAGGCAGTGAAGCTTTTCTCCTTATGAATTTTCACCCCATCAAGAGTTAAAGGAGTGATTAGGAGCTGTAACTATAACCAACTATCTCCCTGGTGTTCTATCCTTCTTTGCTCATGTGAGCACAGAAGCATTTTGACAATCAAAAATCCCATGCATATCTAGTTTTATGGATTTCTAGCTGTCAGCATCACTTGTTACTCTGTAGGTGGGAGATGCTCAGCTAGTTACACTCCACAAGTTTTATAATGTATTCTTAGCAAACAGTGGAAATTTTCTGGTTTATAAAGCTCATGATAATCTGGCTTCTGCTTTTCAGAAGTTGTGATCAATGTGGGCAAATCTGATTCCCAGCCTTTGACCGACCAGGGGCATTGCACCCCTTTTGTTCTGCTCTTCCCGGGGACTGGCACCAGTTGCCAAAAAAACAGATTTCAGCAACAGCTGACTTCTCACTAGATGTATTTTAGAGCCTTATCTGATTTGTTTCCAGGCAAATTCTTGGGTGGAATTATGAATGGATTTCTCTCATCTGACTTATGGGAGGTTTATGGCTGTGACTGTGTGTGTGTGTCCTCTTTGACTATTTATCCCCTCAGCTTGGTTTGCTTGCTCTTCAGTTGAACCAACAACCTGCTTTCTTTTGATGTGTAGCTATCATGCTGTCTGTAGACATGCTGTATCAAAAAAGAGTACAAATGCAGCATAACACTTGCATAAGTACACTGTCAGTTAATAGATCTCTCTTCATCAGTTATTGGAGGTTGTCAGTTATGTTCCTGTCTGAGTTACTGAGGTGGCTTTAGATTATGTCTGAAGATATAGATAGACCTGATCTAGATTCACATTGGTGTGATTGAAAGGAATTTTTTTTCTCCTATAAACCTAAATTTGAAGAAAGAATCCATATGTTTCTTGTTCCAAGCACAAGATGGCATTTCAATTCATCAAGAAGTGCAACTGCTGTCTGCCAGAAGCCCCAAATGTCTATTTAATTTTAGCAAAAAAAAGTTTTATGAACAACATAAAGATAACACTTTTTATATTTTTGCATATGAATGGTCAGAATAATCACAAGCTTTGCTTCTTAAAGAAAATTATCCTCTTACCTGTTTTTCAGGTGATAATCCTGACACAGCCATGTACGTGCTGCCAATTGTTTTGATTTTTTCAATATCTTGAAATCTCTCTTCACCTAGTAACTAATACATATGTAAAAAGTAAAATACTGTTAAAATAAAAAATAATTTTTTAATAAAAATACTGAATTACTTCTTGTAATTCCTAACAAAATGCTTCTAAAGATGTGAGAATGCATCATTACACTTTCCAGTCTGTCATGTCACATAATTTATTCTGGGTCCCAAGGAACACTGATCTGGAACTCTGGAACATCATCTACTCACTGAGTGCATGAAAGCTCAATTATGCTTTTTGGTAAATTCCACAATGGGTAATATAAGACATGCATACTCCAGCCTACGAGAAATGCATCCAAGTCCTGCATTTCCTGAGGTATGATCACTGAATATTAGTGAAGACAGACTCTCTGCGTATGTATGTGTGAATAGAAGACTTGATAACCTAAAAGTGCTCCTAAAACTCTACTGGAGGAATTGAGTTCGCAGAGTAAGTGCTGCTACAGCAACAATTATGGTGATGACACCAATATTCAAGACCAAGCTGGTTGGGGCTCTGAGCAACCTGGTCCAGTGGAAGGTGTCCCTGACCATGGCAGGGGGGTTGGAATGAGATGACCTTCCCACCCAAACCATTCTATAAACAGTCAATGGATGGAAGTCGATGCCTCCAAAGAAATCCTGTAAGACACCAAGTCCTCTTATATCCCCTGCTTCCCCTTACTTAGGGTCAGACTGGACACCAGCATGTCCATTGGATCATTCAATCTATATATTTACGTATTTTCCCCTTCTTACAAAAACTCCAAGAACCAATGGGAAATGGTAAATCCCTGTATGTATTTGGGATTTGCTATAACTATGGGTGTTAGAAAGAACTCGTCATATTGAGAAGAAAAAAGAAGAGGAAGAAAAAATTTAGTTGAGTGACTAAAGCACTGAATGAAGTGGGAGTGAAAGTTTGGTCTCTATTCCAAGTCCATATTTATGGTTTAACTTCAGACTTTCCGTGAAATAGAAACCAGAGTCTTACATTCCTTGAAAGACCTTAGCAGAGTTCAAGATGTGGATTCTATCAGTGACAACAGAGTGTGGGATATGAGCATTAATCACCTCATCACAGGAAAATGTTTGTTGCTGGTGATAATGCCAACTACCCTGTGAAACTTTGTGATAAGCTGTATGGTATCCAATAAATTTAGGGATCTATATGGTTATGAAGTCATGGGAGGAAAAAAAAGCAGTTCACCAAGAAAAGGAATTTCAAAATTTCAATTCTAAAGGCTCAATTTAGTTATGGTTTAAATGGAGAAAATAATTTTGTGGTCAGGCAAAAATATAACAAAATATTTTTCCCCTTTCTTTTTCTACACTGCTCATTCTTTTTTTCCATCTTGTGGGTTGGAATTTCCTGTCCACTAAAGGGATTATTTCATTCAAAGGCAGAAACATACCAAAGGCATAGCATGAAATATCCCCTGCCACTGAAGTAACCCCAGCGCCCGTCAGCCGGAGCGCCGGGGCCTTGGGAGCTTTGCTGTTGGTGTGCAGATATGGCACCATCTGTCTCTAATGGGAGGCTGCACAGCATTCCACGTAGGGAATACAAAGCCATATGGTTAATGGCTCCTGTCCAAGCAAGGAAAGTCCAAAGACTTGACCTGCTTCTCATTTTTCTTCAAACTGCCAGAACAGCCCATTGTGTACCTTTCCCTCTTGCAAGGGCAGCTCTTCCAACTGCTCTCTTAGAGAAAAAGATTGTTTCTTGTAGCTCTGCCTCTGTGAGCAGTATGAGAGCACCATGTGTTTGAGCAAGGGGAGAAAATGGTTTTTCTTCAAAACAGTCCATATTTTCATTTCCAGATGGTTGCTGGAAGCAACAGCAAATAGCACACTAATTTAAAATGTATAATAAATATCTAAAATTACCCTTTTTAGGAAAGAGAAAAACATTGGCTGTGATGCAATTTAGAAAAAATTATTCTAAGTTATGGGTTTTTTCCTCATTCATTATTGTTTCCAAATCTCCTGTTTGCTTCTTTTTTCCCCTGCTTTATATGGCCTGTTCAATAGATTCTTTCCTTCTTCAAATAATGGTCTATTTACTAATTACTTTCTTCACGGTATGACAGGATGATGGATTTTGATATTGGGGAAAGATATTTCAACTCAGTCCTAAATCAGCTGCCATTTGTTAAAACATTTTAAATAGGCTGCTAATTTAACATGATAGTCCAGGGACACATTTTCAAACACTAGAATGTGGTTTGTATCTAAAAAGAAACTAATGGCTCGATGCTGCCAAGGTTGTGTGGAGGTCAGACCCTGGGATCACATGTACAAAATTGTACAAAAAAAGAATATTGCAGGACATAGCACACAACTGCAAAGTAATCAAAGAATATGAAAGCAGGATCCAGTGTTCCGTTGAAACCTCTGCTTGTGGCAACATAATATATTAATATCTGTTGTAATATACACTATGTAAATCACTGTAGGATAAATAAAATGCAAGAAAATAAAAGAATCTGTGAACAAGAAAGCTCTTCTGAAAACACAAAACCCAACTGTAACATTAACATACATAAATGACAGATTAAATAGCCTAGAAAGAATATTGCATTTTAAAAATTCCTTCAAGACTCATAATATCTGCAGAAATGTTATAATGTTAATTTTTTGGTCTAATATCTCTAAGAAAGGGAGTTTAGCCCTGTATGTATCTTAGAACTACAGTCATATAAAAAGCAAGTAATTATAAAAGGTAGGTTTTCAATGATCATATTTCTTTCTTTTTGCCAGTCCAGAAAGTAGCATCTCCTGTTCTGCCTCAGCTGGCAGGAATAACTCAGCTGGATAACTTGGAAGTCAAAAAATTTGTGAACCATGAGGGAAAAAGAAAACTGAGTGAAGGCTGTATTTTGACAACAGTCAACCACCTATTCTGTAAAACTCACTTTTGGGCCACATTCTCCCACTCCCTAAGAAAGACCCAGTCACAATCTGACTCCTCTGTGGGTACCTACCCCCTGCAGTTGTCAGTGACAGGTTCTGTTCCAATATTCACTATTTATTTACTATTTTTTTTTTTTTTTTGTAACTGTCTTTGTCACTCTGACATAGATCTATTACATGGAAAGCAAAGTAACAGATCCAGACTGTATCCTTGCTATAACAAGGAAAACCCTCTAAAAAGAAGAAATAACCCAAATTTCTTTCTCATGTACCTATCACATTTTCCAAAGCAGGTAAATTTGTATTTTTACCATGGCTTCCATTCAGAAACATAATTTTGGCCCTGTAGACCAATCATTTTTAATATTATTATCTCTGTAAAGAAAAGGGGCAATTCACAGTGTAGAATGTGATCTGAGCCTAGGAACTCAATTCAGTCATCTAAGCATGTATGTCCAGCATGATCTAGAGTACTCTTGCCTTGAACACCTCCAGTGGCCTGCTCCAGAACATGAGTTTTCTGGCAATGCAGTGTGGGAGCTGACAATCCCATGTGGGTGTCCTAAATCACTTAGGATGCATCAAAGGGCATCAGGTGCCTCTGTCTTACACTCCTTACTAAGATTTCTACACCAAGGTATCTCTCCAGAGGTGTTCATTTGCAGAGTTTCCCCATGGATATCAGAGCTGTTCTGCTCTCAAAGGGCTGATCTGCATTTTCCTCCCAAGGCTGTATTGGAACAGCAGGCAATCTTGGCAAGGAACACAGGGAAAAAAAGGAATTGTGACATTGTATAGTGTCAGTCAACAGTTACATGGAAACATTGCTAGCCCTGAAACATTGCACCTGGAATGATTTCTGGTTCCTTTTCCATGGATAGGGTTACTCCTCTCAGTTCTTCTGTCAGGCATATCACCTTTCAGATTGTTTAGACAGAGTAAACTAATGACATGACCATGCTGCAAGTAGGTTAGCAGTCAGCAGGGGACCCTGTAATTTCATTTGCTACCTGTACCAAGCACATATCTATTCTTCAACTAAACATGTCTAGGACATAATACAGTCTCTAATTAAGTCCTTTATTAATTACAGAGCAGGTGTTAGGGGCCTGAAAGTAATATTGTGTTAGGGTTTTGATTAAAACCTTGTCTTCAGTAATTGCCACAGCAGCAAAGGAATTTTGTTGTGAAGATTATATGAATGTGCATGACAAAATATCTTAATGTGAAGACTATTGCTATGAATTAATTTGAGTGGTAATCATTTTAATCAGATCTGGAAATAAAAACAAAACTATTAATCAAGAAGAATGCTGACAGCTGTGCTAGATCCTGGAGGTAAGAAGCAGGCATTTATACCCATGGGGAATGCAATGCAGGAGCTTAGCAGGCGACAGAGTTCTTCTCGTAAGGGAGAGATTTTGTTCTCAGTTAAAATGCACAGGGAAGTGTTCCCAGTGAATTCTTCTATTTCCCACTCATAGTTTTAGTATCTCACCAATTATATGGATAAACTCTCAATTTCAGTGTCAGTAGGCTTAGCTTTGGTACAATCTTTATGAGCAACCCCATGCTCAGGTGCCCAGGATGGAAGTGACAGACCAATGATACCATATTTTCCCCTTCCCTTTTCTCTCTGGACTATTGCAGTCTGGAACATAGGTCCAATCTTGTTGCTAGGTAGAGGTGGTTCCAATTCTATTTTTACCACTCAGGGATCTCAGGAGGGCTACACTCTCCTGAAAACTGCCTGCAGTATAGAGGTTAAAATCCTCTCTACTAGGTAATTTTGGCAGTATTTTTTTATCTTTCCTGGTTTTGAAATTTTTTTAAAGCTCTTCATTGGCCTATGCTTTGTCTCCTTTCTTAATTCCTCTTGAGCTCATTTCGGGACATGATACCACCTGTCTAAACTTCCTTACAAACTACTTTGCAGAGTGTGCAAATTTATCCTGACTTCCTCTTCAGTTACCAGGTTTTCGTTATTGCTACAATGGCGATATGACATCTCTTCTCCTTTTTATCTTGTCCCCTCTTCAGCTCCTTTTCTGAAATTAACTGGACAGAATACCTAAATAAATTATTTTTCCTTTCTGTGTCCTTTCCATTAAAAAAATATCCCTTCACCTGTGAATTCTTCAGTGAAACAAGCAGCTGAATTTCATTTATCTCTCTATAAAATCCTAACCAGACAAGTCTTTTCAGTTAATACGTCACCACCACCTTTTATTCTCTACCTAACACTTGCTTCTGAGCTCTGTGCTTCACATTTAAATGGACACTGTTTTACTCTTTAATATTCATTGAGTCTATTCAATCAACACCTTTAAAGCAACACCTCTACCTCTTGTATTTAGACACTATTTTTCAGAACAGTTGCAGATATGTTCATACTTCTTTCTTCTACAGAACTGAAGTTTTTTCTACTTTCACATACTCTGGTGCAGATTTGTGCTTTTATGGATGTTTATACTTGAGTATTGCTTTCAATCTCTATCTCGTTAGATCATTCAGAACAATGTTTGGCAGGATGAAGGGCAAAAAAGCAAACCAGACAATTGTAATCTGAGAAAAAAAAAAAAAACAACCAAAAAAAACCAGAGAATTATTGGAAGCAAAATAATTACCAAATTTGATAATTTAGGATGACATATTTGCCATTTGTAAACTCATAGTTTAAATACTGTCAGGGTTCCTCTAGTAGCTGGCATTACCTCATCAAAGTCTGCAATGATTTCATTCAGTAAGCGCAGACATTCTACTCCTTGGTTATTCATCTCAGTCTGGGAATAAAAGTCAGCAAATCCAGGAATAGAAGCAAACATCACACCAACAGCATCATAGGACTGAGAGTATAATTCCTGAAAAAACAATGAGGAAAAATGGAGTGTTAACATAATGGAGAAAATGTAATTGGCAGCAATTAAAATAGCTTTCTTAATTTTTCCATGCATAATATCTTAACATCTGATGTTGACATGAGTATATTAAGGGCTAGCCAGGTTCAAGAGGAGATGAGGCTGACAGCTCTTAATGTTTTTATTGCAGATTATATGCAGGGTTTTCCCTTTCTTTGAATGCCTGCTCTTTCTGCTTCTCAGGTCAAGGAGCTACACCAGCAAAAGTGAAATAGAAATTTTGCTTTTGATTTATATGAGGAACGACTTGAATACAAGAAGGATTCATTGTCAAGTACAAATACCAGTTATCACATTTTCTGGTAGATAATTTGTACTCCACACTACTGCAGCTCTTTACAAGTTTGTTCATTCACATGTTTTCAGAAAAACCTTACTCTCTGGTAAACTCTGGTTCTCCTAAGGTGGCTGTGGAGCTCTTTGATTGCCTGGCTCTGGGAGATGTTTCTGCTCTTAGGGTTCAAAAGGAGGGAGAAACAGAAGTGGGAGTGGTAATAGAGTTACTGGGGACAACAGAAAGCAGCTTATAAGGGATCAGTCACAGAAGGCTATTAGGATAAAGTATGCCCTGGAATAAGCT
Source organism: Vidua chalybeata (assembly GCF_026979565.1). Taxonomy (NCBI): domain Eukaryota; kingdom Metazoa; phylum Chordata; class Aves; order Passeriformes; family Viduidae; genus Vidua; species Vidua chalybeata. The sequence goes on from NC_071530.1 coordinate 144,140,856, forward strand.
TCTACTTACATTATTCATATAATTCACTCTGGTACTGAACGACAAATTTACTTATGAAGGGGCTTGTGTCGTTACATATGTGAAAATGTAGACAGTTCTTGTCTGAACTAAAGCTAATTTTTAGCAAAAAAACTAATTTCAACTTTAAAGATTCCAGGGATTGCTACCACAACCTTTTCTTGCAGCTAATATACCACCATCATATGTATTCTCCTTTGATTTTTTTTTCCTGGCTTCAACTTCTGTAGTTTTAAGTAATACTGGACACTTCCATTTCTGTATGAACCTCTCTTATGTCGTTATGACCTGAAGTACTTTTTTCTCAAAGTTCTTGTTAGTAGCTTTAAGAAATGTTAATGCTTTGGTTTCATGATAAAAAGATTTACTGCTGATTGCCATACACTTGACATGAACGATTCAGACCCTTGTTTCTTCATCCTGCTTCTCCCTGGAAAAGCATCCTGAACCTCTGCTCTGCTCTTTGATATGCTGCTAATGCTTCTACTTATCCAGGCTCTTTTGCAATGTGTCTTAGAGTAAATGTGGGGAAATTGTTTTAGTTTGCAAAGCCACTGCAAAGCTTTGATTGATAAAACATGATTGATTCCCTTCCTGCCCTTACTCTTTGTTTCACTGAAGAACATCTTCAGGGTCATGGAAGCCATACCCTAAGAACACTCTTATTCCCTTTTGTGGGTACAGAAAAAGGTAATACACACATTAATTCGTGGGTGCTTATGAAAGATCTGGCAATGTGTGCCAGGAGAAGCATGAATACACTCAGCCATACTCGTGCCTTGGATCATGAAGATAGAAAACAACTGCCTGAGCCTTCAGTTGCTCCATTTTTCTATTTTTGGTAAGAAGCATAAAGACAGAAATAAAACATCCATAAGAAATTGCTACAGTACGTATTTGGGAATTCATTTTTTTGAGAGTGGAGAAATTAACTTAATGGCCAGACATGAACTGCAGGATTGATTGCACTGAAATCTAGTAGATTTTTCTGTCTGCCAGCTCATGCATAAATCATCCCCAAGTATAGTTACTCTAGAAATTGCCTTACAAAAAGCAGGGGTGGTGGAATTCAATTCAGTGGCAAATTATTGAAGCATCAGCAGTGATCCATGGGGCATCTGCTCGCTTCTGAAGATTATTATGCATGTGACCGTACATGAATGAAAGTGTAAGATGGGAAACTTATTCAGTGAAAATCCATAATGCAGATATGCCAGAACACACTGTTGACTGGTATCAAGGTCTTCTCCACTTGCAATGGAACATTTGAACCTGGTTCCTTTCACACTCACATTTTCTCATGTGCATAGCAGGGTTTCTACGGCACTTTCATACCCGCAGAGTTTAACACTTCTCAAGAGTGATTTCTAAAGTGCTTTTTCTTGGAGCTTCTCGCTGTGTCATCCTTCCCTAGGTGATACTTGAAATCAGAACACAATGATTCCTCATTGTGCAGTCTAATTAGTCTGCTTACATCCATTTCCAAAATGTACAACAGAAAATGGTAGCCTTAGCTCCTTTTTGCTGCACGATCAGGAGATATGTCAGTGCTGGCAAAGTGAATCTTGCAACATTCCTTCCCATTATAAAAGATAATTCCAACACTGCATGAAAAAAAATCCAATTTCATCATACAGTACCTTAATATATATGTAATATTATAATATCCATTTACTTTGTTTCAAATGAGGAGTAAGTGTCTTACTGCTGATATCAGAAATTCTGAAATTTCCTTTATCTATCTTCAAACTTCATTTTAGGAATATTCAGAGACTCCATTTTCATGCTTTTCTTTGTGTACTGCAAACACTTTTTAGGAACATAGCCACAAACTGTTGCTGAAATGGGTGTTTTGTAAATCTGCCACAAACAGGCAATTCAGGGGCAATATGAAATGGCAAAAATGTTCTCTTGTGTCTGCAGATATGAGAGCCTCAGGTCTGTTGCAGCTTGTTCCTTCCATAGTCACTGTCAGGGCTCTAATAATACTTGCACAACACTGGGCTATCATAAACTTGCACACACATTCTGTTAAATTCATGCATCTTTTTTATGAATAGTAGATTTTCATAGACTCAAATACTAGATTTTCATAGACTCATAGATTGGAACAGACTTCTGAATCTCATTTAGTACAATTTGCTTTCAAAGCAAGACCAATTAGATCAAGTCTTTCACAGCCTTTTTGATTTGAGGGCTGAACCTTGCTCTGCCCTCACAGAATCAAAAAACCACAGAATCATGGAATTTCTGGGCTGGAAGGGACCTCTGGAGGTCATCCAGGCCAAACCCCCTGCCCAGGCAGGTCACCTAGAGCAGGTTACACAGGAATGCATCCAGGTGGGTTTGGAATGTCTCCAGAGAGGGAGACTCCATGACCTCTGTGAGCAGCCTCTTCCAGGGGCCTGCCACCCTCTGTGCAAAGCAGCTCTTTCTCATGTTGAGGTGGAACATCTTGTGTTTTAATTTATTGCCATTGATCCTTGTCCTGACCCTGGGCACCACTGAAAAGAGCCTGGCACCATCCTCTTGGTACCTGCCTTGGAGACATTTAAATGCATTAATGAGATCCCTTCTCAGTCTTCTCTTCCCAAGTCTCTCCTCATAAGAGAGATGTTCCAGGCCCCTAATAATATGTTCTTTATAAACACTCATTAAGTACTTGAAGGCAACAATGAGATGCTATTTCAGTCTTTTCTTCTTAAAGTTGTATGATCTCAGGTCTCTCAGCCTCTCCTCACATGTTATGTCCCCCAGTCCCATAACCATCTTGGTGAATTACTGCTCGAATTTCTCTATGTGTGGCCCATGTTTCCTACTGGTGAGTTCAAAACATGGAAACATCACTCCAGGTGTGGTCCTAGAACCTTTACTTCAAAACATGATTATTTTTCAATGCTGATCAGATACCAAATATTGGCACTGTTTTTGCAATGAATCCTGCGGAGAAATAAGTTTCAACAATTTCCTACCTGACCTACTTTTGTTTCACAAATTAGACAAAAATATCAGAAAATTGACACATACTTCATTATCCCGATCCTTCTCCAGGAAGTGACGGGCAACATGACTGGGTAAAATATTCCGTAGCATGTTTTCATTGTGCTCCCTCAGCTCCTTCATCTCATTGATTTCTTCTTTTGCTTGAACACGCCACAGAAAATCCAGCCTTGCTGTGTATTCAAGCTGTAGTTTCAGAAAGAAAAAGAGGCAAAAATAAAACCTGACAGGATAAGAGTAGAGATTGTATTGCCATCCTGGCAGACTGCTACTGACATGTAACCACCTTCAGTGCTGCCGAAGATCTCTGAAACAATATTATTTTCTTGACAGAAATTTTATTCTTTGCCTTATATACAGTGAGAGTCTCAGAGTAATCTTGAACAAAATAATATTTGTCATATTACTGCTATGGTCAGTGGATATAAACTGTCACCAAATTATTTTCCCTTTAAGCATATCCTTATTATTTAGATAATGGAGTCTGACAGGAGATAAGGTATTGGCAGGTAATGATATGAAATAAACATGTTCCCCTTTTCATAAGTATTTTGAAATTAAATACAAAATTAGCATAAGGCTAACGCTAAACTCTTGGCAAGGATGTCCTTCTCAAGAATGAACATCTTTCAGCAAAACTCTGCATAACAGCCCAAAGTACTCCCCAAGAGAACGTCCAAATCTGTGGCAGAAAAATGATGTAGTTATACTGTTGGGACATACAGTTATTTGCAACTTTAATCTTATAAAAAATAATGGAAAACATGCTATTTGTCATCCCCTCCAATACTCTGTGCCTGTATTGTGGGATCAGAGTCTACAATCACAGTTTATCCATCCTAAGTCTCACTGCCTGATACCTGCAGCTAAAAACTGAAGTGAAATGGTTTCCAGTGCGGTGTGTGTGCAGAACAAAAGCTGTGCACAGCAGACCTTATACATGCATACATATATGTGCATTGCTGATATATATATGTATAAATTCTTATTCGAGTATGAACGGCAACTGTCTGCAAGCTGAAGCAGGGAACGTGTTGAAGTGTTGTGTCACTTGCCTGAGAGGCACGTGTGTGTCAGCACACAGACAACCCAACACTGCCAGAGATTTTGTGTGCATCACATTGAAGCAGAGTTTTAAGCAGATTTCAAGGCAGCTGATACTGTAGCTTGCACAAGGGATGACTTATTAAGCTACAGTATTACTGAAAATGATGGAAATATATATATAGAGTTAGTAAACTGAAAGAGAACATTTATTTGTGAGGTTTGAGATGCTCCAACCAGAGATGATAACACCCAGCTAAGAAGTGTATTGTGCCAGCAAATAGATGAATTTTACAATTTTGAAAGACATCAGAAGGTGCTGGGATAGAGGAATTTTTTAAAATATAATTCATATACCAAACTAAAATAAAGGAGCAGCCTGCAGTGGGTGGGAATGACTAAGAGGGGGTTCAGGCATTGTTTAGTGACTCATCTTGGCCACAGTTTTAGTCAGCAGCAGTCATGAATGGCAAACTCTTCAGGAGAAAAAAAGCAAAGCACTTTGCAAGGGACCTTATATGTTGGTTGTACTCTAGAGAGCTTTCCTTCCTGAAAGTTAAAAGTGACCGCGGCTTGATATGAATTTCCAAAACCTGTATGTAACTTGGCAGTGATTTATTTGCCCTCTGGGTGCTGTAGCCAGCTTTATAAACAAACTTTTTTCTACTGATATGTTGATCTTCCATCTTGTGACCATTAATCCCCTGAATTAATGGCAACAAAAAAGACTGTCAGGCAAGAGTATTTTAAACACATTTTTCAACCTTTTTCAGTTTCCTTTGCCTTTCTTTTATGCTAGAAGACAGAGCCCATACCAGATAACTGACTTTTATCTCTACCAACTAACTGAGAAGAAAAAAATATCTGTAAGTTTTCAAGGAGTTCTAAAAGTATTTCAAAGATTGACTTCAAATAGGAGCTGCTACTGGATTTTGAGTTCTTTGATGCTTCAAGATATTTAATGCTACTACAATAAGAGCTTGGCAAAAAACTTGGTAGTTTTTCAGAGCTAGTTTTTTATGCTGCTCTACAGGGAAATGTCACATCTCTAAGCCTAGCTCAGAATAGCAGCAGCTAATCTTTACATTTTAGATAACATCGTTCTGGTTATTTATGATCACATTTAAACATGAAATACTTTTCTTTCATCGTCAGTGGACTACCAAGATGACACTATCAGTTCATAAAAAAAGGAGGGATATATATGAGATTTGAAAACTGAAAATATTTAGAAGATGTTTTGCTAAGATCTTATACATGATAAAACTAAAAGAATTGTAGGGTTGAGTTTAAGGTCTGTTGTTTGATTTTCTAAAGAAATATTCCTGGATTTAAATCCCAAAGTGTCCATGTTTTCCTGCCCTGATATGTAGCTTTAAGAAACACCTCTAATTACAACAGTTAATGAAGAAAAGAGAGATGTATTACACAGAAAGCCTAACATTATTTCCTCCACCCAGCCACTCTGCAGACAATTGTCACATGCAATTAAATTAAATCTAATAAAATGGTACCACACACCTTTTTCTCAAATTTCATTTAAAATTTTGGGTGCTAAATATGGCATTAACTTTAAATCACAATAGATAAAAAAACCCCAATAGTTAATTATTCAAAAATTGAACATCCATAAATATCTTACAAAAATAATCCTTTTCAGTAAATCCACCTAGAATAAGGCAAGTTTGAAGCTATTCTACTTCAGATAACTTTTGCAGATTGTGAGCTGGGAAGACATGCTGGAGGACTGCTTTATTGGACTTAATGTGCTCCTCAATTCTTTTTTTTTTTTTTTTTTTTTTTTTTTGTTTTTTTTTTTTTTTTTGTTTTTTTTTTTTTGTTTGGTTTTTTTGTTTAGTTTTGTTTTTTGTTTTGTTTTTTTAATGTGGTTTGAATGGAACTTTTATATATATATAAGTTGACAGCCATACAGAAACCTTTAGGTTAACTCTATAATAAGTAAATTAAGCTATTCAATGAAATGTTCCTGGACTCTGCCTTTGGATGCTGTTAAATTGATAGACTGGCCTTATGAATCATTTGGGAGAACGTGCAGAACTTAGCACATCTCAGGGACCATTTCCAAGGGCAGTTTTAGCACAGCCATCCTGTTTTATGGAACCAGAAAGGTTAATAAAATGGAAAATCACTTGTGCTCTGCTTACAGGCCTCTGGGCTGGAAAACACTCTTAAACACCCCAGATCAGGCTTTTGTAGAAGACAGACATTTACACTCAGGATGCTGAAGAGCATTGCCTGGCTTCAGCCTAATTCTTACTCCACCTAAACTTGTCTAGTGTTGTTTTTCTTAGTACCTTGGCTAATTCCCAAGCCTGAGATGTTTATCGTGACCTATGTTAATAACCATTGGGAATACTATAAGGCTTATCCCAAATTTGAGTTGTTCAGTTCTTATTTGTTCCATATTATTCCTAAGTGGACTTTATGTCGTGATGAAGACATGTCACAGTTCGTTGATTTCCATCAAATTTAAATCTGTGTATTGTGCAAAACGCATTTCATCCCTTGCTTCCCCTACTCACTCATTCCTCATTCCCCCAAAGATAAGATAAACAGTAGGAAAATTAATAGAATATTTAGGTTATGGTTTCTTTTTGCATTCATATGGAAGGAATGGAGACTCTGACTTCTGAGACAGTTTAGAAAGTTATTGTAATAAAGTGTATAATATTGTCTTATTCATCATGGCTTAATTCCTCTCTTACTACCACATTCCAGGAGAATTGAGAAATGCTGGAATTTATCAGCCTAATGGTCTTGAGGGCAAGTCAACAATGTCTAAAGGCAACTGTGCTTGGTGCTTTCTTTAAAACAGCGTGCCCCTTGCTTTTTGTGATTAGAAGCTGCCTCAACTCAGCGTGTTTGACATCCAGAGCTTGAGAGCCAGAAACACTGTGGAGAAAACACCCTGCTTTAGCTGGTTTTTATTCAATGCATTTGTTATTTTAAATCTAAATTTGCTATAGTTCTCTCTCCCTGTGCATTGTGTATCCTGAAATACCCAGTTTCTCAATTCCTCCTCAAGGATGTCAGTCCTAAAGCTCTGAGGCCCCTAAATCCTGTTTAAGATATGGGTCTATGTGAAAGGATTCTTGTAAGTGGTCCATGACACAGATGAGTAAGTACTGGTGCTTAACCCAAATTTTCCTCATTTCCTTGAGCTTGTTGGTTTTTCTCTATAAACAGAATAAGATATTTCACCATAGTTTCATTATTTACTGGGTTTTATTCCCTTTCTATATTTTGGGTTTATGCCTACTCAAGTACACTGAAGCTGTCAGGTGCCTCCAGAACTGCACACGTCTAAAATAATGGTGTCCTGTTTGTTCCTTCAAAAAGAAAATGCAATATAATTTGAGTATAGCTGAATAGAATATTGCACATGTTCTTTAAGAATGCTAGACAGTGTCAGATGTGGGGTTTCTTTAATCAGATTCTGCATATGGTTTATTAAATTGTGAAAGGTCATATGCTCAAGAGGGTAAAAAGGCAGATGGTATTTTAAAAGTAATTGTTGTCACATCTTGTAACTGCAAGGGACAAAGGGAAAGGTTGAATAAAATGTTTGCATTACCTGTTGACCATGATAAAATACAGCTAAAAGGAACATTGCCATCAGTAGTAAAGACGCCTCCTTTGTACCCAGGAAGTCTGTGCTGGAAAAAGCCAAACAAACAATAAAGTAAAACACAGTTATTTATTTTCCAGTGTTGTAATTGTTCAGAAGTTCCATTTCATAAGTGATAATTTTTGTTGTTCATTAAAAAAATACTCTGTATTTGAAAATTTAATTTAGCAGTAATTAGTTCAAGAGAACAGGAATGTAATTGGAGAGCTCCCTGTTTGGAGACACATCTTAAGTAGCTAAATTGTAGCCTACAGGAGGTACACAGGAGGTGATGAGCTTTCACTTTCAAATGTGATTTGCAAGCTGTGTGTCAGTCAGTCTCTTCCTGGTAAGCTCGGTAACAGCCCCTGTGGGGTGCAGGAGGTGACATCGTGGGGGGGGGGGATGGTCAAGGTGGAGCTGACAAAGGGAAACTTCCAGGCTGTGAAAGTAAAAGCCCAGTGAATAAGGCTAGAGATAAAGGATGAACTCCAAGGCAGGAGCTGAAATGAAACATCCCCATATTATGAGAAGGGTTTGGAGATGACAGGGATATAGCATGGATTAAAAGAGGACCAAAAAAATGGCAAGCAGTAGCTAGGACTGGTTTTACTGAGCTACAAAGAGGAAACCAGAGAAGCCTGTGACAAGGGACATAAAGGAAACCCTTGCAGACCACAGGGAAGCAGAGAAGATGAGCCAAGCAGGTACTGGCTGTACGAAATCTGCTGTATGAAATCACTGAGGTGCTGTGTATAGAGCACAAAGAAAGTTTAAAATAAAATGAGAGAGGTTAAAAGCAGTAACAGGGAGTTTCAAATATTGAGAGAAATTACAGTTATGTGGAAAAATGAATAAAAACTGAAGAAAATACCTCTGTATGCCAGGGTGTTTTTTTTTAAAAGCATGTTTCCCAGGGAACCGACAAAAGAGGCTAGGGACATGGTAGAGCCAAACTTATAGTAAAGCAAATAAGAGAGAAAAAAAAAATTGGAGTTGAATTGAATAGAGATACTTGTCAATTATTTTGCTGAAGGGAGATGAGAAAAGGAAGTGATTATGTGGTGACAAAACCTTGAAATTTTAAAAATAATAATAAATGAGTAAATAAAGACGAGAGATTGGAAGAGATTTTGGAACAGTCTTTAGAATGCCTTGAGATCTAAGAACAAAGCAAAGTCCAGGTACTGGATCTGTTTTCCATAGAAGTATGAGATGCTATTTTCAGAGGACTCCTATGACAGAGAAATTAGAGAAAAAAAGAGCAGAACTTGAGACTAAACCAAAAGGAAAATTTCTATTAAGAGAGATAACTGAACTGCCCTTGTGGTCCTAATGAATTTACTGTGCTGGAAATGTGCTGCTGTGGGATGAGTCATCAATACAGAGCAAAAGCAAGCAGGAAGTGACCTTGTCATCTGCAAATATATTGGAATTCAAATGTTACCTATTTTGAAGTTGCCCAAAATACAAACTCCAAATGAACACATTCCAAAAGGACCCCTTGTACACTGGCTAAAGGCAGGAGCTCTTAAAGATCTCAGTTATAAACTCAGCTGTTATTGCATATTGTGGTGTTGTAGCTATAACCACCATAGCTGGATGAGTTTTGTAAGGAGCTGCAAACCCTTTTATTTAAATTATTTATATAGCTAAAAAATCAAATAATTTTCAGGGAACACAATCTTGTGTCCTGAATCTTCATTCTCCCTAATATCAGAGCTTAAGTTCATATCCTTTTTGTGAGAGTGGAGCATCTCAGCTGATTTCCCTATGTCTTGGGCTGTTGGCTACTCCAGGGAATATTCCTGCCTCTTTCTCACTCTTCTGTGATAACAGTCACTAGAGAGTTTTATTGACAGGGAACAGAGGCTACTCTGAATTCTTCAAGTTTTTCACACAAAGGAGGTTCTTTGCCATGCCTGGTTAGTGACAATTATCATGATTTCTACTTCTAGTTACTTAGCTAAAGTTTTGCTTACTGCTGTTTGTCAGATTTGCTGGGATCTGTTCTGGATATATGATATGTCTGTAGGATGATAATTAACATTAGAAAAAGGAATTACACCCCAAGTCTCTGGTACCTTGGTACTGTAGGAAGCAAGTAAAGAAAGATATGCATGCAGAGCCTCGCTATGTGTAAAGGATGTGTCTGTTGTGAGAATTAATTGTCCTGCAAATCCCTGCTTTTCTCTCACTCTGAGCATCTTTATCTGCATTTACCAGCAGAAACAACTGCAATACTACCCTGGTCAAGTATCAAAGACTAAAGAAATGTTTTTCTGAATGATTTAAATTACTGCTGCTCTAGATTCAGTTATTGCAACACTAATTGCATCTCTGACTCTGTAAATCATTGTGGTTCTTCTGCTCTCTTCAGTTCTTCTTCCTGGGAAAAGAAACTTGGGAGGAGGAGGAGGAGGAGGAAGAGGAGGAGGAGGATGTCCTTCAAGTACTCTTCTACAGATCATGCCTGTGTTCCTTATGTATTTCACAACTGCACATTATTTGTTTGAATTTTATTATAAAAAATCAATTGTTCACTCCTGTTTTCTTAAACTGAGGGGAAATTTTCAATTGATACCTCTGGAGTTTTCAAGAATAGAAATGACCAAGGTATGTGCATTGCAATGCATATTTTTAGTCGACATAGATAGAATATAGGAGACATAAAATACAAGTCCTGATCAATATTTAAATGCCCTCATGAAATGAACATTTTAATAAAAAGGCTTGAGAAAGAAACAGATTATGAATCATTTTGAATTAGTCATTGCCTGTTGCAACCATCACTCCATATTTAACTATGGTGCTATCCAATACACTCATACTCTGGCAGGACTTGAACCATCACCTTAAAAAAAAGCAGTTGCTGAAGGAGGCTGTGAACACTTACTCTCCATTGTGGTTAAAATTGTCATATTGCAGAAAAAGGGAAGCATAAATGGTTTCAGTCAGCAGAGAGTAGATCGCAATCATGATGAGAAGTACTGCCAGCTTCAGGACAGAGTTGAGACGAAGAAAGACTGCACAAGTCACCATGGCCAGCACACCAGTGAAGACAAAATACTGAACAGAAAACAGCGCTGGTTAATTTTGGTGATCAGAGATAAGCATCTATGTAAACACTCAAGTAACCAGAAGTATGGAAAGATTATTTTGGATTTCAGTGCTCAGCTAAGTCCTTTAAGGGCCCAGGGCACTTTGAAAATAAGTGTTTTGCTAAAATAGAAGTGAAATTACAAATTCTCTATTTTTCATGGTACCTCCATATCAGCGGAGATAGTTTTCTGTGCATTTTCATTGCATTACAAGGGAAACAGCATCCTCTATAATTAAAAGAGTAAAGGGAGAGATGCTGCATGCAGTAGTTTGCTACTGTAAAGTCTACTGGGAGAAAACAATTTATATTCCTTTGGAGTCTAAATTTCCACAAGACCCACAAAATACTCAGGATGGGAGAATCATATTTCTACTTTAATTCTTCCCATGCTACTGAAGAGAGAGGATAAAGCCACAGATTTGGACTTCTTTTTCACTTTTTTTTTTTTTTTTTTTTAATTTTTAATATTGTAGGTCTAGCTTGGTTACATTACTCTCTTAAAATGTGATGCCTGGAAGTTTTATTCATATCTTATTTTCTAATCTTTTAATTGTCTCATTTTTCTCAATGATTAGTCATCTGCCAAATGCAATCCATGCAGCTGATACTGGATAGAGAGAGACAATCATGGTCATGAGCTGTTCAGACTTAAAATAGCAACATCAACACCCACAGTCCAAATGTAGTTTAAATTAACTCCAGTCACACAGCTTTAGGAGCGATCGTATTCATTTTTCTGGGTACAGCTTTTCTTTAGTACAGTTTCTCTGTAGGAAACTCTGCATCCCTGCTGTTGAGAGCATACTGCTGGCAGTATCATGACACTGCCATATGACTTTCAAAGCAACATACTTCTCTTATCTACACATGACCAACACATTGATTTTGTTGCCTGCTTGCTCATCTTAGAGAAGGTTTCTTTATTATTTTTTTCTCCAAAACCAATCTTAAACTAATCATAGCAGTCTAACTACTGTCTTTGTCATGTAAGAAGTTTTGCTCTCCATTACATTCATGTAAATTAGGTAGTGTGTTTTATTGCACTAGATTCATTGAATCATTGCTAGGTGTGTTCCTAGCATAAAGGTTCTGTATAATGTTCAAAGGTTAAATTTTATTTGTAATGCCCCATTAGATTTTAAGGTTAATTTCTTCTGTAACCAGCCTCTGCTTTTTCTATCAACATATGGAAATGTTTCCTTCTTCCCAGTGTTGAGCCCCTGACTCCACCACAAGGTAGTGGTTGCCATATAACCTTTGTGGATCCACACCTCAGATTCAAAAATACCCTCAGAAATACCTCAGGACAGGAACAGATGTCCGTAAAAGAGGCAGAGGAATTGAAGGTCTGGTTCTTCAGGGCTATTGGTTTGTCAAAATCACACCACAGCTGCGAAGAAATAAAACAAAATCAGGGCTACATTGTGCACTGGTGACTAACTGCTTGTCTGGCTGTCTGGGTTCAGGGCTGGGACTGGCCGACCTGCAGCTCTCCACCTGGCACCAAGGGCTGAATAAATGGACAGTAAGAAGACCTACTGTGGAGATGAAATGGAAAAGGGGGAGCTATTTGAAATGAAATGCGGATATTCAGCATTTGAATAGCCTCCCTATGCTCTCTTTTCAGAGTGGAAAGATGAGCTCCTCTGGGACTTCCAGAAGACTCATGTTGGACTCTTAAAAATGACCTCTCAAAGTGCTTAGACTTTGCTATAAGCTATAGAGAAAATTATTTAATTGGGAGCACAAAATCAGATTAAATGTGTGCCCTTTCTGCAAGCTGTTTTAATCTGCTATGGATAGTGTTATCCTTTTGGATATGGGACATCCAGCCTTCATTTTCACGATATCACACAGACCTGGTTGTACCAAAACATGATGTGTTCCCAGAACAGCAACTGTGATGCTTAGAATGGAAGCGAATAAAAATTCACTCATGAAATTATGGTTATGATAATGTTATACTGCTTTTTGTTGTTATGACCTGCATTGGTTTTAATGGTATTTCCAACCAAGAGCTTTAGATACAAGGCATTGTTGAGTTGGAATACATTATGATCTTAAAATGAAGAAAAAATCATTAATTGCTTCATGTTTTGACACTTAAAGCAGATGGAGTCTCCTGTCATATATATTTATTTACTCTGGATGACTGTAATAGGTCATGTCATCAACCTGGTGTGCACAATCTAATTAGAGGTCTTTTTACCCAATAGTTAAAGAATTCATTTAATGAGACCCAATTTCTTATCATTAAATTCCAATTAATTTTGAACTTGTGACTCTTTTGTTTGTTCTTTTAGCCATTCAGCCATCTCTGCAGTGCAGGAGTATTACCTGACTGGCTGTGCACTCTTCCGTGACACCAGACAATTAATGGTACCTTCTGAAAATTTATGAGGTATAGAACACCTCTCTGCAGGACAAAATGTCACAAGAACAAGTATAGGTGTTTTTTTTAAAGAGATTTTCAGGATCAGAAACTTAATTTTATAGCAATAAGAATACACTTAAGACTCACAAGACTCATTTTTCACCCCTGGTGAAACCAAAGCTTTATGGCTCAGAAAGCATCTGAGTCTTAGATGCCTCCAGTTGGCTGCATTTGAACTCAGTGAATACACACAAAGCTGCAAGGCTGAGATGCATTACCTGTTCTCAAATGCATGCAGGTCCCTCCTGAATAAACTATTATTATGGAAGAATTTTGACATATAAAATAATGGGAGTATATTAATATTGTCATTTCCTATAGAGATCAGGACTCAGTGACTCAAGTCATTATCCAGATAAATATATGAAAATACATATGACTGTTTCCTGCTTTATGGAAATCCACTGGTGTGACAGTAAAATGTAATTTTCTTTTGATTGTCTTTGGATTAGCCAACCCAGAAAATTGTGGAGGACAAATCTTAAAAAATAATGTACAAGAAATCAGGGGAAGTAACAAACTGGGCATAGATAGTGTGTTAGAAATCTTTTTTAAGATCAAGACCAATTGTACCCAAATCTTTCCTGAAAGGTATTTGTTATACATTATTTTAAAACTTCCAAATTCTAAAACACTGCTTAGTAATTTATATTGTAATGCACCACTGTCCTTTTCTTCAGGAAGTTTTCAGCTCAATTGAACTTTCTGACATTTACTGTATTTATATTTTTTCAGTAATGATAGAAAGGCATTTTTCTTTCACTGACTTACTCTCCTATCAGTAATACTTTTAATCTCTCTGTGAGATATTTACCACATTCTTGGCTCAGACTTCAGCACCTGTCATGTTGTCTGACATTATAATCTGCCTAAATTATGCAAAGCTCTCTCATGCTGCTGAATACATCAGTATAATCAGGGCTCTATTGGATTTTTTTTAATTATTATTTTAGCAATTGTTTTATTTTTCTTAGTAATCTAAATAATAGTAGAATTGTAAGATGAGCTGAGAATTTATGAGAGGAAGAATTTAATATCCATAAGCATTTTTTGGATTGACAGTCTCTAAAAAAGTATTTCAGATGTCAGAAAATTACAAATGGTCCTCAAAGTGTGGATATGTTGGACAGAAACTTGACAAAATGTTTTAAAAATAGATGATACTAATGAGAGAGAAATAATTAGATATTTCAGAAATACACAGACCAAGCAATGGACTGAATTTCCTGAAGCTGTGATGCTTTGCCTTTTTTATATTATCTAAATCACAGACAGCTTAGGGATGTAGTTAGCAAGTCCTGTAGCAAGCTTAATAATTCATAAATCATCTTTTACTGTATAATATTCCTTGGTTCCCTATAAGCTTACAATATTGATGATGGCTCCAAGGAAATTAATCAGAATGGATGCAAAGATAATGACATTCCTTGCCAAGTAGGTCTCATTAATCCAGCAGCAAGTTTTCCGGAGCATTAAGGGTAAACATTTGTAATCCTCTGCCGTAGTTATCAGCACGAGAGCGGAGTGCAGCATAATCAGGATAGAAAACTGAATGACCATTGGTATCACTCTGGGAAAAAAAAAAAAGAGAATCTGGCATTAAATCTCAACACAATCAGTCAAGGGAAAAGCTGGACAACATGTCCATGTAGAACTAGTCAAGAGAGTCAGGAAGGCTTATCACCCATATCAGCCTTATTGTATTTTGGATACAATTCCTCTCACTGCATAGGTATATGCAGATAGAAGTCACCTCGAGATTCAGATCAACTCACTCTCTAGTGGCTGTACTTTGATCCCAGGTTATGGACACTGACAGAGGGTGATGCAAGATTACTTCCTTCAGTTTCCCACAGTGCAGCAGTATTCTGCAACAGCCTTCTTGCTTTGCAAAGCCAAGTGTCTGCGATCCGATTTGGAACTGATAGTTTCTAACTATACCTCAGATATATATAGACAGTCTATATATGCTGGTGCAGCCTACCAGTTCTGCTAACCTAGCCTGATCCAGCTCTGAATGAAAGCAAATTCAGGCCTTCAGAAAGATTAGGATCAAGCCTCAAGAGGTCCAGCCTGAGGACACTAAACATTAGCACTTATTTTGGGCTGCCAAACTCTACATGTAAGACCCATGTTATTGAATTAAGATACTATAAAGGGAGCATCTACACACCCAAGTCTGGGATATAAACCCAAAATTGCATAATAAACTGCTTATGTCCCTGAGAAACTGAGACCTTGTATTTGTTCACAATAAATTTATAGGAAACAATTTTTTTTTCCTCTTCTTCTGTTCAGTTGGAGATTGGTGTGCTTGTGTCTTGCCTAAGCCTGTTTGATTTAAAAATTAAACTGAAGGTGGCATAGTATGACCTCTGAGATTAACAAGTATCTGTGCTAAGATTTTGATGAGAGTACACTGATATGATCAAGTACAATAAAATTCATAGACAAGGTTAGAGGAATCCGAACAAAAAACTTTAATAATTTTCTGTCCATAAACTTCTCCCAGAACTGGGACACTGGGCTTGGATCACCCTTTCATTCAAGAAGAGGTTCAAGACCAATTGATTTTCTTTTCAGGTTTCTTTTACTGCCAAGATCAAGTGAGTTTGAAAAGAGCTTTTGCCTTCCCTCTTTCTGATGTACAGTCCCAAATCAACTGATTTGACCCAAAAGGAAAACTTACGTAAAAGAGAAGATGCAAGTGTTTAATAATAATTTGAAGTTTGCTTTCTTTTCCTTCACAAGAATACCCCAGTGAAAAATGGGCAGAAGTAAGAGTATCTCAGCAGTCTAGTCTAGTAAGACCTACTGTCCACGTGAGCATATAAATAGTTCATTGCAGGAAATTGATGACACTCCCAGGCCTCTCAGATGGAGAAGATGAATCACTGCAAAGTTGGCAATGTAATATAATGGTTTCATAAAGGACAGTTATGGTAAAAAATATGACATTAGTTTATCTCACAGTAATTTCCCCAACTCCATATTTCAGAGAATGAAAACTATTGTAAAGATTTTTAAATTCATGTGCATCTGCCCTGTCAGGGAAAAATGCATGAATGGATCAAACATTTATCCTTAGGGAGACAGATATAAACTGAGATAAAATTCTGAAACTTCCATACCTATTAGATTTGAGATATGATTCCCTTCTTTAACACACAGACTAAGGTAAACTCTCTGGGAAACTCCCCAAAGAACCTTAGTAATATATGTTCTATGACAATTTAAATAATATTTCCACCAAATTTTCAGAAACCAAAAAACTCAGCTCAAAAAATATTCACACGTCTACTTAAGTAAATACAAAATTTCATCCTTGTTCAACAGAAATCTGAAACACTGCAAAACTCTTATATGTGTCTTTAGGAAGTGGGTAAGTTACCATGAGGACTGAATAATAGTTTGTTAGTGGTTTCATGGAAACTATTTCCATGGTTTTCCACCCTAGTATTTTATTTCTCTGATATTTACCAGAGGTGTAACAAATGAATATGCAGTTATTTCAAGTATTCTCTGAATCTAAATCCTGTCTAACTTTGTGATAGTTTGTTCAATTGCTCACACCTTGAACTGCTTTTAGAACTGGAACTTAGAAAATTTGAACTTCCAGATTATTTTCTCATCCAATATGTTTAAGCATATTGAAACCTTCTCACTCAAAACCCCTATCCTGTTATTTTAGAGTTTCTCATCTGTTGACAGGCATGCTTTTTAAAAAACTGAAACACATTTTTTGAAGCAGGGTATGAGAACATTAAAAAAAAACAAGACCAGAATTTGTCTCCTTAAGCCTTGACAGTGATCTTCAGCTCCTGACAGAACATAGGAACGGCCATAAAACACCCATGTGTCTCCAAAGCTGCTCTCACAAAAGGGGTAGTGGTAAATATCCTTTCCCTAAATATCTTCCAAGGTTCTAGCAATCAACCTTTCAGGGCATTCTTGAAGACAAGGTCATATTTTTTAAAAAAAACCTCTACTGATCTTTTCTTGTAGGAATTTATCTAATCTTAATTTTGACCTATTTGTATTTGCAACCTCTTTAACATTCAGTGACAAAAAGGTCCTCAGGGAAAAACACAAGACTACTGGCAAGATGAGAAACTAGGAGGTGAGATAGCTGCAGGCAATGTGTTTTTGTGACTCCTTCCCCTTCACTCCAATGGACTAAACACCCTCACAGGAGTTAACAGAGATGAATCTGTGCAGGTAGAAAAAAAAATGTCCTTTTTTTTTTTTTTTTTTTTTTTTTTTTTTTTTTTTTAATCTGGTATGGCAGTGATTGATATAGCAGCAGAAATCTTTTTGGAAAACAGGTTCTGTTAATAAGATCCATAAATCTTCTTGCACATACTGAGGAAAAAATATAACAAAAAAACCACACAAGCAAACAAAAACATCTACCAGAAGTGAAGAACTTTAAATGTGTACTGGGAGAAGAACTTCTAAAAAGCAAACAAACTTACTAGGGGCAATATAGCACATAAGGAACAACAGAAGGTCACATACTACTCTGGGTACTTTCTCAGCTGAGAATTATAAAACATATGAGACACAACTGCTACAGAATGTAGTTGTCTGCCTGCACCTAACACCACTTTGGTGTTCTCAGACATCAACCTGGTAACTCAAGTCTTCCAGAAATGATCCAAGAAATCTTGCTGCACTACTGTAACACAATAAATATCTTATTTCTTGTACTCTACTGTCAACCATAAGTCAAGGTTCATCTGAGTGCTAGAAACTACCTAAGAAATATCTTATTCTGAGCATTCTCTTTTAACACTGGCTCTGTCAAAGACCAAATGGGACCAGAGGGTTGTTACAGTGGCAGTCCTGTTCTAGAAAACTGACCTCAGTCCTTGCACATACTCTTGTGATCTCATTATTAAATTGTAGACAAAAATGCCAAATGATATGTTTGAGTCTGTGAAATGTGGACACCGAGGTCTCATCTATGTCAGATTTTCATCACCTTGATAGGAATATATTGCTTGGTCAGCCTCAAAGGAGAGCAAAGTGAAAACAGATCTACCAGATCGCCCTCGTGCTTATTAATGGCCTGAGACTGCTTTTCCCAGCTGGGCAAATCACATTGTCAGCAGCAAAGCAAGCAGTACAATTCTCTTACGAAGCATTTATTAAACAAAACCAAGAGAGTCACTGATACCCAAGGTGATTATCATTCACTTAGCAAAGAGGCACAGCTATTGCTCTGGATCATGTTTCACGAGGACATACTGTGGCAAATTTTTGTAACTTAAATTTCCATTTAACTTGGTGGTAGTTCTACTTGAAAACATAACAATATAACATCAGTACATGCTTCTGTCTCACTTGAAAACATGTAGCTGTAGATATTGTGGTAAAAAAGGAGTTAGTATTACAAAAAAAGTGAACAAGTATTTCCAAACACTTCTTGGTAACAAGCAGATTTTATTGGTTCATTGCACATCAATCCTAAAAATGTTATTCCACTGCGTCCCTAAGGCCGCCTTCAGATATCTAGAGATATATTTCTGTATTTACCTGGAAGAAGGGAGCAAGCTTTGGATAGCGGTGATAAATACCAGAACAATAAATGCACACACCAAGTTTGATTTGAATACTTCATCCCGCATTTGAGAATACTAGAATAAAAAAAAAAAAAAACACACACACAGAAAATAAATTAGCTGTTAATACATGAATTAGTTTCATTAAGCCTGATGCATATAGGAGACATGGGGAAAATTAGCACAGTGCACCAATAAATCAATAAACCTGACTTTTGTTTGAAAATAAAACCCATCAAATAAATTGTTAATAATCTGGTAAAATTTTTTAACCAACACAGCAAAAATCTGTAATTTGAAATACAAAAGAGTCCTGCTTTGTTCAAAATTATTTGCTTTAAAAATCCTGAGGTAGACACTAGGAGCTTGTGCTGCTGTATAGAATACTAAACATTTAATTGCTTATAAAATATGTAATAACCAGAGAAACCACAAATTTCCTCACATGAAGACAAGCACTGGAGTCATCTGTGACTCTGTGTGCATGATGGCACAGAGATGTCTCCATGATGGCCAAATTGAGGCTGGTCTGCTATTTTTTCTAATTTTCTTTTTTAAGAAAATTATGCAATTAGAACATTCTATGACTATTTGGGATGCTGGGATGCTGACACTCTGTATCCTAACAAAGTCAGAGGCTGTGTGGAAACTTGGTGATATGGGCATTCTCCAAATGTAAAAGACTATTTGAGGTGCATTATTATAAAGATTTATTGAAAAAATATTTTTCTCCAGCATATCAAACAACTGAGAATACTATCAGGTTCCTTTTTTAATGGAAATTACCAAGAAATGGAGTAACAGACACATCGATAGACCACAGTGGTTCAGTTAAAGTGGAAATAATAACCACATCCTCAGCTGTTGTGTATCATTGCTAATTCAATTAAACTGGAGCTGTTTACAGCAGATGAAGATTAGTCCATAGGAATATGTTTTGTAATTCTCTGTATCTTTATGGATGCCACCAAAGTTTCTTTGTTTACAAGAAATCCTGCAAAGGCTTGCCCCAGTCATTTTTCTTCCTCTAAACAATAACTTCATTGTGTTTAAGCCTTTGCTGTTTCAAAGGGCTAGAAAAAAAGTTTAAAATAGTCAAAGCAATATCAGATACCAGAATCCCTCTCCAGAAATTTGGAAATAGGGAAAACTGTTGTTATAAATGCCTAGAAATCATTATAATATTAAAAAAAAAAATGTGTCAAGAACATACACTGAGAGAGTCCAGCTTTGCAGCTTTGAACTGGATTTCATAGGTAATTTGCTCTTGAAGGGAGATCCTAGCTAGACTTGGAGTATTTTCCCTACATGGACCTTTGGTTGAGACATTGTCTCAGCATAAACATCTGATCAAAACAGTCTCAAGCTGCCAGATGGAAAAATGGTTTCACTTCCCTGCTCTTATTTGCCATGAGTAAGAGAGGGGGTTCATTTGCTGGTGTTCCTCATTTTGACTCCTCCTCTCCTGTGATTATACCTTGTGTCTGCTGTTGGCAGTATCACTTTGGCATGAGTTTTGATATTGGCCACAGGTAATTCCACTTCATTTTGCTGCTGGAACCCCAGATGCACTGACACTGACTTCATGTGCAAGGAAGCAGAACTGCATCAGTCTGCATAAATAATGGACCAGGGCTTTTTTTAAATAGGGAAAAAGAAAGGTATTTTCCTTAAAATATAACATGAAATCCCAACTGTTCCATAGGGAAATTAAGGCAAACTAGATGAATGAAACACAAACATAGAATGGCCTGCTGTGTTGAGCATTATGTCAAAAGGATGGATGCTGTGTTCTAATCAGTAGCAACATTGTGATGAGGAATTGTTGGCATCCCTAGGCAGCACTGACATAAATGATAAATGTAGCAGCTCTATAGCAGTCTACCCCTTAATGACTTGGAGAAGTAATTGAAGGATTCACTAAGCCTCAAGGCCCTTCAAAAATCATGGGGAGGCATGTAGCCAACCAGAGCGGTGTAGACTGGTAGGAAGAATTGCAATGTGACTTTGTCTGCAGTGAAAACCTTCCCTGCAGCACCCCACAGAGCCACCTGTGCTGGTGTGACTTGTTCATGGCCCAGTGAAGGCTCCCATGGGGCTTGGGCCATTTATCTGCACTGCTGGGAGGGAACTCTTTATGTTCTTGCCCAGCCTGATGGCTGAAACTAAGAAAGGCCAAGATTATTCTGTTGAGTAAAGCTGCTTGTTCCTCACCTTTCTCTTCCAAAGCCTCTTTGAAAGGGGAGCACCAGTAATATGACAGGCTTAACATGTTCCCCTAAAGAAAAGGTTTGTGCACTGGGGAGGAAGGTTTTTTATCTTATTCTCACTGCTGCTCTTTGACTCAGAGAGGACCTTAGAGATGAAAAGGGAGCACAGGTTTGTTCTTCATCAGAGTAATGTTGGAAAAGTTTCTGTAATACAGGAGAGGAATGGAAGAATATGTTTCAAGAAGTCTAAGACAGAAGAGGAAAGGACCTCCTGAGAAGACCAAAGAGTAGACAGAGATCCAGTTGCTGACCAACAATAGAAATGTTGCTGAACAGGCACAGAGACAGCGTCTCTTGCAGACCTCCTTGCAACTGGAAGTTTCTGAGTTGAAGGAAGGAGGTGATGCCTGTGTCTGTTGAGATACAGCAAGCAGGAAGAGCAAAATTGTTTTCCTACTCATGTAATTTCTATTTATCTTACCAGTCAGAAATGCTGAAACAGAGAAACTCAGATATTTAGGTCTACTATTTGAACTAAGAAAACATGTACTTTGAAATTCAAAGCTCTTTTGATATTTCCAGTGTGCTCACCTCACAGAAAATACGTAAATGTTTCATGTCTAAACCCAGCCTGCTTTCTAATCCAAGCAGAGATATGCAGGAAGACTTTGAATATCTTTATACAAACATTTACATTGGAAACTTTCTTTAATAAATCCCTACCAGCATGTAAAATTCCCTGTCCTGTACCTCTACTTTACCCTGTATGAAAGTACATGGTATGTATATTTTAAAGTTGCTGATATTTAGAGAGATCATAATGATGATAACTTTTAATTATTGGAATAATCTGAAGTAGTATCAGATTTTCCTATGAACTATTATATAATTGGAAATTTTAGTATATTTTCATGCTACCATCAGGAGTACTTTCCTGTGATGAGTTGCTCCACCTGCCTACATGCTATTTGTGAAAAAAAACCTCTAGTAAAATTGAGCGTGAATTGTTTCTAAATGACATATCAAGCATTAACGAGTGAAATGCAGGTTAGTAATGACTAGTCCATTTCAGTAAAGAATCTATAAAATATACCAGGTGGGGTCCTGCACAAATCCTGTGAAAAATGAAATATTGCAGAATTCCTATGGAAATACACATAATCCCTCAGAGAGTTAACCCATTCTCTAATGCAACTGCTACTGCTTGCTGTGGAATACACATTTATCCTATCACCACAGAAGGACAAAGAACAATGACAGAAGAGAGGAGTGGGAAGATGTTCCAGTGGTTTAAACTGCACTGACATATCTAAACCAATATAAACCAGGATCTGTGCTAGCTCCATGGTACTTTTGTGCATGTTGATTCCAGAATTGTTTGGGGTTTTTTTTTTCTAACTTTTTGAAATCTTAAAGGAAGAAATACATAAATTTCATGTTTCGTGAAAACCTGATATCTGGAATTGCTTTATAGTGAAAAAAAATTCAAACCAACGCAGACTATTTAAACAGAAGCCCAGTCTTTCATTTCAGATCTATTCATGTCACCCTATGATCCCACATCAAGGTAGTCCTGTTACTAATGCAAGAGGAAGAAATATAGTTTATTGTTCATGTGGTTGCTCACTTTTCTATCCTTTGAGGTACAGAACATTAATACAAGGTAAAGGTAACGCTTCTTGGCCAGGATCTCAGCTATTTAAACCTGAATTTGCTGTGTTTCCTAAATGGACTTGAAGAAGGGAGAAAGTGGTAGTAACAACATGGCATGGAGGAAATAGCTACTTTCTGCAGGAAAATAATTCAAATATTACTTTTTTCCATGACTTCCTGAAACCTATGGTTAAACACTAAGGTGATAAGGACAAACCTGTACTTAGTGTACAGGCATGCAGGAGGAAAGGAACATTTTCCGTGCTGTCCTATGAGATAATTGCTCCTATCTACAACAAAGAGGACACTATGATTCATGATTCATCTTCCCTTAATCCACATAACTCCTCTGTATCCTGGTACATTTCCCATAACTATCTGAGCACACTCATGATGTCACAGCACCCTGAGCAGAAGCAAGGGGAATGCTAACCAGAGGCTGTCCAGCTGTTGGTGGGGGATGTACCAGAACAAATAAAGCAGTAGTGATATTTTTTAAAACTTTACTCCTTCCTAATATGAGAAACCAGATTAATTTTTGGAACAGAAAGAAGATTCAGTCAACTTTGCTGAACAGATTTTATATTTCTATTGCCTGTGCAATAGTTGGGACTAACACCTGAGGAAATATTGAATGAAAGCATAATTCTCCAAACACTGCAGCCCAATTCTCCACTGAAAAATATCTTACTGGGAAGAAAATGTAGCAAACCTGCTGAAATTTTAACTTTTAAATAGACTTTTTTTTCATTCAGATGCAATTAAAAACTTTATTAATGTTTTAAATCTGACCTATGTAATGTGATGGATTAGGGCATGGATCTTTTTTAATTTCTTAAATTGCATTTAAATTGAATTCTAGACTACCCTTATAGTTTTTCTTTGTGGCTGACAATTGTGAAACATAAAATAATAAGAAAGTTTATTTTCTGCATATGGGATCTGATTCTGGGCAGTTCCCTTTTACACCAGCCCATGCTCAGGCCTTATGTGATTAAATAGTGCAGTAAGGCGAGGTGAGCCCCTAACAAGTTTTCTCATTCATCAAGTTGTTTGTGATCAGGCTGTTTCCTCCTTTAATAAAAAAAAAATCAGATTCTTTCACCATATCTTTTTTTTCTTGTGTCTTGAAAAGATTAAAGATTATTCATGACTTCTGGGACTTTATGTAGTAATTCATTTGATATAGGAGATCATGAATTTCACTTGCTCTGGGTCCCTGTCAGCTTCGCACAATAACTGCACTGAAAGAAGTATCTTCATATCTTCCTTTTCAGCAGATAATTATTTGTGGATAATTTGGTTTTGGGGGTTCTACCTTGTGTCTCAGTGTAAATATCCTCATGAGGAAATGCAATTTTGTATTTCTGTTTTAGCAAACATTTGTTATTTCTTCTACAAGATTACTAGAGCAATAAGGGCTTACGTATACTTCAAGCAGAATTTTTCTTTTCCAGTTGTCATGATAAAACTCTCACTAATCAGTCTTGCTGAGGACTAGTCTCTCATAAATCAAGTAAAAATGTCTGTTTTCCAGTGGAAGTTAGAGTGATGGTGGAGAAGTGAGCCTCAATGCTTTCAATTCCTCGCTATTTTTATTTCCTTTCAGTCAAGTGCACATAGTATTGCAGACCTGCTGTTGCTGCACTGTCATAGCATATGAGATTATCAAAGCAAGTCAATGAAATTATTTGAGATCTGTGCAACTTCACTCTGTGCCATCACCTTTCAAGGAGTGTTCTCCCATTACCTTATCTTTTAAAACTTATAATTTACATCTGGACGTAGACTGAAAGAGAAGTTAATGAGATCATATTGCTGTTGAGAAGCAGCAAAGACAGGAACCATATTTAGCTGTTAGAAACAGTTTTTTTAAGAAGGATGTTTAAAACAGAGACTTGAGAAATTACTCTTGACTTGAAATAAATATTGCAGCTGCATAAAGGACATCAGAGGGATTCTATGACTAATTGGAAGGAACATATCTATATAAATATATATATATATTTTAATAGAAATCTAAGTTTTTTAATATGCTCAATTATTGTTAGTGCCAAAGTAACCTGTCATCTGGCAGAAAACTGCTTGTACTCGATACCAAGTTCAACCCAGCCAGTGGTTGCTGTTTTCAGAAACTGAGTTCGTTCAGTGTACATATTTTCCAACAACGAAATGCAATCATTTCAGCATTATAGCACCTGCATCATGTCACCGTGTATTATGAACTCTAGCTCAGCCCCACCTTCTGAAAATTGAAACAAAATGAAAAAGAAAAAGAAAGCAAGAAAAAACAACACAAGCCAGAGCCTACAGCTTTTCTACTTCAGTGAACATTTATTACAATTTGAGTTGTGAATAATGCAGCTACCAAGCCCCAGCTACCTTATGCTCCAGGCTGGAGTCTTTAAACATCAGTGAAAAAGGCTTGATATGCTCTCTTCTCAATTTATCGCCACTCCGTAAGTCGATGGTGTGCTCTATTCGCTTGTTAATTTCCTCAGGCCCAGACTGGACATGCAAAGCTTGTGCAAGATGGTTTGGAAGCAGATTTATTGAATTTCTTGTTAGGGCAGCCAGAGTCTAGGGGAAAGCACATGCAAACAGAATAAACCTGCTGGTCCCCTTGGGTTAAAAATGCAATGTTTTAGTTCATGTTGCATTGCAAACCATTATAGCATTCCATGCAATTCATTCAATGAAACCTATAGAAGTGTAAAATAATAACTCTGTTCCACTAGACACATACAGTACATTAAGGGGAGCATTTTAATGCCTTCCGTTTTACAGGCTAGGAGGTTTGTTGCTGCACTGAGCATTAGGACTATATTCCACTTTCCAAATCTGATATTTAATTATTAAAGCATGCATGAGGGGAGTACACACCAAAATCACAGCAGGATATCTGACTCGATGGTGTGTTTTAATAAATAAGAATGGAAGCCATATAAAACAAAACCCACAACACAGGACTAGTGACATTTTTCTTATCTCAAAGTTACTGGATGTGTGTAGTTAAGGAACAGATCACTTAGTCAGGAGTGAAGAAGGTGACATTTCTGATTACTTCAGCATGGGTTTTCAGATATTTTCTTCTTCACTACTGGTAAATTTCAGCCAATCTACATTACAGTTAGGCTATATGATTTAATTTAACTGTAATTCATATTAGTATTTAAAATATAATCTCAAATGCATTATTCCTTTGGTATTTCAATGACTAATCAAAGAAAAAAATGAAAATACTTTTGCTTCGCAAAGGAATTCTACCAGATATAGTATGAAGGGTGTTTTGTCTTCAGCAAAGAGTTACAGTTTGCTTTCATAAAGAGAATAACTCATTCCCATTTTATGGTGCCATTTCATGACACAAACCACAATGAAGCAGCTCTTTCCCACTTGAATGGGAAAAGAAACTCTACTACTGTAATATTCCCAAGGGTTAAGAAATGTTAATGAATGGAGAGGATGTGAAACTTCATACATCATAGCATAAGACATTTCAGCATTATTATGGGTGGGAAATAAAATTCTGCCTGAGAAAAGTTATTCCATAGGTCCTTCCTAAAAAGACCTTCAGCTCTAACTCCTACTGGGCATTGTTGAAACAGGAGCTTTGGATGTTTTGTCACCAGATGCCCCTGGAAAGCCAATTCTTTTGTATCACAGGATTACATTGGGCAAATACTATAGGGAGGTTTTCCTTGTTGATATTCAAACCATAGTAAACAAACATATTTTAATGAATCTTGGGCAGCACATTAAAACACAGGAAGGGTCTCGGGTACCCACTGCCAAAGCCCAGGTGACATCTTTCCTTACAATCCTAAAATCAAGTCAATGGACTCTTAGTCACAGATAGTATTTCATTTTCCATTTTATTAACAGTAATTTAAGATCCCAAAATACAGGCAGAAAATCTTCTCTCTGTTTCAAAGTGAAAAGCAGTTTTCCTGTTTGTTTAATAAAAAAAGGACTTCAGTAGAGAAGGTTTGGGATGGCACTCTACTCGAAACCTCCCTTCTTCTGTCAAGCAAATCAGTATTATCAACATTAGGAGAAAAAAACAGTGTCAAACAAACTTTTCTCATGCTTAGGTTTCAGATATGTCTGAATTCTTATCCTGGCCTTGGAGGAAACAATCAAGGCAAGTGGATAAATGCTATATTATTACACACTGTGACACTACTTTAGTTTAAGTACTCCTATCTCTTATTAAACTGATCTAGGAAGAAAAGCTTTTATCAATTTTTGGTGGCTGAGTGGGCATGAGTGTGTCTGAAGTCCCTGTTAAAGGGTAAGATCACATCAGATGGTGGCGTGTAAATTGATTCCTCAGAATTACCTTGTATTTCTGCTTCTGCACTGGAAACAAGGGTGGAGAATGTCCCTAATGTTTTTGATGAGCATTTTGTTTTATTTATACAATGCAAATAATCTCAGTTCATCCTAGTAAGTGACTATATTTTGGTTAAAATTCCATTTTTTTCTGTGATTGATATGAAGGCTTGTCTCCTTGCTGAATGTATGAAGTGTTTTACAGCTCATGGTAGATGAACATGACATAATATCACCACTATGGCCATGGTGCCTGTAGTATTTTGAAAAAATAGACTCTGAATTTGCATTTATATTTTCAGTATAACAAGGAAATTCATATTTGTGTTTCATCATTTTCTCTCCGTCATATACATGCATGTACTTAAGAAAACTGCTTCTTTGTATTTAGAAATAAAAAAATGGAAAAAAATCATGCAAATTATAGTCTCAAGAATAAGTCCTAACGACATTTTGTCTCTTATCCCCCTCTTTGCTCTGCATCTCTTAAGACTTCTTCATGCAAGCACAAAGAAATATTGATTCTTCCTGTTATCTCTCCTACACTTTTGTGAGCAGCTCCATGGAAGACACAGCTATGAGTTCTACAATGGACTTTTGAAGTTTTCTGAGGCTGACAATAACCATTCATCATTCAGGAACAAACACAAAGTTCTATTAAAAAAAAAAAAAAACAAAAACAAAAACCTAACCAAACTTACATCTGAAACTGATAGAAGATGAATTAAAACAAACAAATAAAACTGCAACTTTAGACACATTTTATAGAGACTTTAAAAGGTAGCTTAGATTAGATTTTACTTCTTTCTTGGAAGTTTTCCTGCAAAAAGTCCAAGCATCTTGCTCTCAACAAGAAGGGAAATGTTTAATATGTGACATTTAGAAAAACTTAGGAAGGTTTCAAATTATTATTTTCATACTGCGAGCATCAGGTTTTGGAAGGGCATAGGAAAATAAAAGCTCAAATGCTAAAAAACACAGGTTGCAGATAGGATTTAGCTCAAGAGGAAAACACCTAAATGAGGGTATGTACAGGTTTGGTGTCTACATGCTCAGTGTCTATACTCCTATTTCTTCCAATACACACTCCAGATACTTTCAGTTACCCAATCATATGTAGCTGTGGTCAGCAGAGATGCTTTGGGGACGGGACAATAGTCAGGAGGCAGGAGATGTGGCACAAGACACAGGGACACCATGTACCACTGGTCAGTGGCGAGGACAGCTGGGGAGTGCTGGGGCATCTCAGCCCAGAAATAACAACAATAACAATGGGGTACCTGTAACACGTGGGTACCTTGGTTTTGAACTGATTTCCACCCTTTTGTTTGGACTTGTCTGTCATCTTGGCAAGCTTTTAGTATCATTTCTGTGCTCACTGTTAAGCTTCAGTGCAACTACTAAACTACACCTATAGAAGACAGACATTTTAATATGCTGTTTTTCCTAATTCACATCCTGACAGGCCCATCAGGTGCCTCCACCAGTACATCCAGTGACCATGTTATGCTTTCAGCTACTCCTTTTGTAAGGTATGTGGAAGAAATCCAACTTAAACAGCCATTAATTCATTCTAGAGGAAGAGGCCTTTACTCTTTTGAAATAAAGTAACTTCTGTCCAATTTTCTTTGCTTTAAGAAAGAAGCCCAGACACTTGTTTCACAGAAACCTCCATTTATATTGGGAATGTCTGAATTTCAGACAAGAACTTGCAACCTTGGTTTACCTCACGATCAGAGCAAGAGCACATAGTGATACTTGGGCTGTAGGTGTAGTTTTTGCTTATATCTGTGACTGCCTATATAAACACTGGTTATTTGTTTCTTACTCACATGAACACATCTACAATTCACTGATTCAGGCTTCTCATAGAACACAAGTTTGAGGCAATGAGTGTGGATTGGGATAAATTTGAGTTTGGCTTAAGAACACTCCAGAGATTTCTTTTCACATGCTTCCTAACATAACTAGAGTTAAAAGTAAGATACATGTGATCAATTGCTCAAATTTTGTTGTAATTTGTGTTGGGTAAAGAAATAATTTAAATTCTATTGGCAAATATTCAAACATACAGAGTGATTCACTGCTGGGTTGCTGCTTCTACAATTCTCAAAGCCTGCTGCTGACAGTGACCTTTAAGCTGCTTAATTAGTGTTATTAAATGCTTATTCTGTCCAAGACTGACACACCTCTGGAAAATGCTACTACATCCTAGTATAATTTAAATCTATCATCTGCATTTTTTAGCTAGAATACATTATTTATGAACACTACTGCCTATTGTCTCAACTGTAAATTAAGAATTACATAACAATTGAATCATACATAGAACAGCAGATTTTTAAAATCTTGTCTCCACCAAAAGCTTACTGTTAAACTGTGTTACATAAAATTACAGCTTTTCCCAACACCACTTCAAATTTTTTTAAAAAAACTGTGAGAAACTGTTCTAAAAGTAGATTGTTTATTACCATAAGAAAAAAAAAGTTTTAAAGAGACTGTTAAGCAATGCCTATTTCAATTACTTTCAAGGCCTTTTTACTAGTACTAGGAGTTGATCAATAATTGGAGAAACCCACTAATCCTTTTTTTTTTTTTTTTCTTTGTCTTTGTTAGCATCAAGGCCAGGTTTAGCTGAGAAAATGACCAAAAACACAAAAGCCTACTCTGCACAGATTTTTTTGGACTACATAAATTGGAATATCTTAAAGGGAAAGAAATAGAGATCACAAGATATTCACAGCAGCATGCACCCTGATTTCTATTCCTCATGAAATGACAATATAGAGACAGGTCAACAAAATACAGAGAATACTGTAAGGCAGTGTACATGCAGATACACAGATGTACAGAACATATATAAAACAGGTGTTTTATATAACAGCAAACTGTCCCATGCTCAAATTCAGTTTGAAGAAATGAAGACACTCCTGTGGGCTGACTGATCGTGAAATTTAATCACTTCTGAGCACATTTGTAAGAAGCAGAAGATGGTTGACACAAGCAAGACCTCCACACAACAATGCTTAAGGTTCAACAGACAGTTCAGACAAGTAGCAATAGGGATGTGCAGCAGAAGAGAGGATTTATCATGTCACTACAGATCCCTCAAAGAAAATGAAAGAAAACTTCAGCTGACCTTGCGTCATAAAGACTCATCAATCTTCCAAGTGCAGTGAGAAGAGTGGAGTCTGAGGGCATTTTAACCTTTCCATCTTTAATTCCTCTAAACAACCAGACTTCACAAAGTGATTTTTTTTACCATACAAGAATTGTTGGTTCCCAGGTTTCTGGCAATCAGTCATACAGTGCTTTTGGAAAATATCTGATCAGGAGAAGTTGCTATCATCTCATATTTCTATTGAGCTACAGATGTCCTTAGAGTCTAACTCATCTGCTAGTGAACTTTAATTGTATCTTAGAGTATGAGTTTTAATATTTATTGTTACAAAAGTGAGAAATGAGGAATTTGATTTCACAAGGTGCTTTTTTTCCCCCTTTCCTCATATATCAATAAACTACGTGTTTTCCTCTGGGAAAATGCCCTTTCCCTCATCCCTTCAGCCCTACAGTGAAGCTATGCAATGAGATACATACCCTGACTAGAATGGTCCAACTAGTTTAGTAACATTAGATGTATTTTTAGTTACTTTTTCATGGAGTGGTTCAATTAAAACTAAGCCATGTAGCATTTAATTTCAGTTGGGAAAAAGAAAAAAACAATGAACCCAAAATCTCTGCTTCACTGGCATTTTCCCAGTTTAGATACATGATTTTTTCTGCCTTGAAACAATTTGTTCAATCCTCTGTTGTTACAGTACACGTTAGAATAAAGGTTAAAGATGAAGTGCCTCCTCTGAGGCCTCCATTGTTGAAGTGCACTCAATCATGCATTCATCTCAATGACATTAAAGGAAGTTTGACTTACGTTTTGTTTTCCCACTATGTTATCAAATGGAAGTTCAGGGCTCCAGGATCCCTCGGTAAACGTAGCTCCACTGTTTCTCCTGTCAGAGGAGCTGACAGCCTCTTTCACAATATCTTCAGGCAAAGTCAACAGACTCTCCTCAGGTTGTTTAATTAAATAAGTCTCAATGTTATGTTTCCTCAGGAATTCATTGCGCTCTTTGCCGTGCCCTTCTTCAACTTTATAATCCCCATTCAGGCAGTCCAGAGTGGCTTTGGAGATGTGAATCCTCCTGAATAAGTGAAATAAGTAGTAGCAAATACTGATTGTGCTCTACTACACATAGGTTAGAAGGAGGTTTTGAACTCTATATTGTTTAACATCATGGAGAAATACAAGGTTTTCTATTGCAAACAATGAAAATTAAGTAGCATTTAAAAACATGAGCTTTTTTTGAGGTCAAATAATCTCAAGACATGTTTACATCAGTAAAATGTCATTAATGCACAAAGTCCTGTCACAGGAAAAAACACTTTGACATTCACACCTGATACCTTTGCTCATAGTTAATAGTTTAATGGGAGACCTTCCCGAGTAAAACACTATTCTGAGGGAAAGCAAACTGTACTTCAAGGAAGTATGTAGAGAGAAAAAAAAAAATGGTAGGTATTAGAGCAGTTTATGTGAAGGTCTTTAATTTCCTTCAGTTTCCTGAGGTACCTTAAAAATTTGAAATTAGTAGTCTGATTGCACCTGAAGTGAATTAGAGAAATAGGGGAACTATGCAAAGGCAAGCAACTAATTAGAAAGGCAAGTAATAATTTCTATTAAGACTGAGCAATGAGTTCAATAAACTTTGGCCAAAGTGAAGTTGAATTTAAGAGATTACATGCAAAAGAGCTCAAATTTTGCAATGGTATGATAGGAATTTGGATGGAATTTGGATTTTTAAGGAATCTTCAAGTTCCTGCATGTAGGAAAATTGCAGACACCTCTAGAACCCATCAGCATGCTTGGCTATACTATACTGTACAATGCAGCATTATGAATGCAGTAATGGCTGTTAATTAGGCATTTATCTAGCCCAAAGAAAATAGTTGTAGTGACTCTTTAAACCAGCTGATTTTTTAAACTTTGGATGTATGTCACTTTCTGAAAGACAGACTTGCATACAGATTCCTAATATTCAGAGTGAGCTGAAATTCTTGATCCTTTCTTGATGACACATGCTGCATTGCTTTTCTCAGGCACCACAATTTGGCTTCCTCCTGTGAAGGAAATGGTCCTAGCACACCCCTTGGGAACTTCCTTCTATAACTCAAAGGATGCTAATACAGAACTGAACTCCAAAATATTTTGATGGAATAAAAGACTATAAGGGCATATATGATGTGTATACATTGATAGAAAATAAAGTACTGGTTGTATTTCAGCAGTGTGAAGTGCCCAGGAGTATTACAACTTGGCACAAACTGTCCATGTGGAGCATTAAATATCAACGTCGAATTAAAAGATCATAAATTTGTATCCCAGCCATTTTTAAGCTGTCTCAACTTCCCTGCTTTTTCCCAGGTTTTGTGTATCTTTCTCTTTCTAAAGTCGTGTTGTTATATTGATCACAGAGTTTAGTAGTATTTTGTAGTGGAAAAACAGTAAAACTCATGATAAAACCCAGTGAAAATGTTTCTCAAATATAAGCAACTTTTGGCCTGGACTTAAACAGCAAAGCATGTGACCTCTCAGAAAGATGATGAGTTTCCTTGCTCTAAGAAATCCAAATAGGCTAAATTGATTTAAGTAAAGTACTAACATAAAATTAAAGAAAAAAAAAAAGAAAGAAAAAGTGATGTACTAGTTGCCAAGGTGACTATCTCTCTCTTTAGATTCAACTAATATAATTTAGGAAATAAAGCCCTGAAATATGGATTTTATGATGGATATGATAACAGCTTTACCAGAGTATGGAGATAGCTATTAATGTGAGATCCTTAAATGGGCCAAACATTAATAAATAGTGGGCAGATAATAAATATTTTCTGGCTTAACCTTTTGTACTGCTTGCTTTAAAAAAAAAACTTAAAATGTGGAGAGATACCTCTTCATTTTCTACAAATACAGTACATTGGGAACCTGAGTATTGAAGTCAAAAAGTATTGCCTGACCTACTCTTGCAAGCATATCAGGCCCGCAGTGTTAGATGATACCTGTCATTGAGACATCATTGAAAATTAATTATTACCTAGGATTTATGCAATTCAGTACTGGAGAGTAATAACTAGATATACTAAGTAAAAATTATTAGAAAATGGAATCCTGGTAGAAGAATGTCACTGATTACAAGATCACAAGATTTTCTTCTCAGGTGTTGTGGACACATTTTTATTCTCAGAAAAATGGAAATTACCATTTTTTTCTCAGTGCTCCTAACTGCCTTCTCCCATGGCAGCTGGTCTGTTGGCTTATGCTCTTTCTGTCAGGTGCAATCTCTCCCTGCATCACCCATGCTCATGGGGGCTCAGGGGGACAGGCAGGCATTGAGGGGAAGAGCTGAGCCCCTTCTTTCCTGCTCTCAGACTAGGTAAAAGGATGTTTCCCATCAGCTGCCTCTCTCCACTAAGGCCTCAGGAAAATGCTGCAGTCCATCTTTGCTCTTGTTTTACACTGTGAAAGCAGGACTGCTCTTAACCCCGGGGCAGCTTTCCTGGTGAAGCTGCTCTAGGAATGGGAATGACCTCAGCATTACAAGAATGGATGCTGGTGGCAGGGAGAAGTAAGGAGAAGCTGAAATGAACTTAACTGATCTATTAAA
Organism: Vidua chalybeata; assembly: GCF_026979565.1. Taxonomy (NCBI): domain Eukaryota; kingdom Metazoa; phylum Chordata; class Aves; order Passeriformes; family Viduidae; genus Vidua; species Vidua chalybeata. The sequence goes on from NC_071530.1 coordinate 144,174,561, forward strand.
TCTGCTCTGCACGCTAGGAAACTCTGATGTAAATCAATATTCTGAGGGACTTGGTTCATTGCTGTCATACACAGGCTTTGTTCTGCTGGCACACTGATATCCAGGAAATCACTCTGCTCTGACAGACTGAAAACCTGCCAGACATTTTATCTGCATCATTTTATCTGTGCATTTTCTGGGTTATTCATTAATAGCCATATGACTTGCAGACATTAGCAGCAATAGACTCGGCTTTTTGCAGGTGTGAATGGTGAAACTTAGATGATCAATTTGCTCATGTGAACAAAGCATCCTCTTAGTCATCTGGGGCTATCGTGGGATAAGCAGCAAACAATGAAATTTTTTTCTGAAATTTTATACATGGGTGACATATGCAGAGTACAGAAGTTGTTCTTAAAGCATGCAGAATTTCATTTTCTGCTAATTCCAAGAATATATATTAGAATAAAGCTTTACTATGTAGAACTGTGGAAGGGGTCTGCATTTGCAATATATGAAACAAATTTCCTTCCAATTTCCTGAGAATATGACAGCTCTGACAGATCCTGATGTGTGTGTAGGGAGGACAGCACATGACTCAGTTTTGATGACTTAAAATCTCTGTCATTCAAGGTGACAGCACCATTTAGATTTTTTTTTCACATAAAGATGTCTGCTGCTATTGCTTCCAAATTACATGGCTAAAAATGGAATTGTCTAGGTGATCTTTTCTACCTCTTCCAATAATGGCAGATGGAACTGAAAGTGAACAGAAGATTCCTGTAATCACTACTGTTTAAATCTAGGATTTGTAGCTTCCAAACTAGCAGGATACATAAGCCAAATCAAGCAGCAATAACATTCAACTTTCAGGTGAATCAGCCACATCAGCCACTGAGACATAGAAAGAAACTAGGCTATTTTTAGTGGAGAACCATACATTTTCACATATAGACAGGTTAAGATAAATATCTCAAAACATCTACTAAAGCATCAAATTATTCAAAAGACTTCCCAGAGATCCTGCTGTTCATAACTTGTTATTAGACTATTGACCCACGAACACATAATTCTTCCCACAGTTTCTCTATTATGAAATAAAACAAATTATAGCTTTCTACCTCATAGTATCATTTGAATGAAAAAGGTGAGAGAATGAAGCCTGGAAAATCTCATGAATGGTCAACATCTGACTGGGAAATTTGGGCTACCTCTGAGGACTATGAGGGCTGAAAACAAAAAATTGATCTTTTTGAGAAAATCAAGGGTAACAAAGAAAAATAAATACTTTTGTCTTGTCTTTTCAAATGGCTCTACAAGCAGACCATTTCTATCTTTTTTGGCTGCAGCCTCACTAATCCTTGCCAACTGCAAAACAGCAAAAAAAAGGTCATAGTTGGTGAAACGATGTAAGACAGGTAATCTCTTGGCACGGTTAACAGTGTAATGCGCTGGCAAAGTTTTCTGACTGGGGGAAATACACTTTGCCTTACCCAGGAATTCCACCTGACTCGAGTTTGTTTGCAATATCCACGTCCCACGACCAGACATCGAACTGCCACTTTCTCAGGCCCAGCACTCCACACAGAACCGATCCAGAATGAATCCCTATTCTCATGTCAATGTCATGCTTTGTTCTTGATCTGACATATCTGTTAAACAAAACACACAAAGAACGAAAAAAGACCAGACTTATGAAAATATATGCCACAATTTTCCATATAATTTTGAAAAGGGTATGATGTAAAATATGACGTCAATTAGCTGTAAAGTGCAGTCTAGCCTGTAAAATGAAGAGAGAACTTTCTAAATAGCAAAGGTAGAAGTAGTGATAAAATTATTCTAAAAGCCAGGTTACCATTAAGCACTTAATTGCATGCATGGCTCAGTGGCACACTTCTTATTTCAATCAGACAGAAAGGGAAAGGTAGAGAGTAAAAAAGATGTCTGAGTGAAAATATCTTGTTTGACTTATTGAGTGCTTTAGCTTGGAATTATAAAAGGTTCAGGAACAGTACAGAACTGTTGGAACAGTATGGAACAGTCAGGAACAATATGCATGGTTCAGGAACATGAACTATTTTCATCAAACCTGTCTATTATTTTATATTCTTGTGTATTTTTTACTTAATTTCAATTTTTAAAAAAATGGCTTTTTATTCATTGGGATTTTCCAGAGTTACTTTTTGTCAAATGATTATTTTTATTAGATTTGGCCAGAACACCATTTGCTCTGTCATGACAACCATGTGAGTTTAAAATCTGTTTTGTCCTTTCTGTGGGGTGGTGGTGACCATTTCACCTCTCAAAAATAAACACAAATGAACATATTTATTAAGAGACTGCTTTTCCAGTTCTGTTTGTGTGACAAAAACTGTTTGCACCAGAAATAGTATTAGAGCTTGTGTTCATTAATCTTTAAATTGTTTGCTCAGGATAGGAAAAGCACATTGGTACTGCTGGTCTACAAGCCTGCTGTGTCTCTGTAAAGGGCCTCATCCGTACAGTCACTGCAGTCAATAGAAGCACAGCAAGATCACGCTACAGAGAAGGGAAAGAATAAACAGCTCTATTTCGCTGCTCTGAAGTTAACTGCCATTGCCTCAGATGCATCAGTAATGACCTGGACAGATCCTCTGTAGAGGAAAAAAGGGTAAATTGCTTTCTGCATTCAACACTTGAGCTTTTGTTGTTGCAATGGAGCATCAGCTCAATTTGTAAGGATAAAAAAAAAAAACCCAAAACCAAAGATTTCTAAAATGGAAACTAGTTGCACAAAAATGTGAAAATTTGAAAATAAGGAATTCATCATTTCTGTTCCCTTCATATTACAAAAGCTTGGAGAAAGGCAGGCATATGATAAGTATCAGTGTAGTAGTTTGCCTACAAGACCTGTTTATCACATCAGGAGGCCAATATATTTCAGATATCTAAGAGAAAAAGGTTTTAAATAGTTAATCATAAAATAATAAAAAAGAAACTTTCAGAAGGGATTTATCTGCATTCTTATACTTAGAGCTTATAGTTTTCATTTACAAATTTCTTCATTTCATGCAAGCAAGGGGCTTGAGATATCAAAATTTTACAATTACCTGTCCCTGGAAGATGGGATATGCAACAACTCCTCCGCATTGAAGCACTCACACACTGAGAAGTAGCTGAGAGAGCAGCTACTAGAAGTGAGACCACTGAGATTTTCATCTATTTTGAATAATTTTTATATGCTACAGAAATATCTAAACTGACACTCATAACTGTTAGAAGAATTATCACAAAACTCCTCACGATTGTTTCCCCAGTCTGCCTTTTCCTTTTGTTCAGCTTAAGATAATTATTTTTCATTTTACATTTGATTTCCTTATCTTGAAATAAAAGATAATTGTATTTAGAGGAATAAATGAACAAAAAGCTTTTCATTGAAAAATGCAATCAATAAGAAGGGTTTAAATTTAATAAAATGTTTTAATAACCTCTATTTATGTAATCTTTCTTTATACATATATAGACACACATGGTATTTTACCAACTTAATTTCTATTTTACCAGCTGTCATGTCCTGTGAGGAGCAGCTGAAGGCTCTAGGTTTGTATAGTTTGGAGAAGAGGAGGCTGAGGTGTGACCTCGTTGCTCTCCAACAGCTTCCAGAGGAGGGGAAGGGGAGAGGAGATGCTGAGCTCTTCTCCCTGGGATCCGGTGACTGAAGGTATGGGAATAACTCAAAGCTGCATCAGTAAATGTTCAGCTTGGACATTAGGGAACATTTCTTTATCATGACTGTGGCCAAACAGTGACAGGCTCTCTACTGAGGTGATTGATGCCCCAAGCCCATGATCAAGAGGCATTTGGACAATGCCTTTAACATGCTTTAACTTTGGTGACCCTTGAATTGACAGGCAGTTGGACTAGATGGTCACTGTAGGCCCCTTCCAACTAAAATAGATTATTATTCTATTCTATTCTATTCTATTCTATTCTATTCTATTCTATTCTATTCTATTTTATTCTATTCTATTCTATTCTATTCATTTTAAATACTGTAAATTGTGGTCTTGTATTTGTATCTTCTATGAGAACTAACACATGCAGGTATCACTGGAGAGACCAGGTACAAACGATGGTGCAACTGAGCCATGTTCCCCTCTGTTTCCAGAGTGCTCACAAAGGATTCCTGGAGTTAACTTTTCCTTTGTCATAAAAAATGTGGTGATGGGCTGAGAAGGCTTTGGTATTCTCCATCAACCACACAGGACTTCTGCATTTGTCCTAAACCTCATACAGCTGTGCTGTCCACTCCACCTCCTGCAGTGCACTGCAGACACAAATCAAGGTCCTCTCCCCCTTGCCTTATTTGTCTTTTGCAGTCTCCCAGCAACTCTTTATGTGCTGCTCAGGTGATATTTGATCTCAGCTCCTCATCAGCAGACAGAGGGGATTTGGCCTCCTGCCTGCACCCTTTGGCTGAGGAACATTCTGTTTTTGTCTGCTGCAGTGCCGGTGAACATGCAGGGCTCTGTCTTTGCATCCTCCTCTTGTCATGCACAGCAATGTGCTCCTGCGTGGATAGGTCGGAAACTAATTGCAGGAGGGGACCTGATTGCATGAATTCTGACATATATTTAAACAGCCCTGTCCAGGACATGAATCAAAGCACAAGAGTGATCTAATTTTGCTCAAATTACTTTATTATTTGCAACACAAGAGTGAAAGCAGAACTGCTGATAACTTGTGGTGAAAACAATAATCTTCATAAAAATTTTGTTGTAAGATATTAAATTGAACAAAGAATAAATGGTTTGCTTTATTTCAAAATTTCTCTGCAAAAACTAAAAAGTTTAAAAGTGAGGTGATTTGTTAGAATGTAAGAATTATGGAGTTATTCTTTAAAATTGTGAGTGATGTGGGTTGAAAAAGATTTCTAAATTATGTATAGAAGGGGACTTAATCATGGTCAAATCTAACTCTCTAGCAGCCAGACTACCACATACTTTAGGAGGTCTTATTTACACTCAGGTATAGGAAAAACAAAACCTGAAATAAAGCTTGGATCACCTTCATCAATAGTGGTAATTCTAACCTATTCAGGAAAAAAAAAATTCTCAGAAATAATAGCATGTACTATATAAAAAATGTAGAAAAAAAATATTAAGAGAGTCCATTTTGCAAAATCTCGGGTATTCCACATCTAGTTCTTCTCTCTCTTAAATTTATTCAACTGTCAATGAAGCTTCTAATTAAAAAAACGTATTTTCTTCAACTACTTCACAGGCTTTCTGCAGATACATTGACAAAGTGCATGCACAAAGATGAGTTATTGATGATCTATAAAGCAGCCCTCTTTGCCTTCACAAGTGCTTTGATGTCTTATCCAGGATGAGGTAACTGTAACTCGTGTTATTTTTGCCATTCATCTCATTTCAGTCTAGCCAGAGATAAAAATATTCAATGATTTTAATTGGATCTTGGCATTTCCTCCTGGTCAGCATTCTTTGATGGGTATTTGATTTTTGTGGTGTTAATTGAAACCTTTCTTTATTTGCATAAAGAAGGTGAGCCAAAAGTCAGAAATTTGCTTTTCAACCTTTTCTGCAGCTGTCAAAAATCTGAATGCCCTGGAATTCAGGCCCTGAAGATTGAAAGTGACACATGGGCTGCTTCTGTGCTGACCAGTTCAGTTGTGCACGGTTCTGACTATACTTTGCCATACTTAAAACAGAATGCTTTTTCATTCTCAACAAGCCCTTTCACATCCTGTTCCAGACCATTTCTAGTTGGTAATTTGAATGCAGCTTCCTGATTTTGGAAGCAAAATGACTTCAGAAGAGTGGAGTTGGCCAGCCTGTTCCACTTTTTCTTAGTGATGGCTAAAATTCTTTGGGGTTGTTCGATTTACCCATCAAGACATGGTCATTATCATCCTCATACAGGTGAAATTTGAAAGTCCATGTATTCTGGTTGAAGTAAATAAGGGTTTTAGCTGACTCTGCTGAGAGCAGAAGGATGGGCAGGTGATCTCCTGTGTCTTCTGCTAACTGAAATGTCCTTTGATCATAAGATTCAGTTATATAGGGAACATTTTGATTGGACTCAACAGAATTATGGAATTTTCCTAAAGGAATTCAAATGCTTTTTGGTGCTGACATGACAGAATAGTAGATGAAGTGAGGTAAGTGATCTTTTCAGAGTGACTCTGGGAACTGTGTCATGCCTGTGAAGGAAATACCCATTATTTTAAAAAAGCTAAGTAACAGGATACACTAAGTTACTGAACACTTTGAATGGTACAGAGCAGGCAATGTGATTTGTGGGATGTAACACTTTGTAGATGAACTTTACACAAGTGGAATTTGCAATTTAATGTAGATATTTTCCCAAGGAGCCAATTTAAAATAGCACCAGGATGAGTTTACCTTGGATTTAGAACTGTAATCTAATGTAGGCAGAAACTATTACCTGGAGAAGTTTCATATTGTCAGACCTATCACTAATATAGCTGACTTGCTGAGTTCAGACAGAAACTGTAGCTACGTGGGCAGTTAATACTGCTGCATTCCTCTTTCTTATGTCAATCTGCTCTGAGAAGCAGGAAAATAATACAGTACTAGGAACCACACACAATATGATTGGAAGTTTGCTTTTTGATTTGAAAAGTATGTTATAAAAATCTATATCATCATATATGTATGCATATACACATATATGTATATACACACAGTCCTATGCCATTTTCCAACGTGGCCTTGTCTGTGTTTCATGGTGCATTCAAAGAGGTCACAGAAGTACATGAACTCATTCATCTCAACCTGATTTAGTCCATATCATCATCCAACAGCAAAAACAGGTAAAGAAAATCTATTCTGATGTTCTCTCCATTCAGAGTTAGTGGCTGAAACAGACATGTGGAGGTGACAATATGATCAAGTCTCGGTGAGAAACATATATTCAATCTTAGACCTGTCTAAAAAGTGCTGGCTGAACTTGTGAATATGTCACAATATCCCTTTCCACCACCACGCAGAAATGAAGTTAAGCCTTAGTTTTTGGGTTTGTGAATACATGATCTCTTCTGTGAATCAGAGCTCATTGCATCATAGGAAGAGCCTTGTAGATCACAGGAAAAACAATCTATGGAAGGAATCCAGAACTGGATGAATGATATTAATATATAATTACATAATTAAATAATGTATAAATAATGGAATATGAAAACAATTCCTGCCTTTTTTACTGCCTGAGTAAATTCTTTAACAAGAATTGATCACTTCATGATTTTTGTTAATATTCAACAGATGATAATAAAAGCAGTTTTTTCATGCTAAAAGCAGGAAACCTGCCAGGGTAGTCAGTCTTCTAAAATAATTGCGGTATTTTTAGTTGTGGGTTTTGTTTGGGTTTCTTTAGTTTTCCTTTTTTTCCCTCTCTCATGAATTTGCTTTAATATTAGTACTTAATTACAGACTTTTAATGAAGACAAGCTGTTATCTAATTTCTGGAGTTTAGCCTATATTGCATGCTGGGGCCATTTATTCTGTCATAATAGTTACTCTTTCAGATGATTTTAGTGGGAAATGAAACAGCAAATGAAACTACTCAGGACTCCTTGATTTACCAAATAAATATACCAGCCCAAAGGTTTGTTTTAATTTCCACTGTTATATATATTGTACCATTTCCATCATTACAGTATGAAAGTGAATCCTTGAGGAGCTGAGTCTCACACAATCTCCCTTCCCCTCTACTCCCAGTCACAGAGATTTTAGGAGTAAGGACATTTGAGAAGGTGGTGTTATCCCTGACAAAAACTTAGCTTGGATGTTAATTGTTAAAATGAATTATCATCTTGTGACTAAACATTCCACTGGAATCCCATTTCCATCAACAGTCAGTACAGACAAGCATTGATAAATAAAATTAGACACAATGAGACAATAAAATTAAACACTATGAGAATTATTGCTGCATGTGAAAAGATGTGGAAACCAGTTGAATAAAAAAACTCCTTGTGAAGAGCTTGTCCTTTTTACTTTAATTCACATTTCCAGCTGCAGATAAACAGAATTTACAGGTATTTGGGTTTTGCAGCACAGATGAAGTAAGGATTTTTTCTCATGCCCAAATGTGGTAAAGGAAAACTGCCTTACTTTGGAGTAAATATCAGATTCTATGGAAATTTCCTGTGGTTAAAAGTTGCCCATCAATTGTTCTCAAGTTAAGGGAGTAAAGAACAAGAAGACAGATTGGAACAACAATAATAATGCTTCTTTTATGGGATTTTTAACAAAGCATGGTGATGCAAAAAAAAAAAAAAACAAACAAAAAAAACATTACAGAGAAAATAATGATCTTGAATTATTATGTTGAGTTCTAAACATTCTTTTAATCTTCAAAAAGAGTAGTGGAGCTGCAAGACTCAAGCTTAAAATCAAATTGTAGAGTCTCAACAATAAATTAACAATTTAGCTGTATGGGTACGAGCTGTGTGAAAACACTCAGAAGTCCCTTGTGAGACAGTCTGTCCATGTCGATTTATTTTACATGCTGTGTAATGAAAGGATCTGACATTCTTATTCATTCCTTTTGATCATGGAGACATCAAGGACAATAGAAGGAGTACTCAGCAATGGTATCCTGAGATAACAGGGTTTTTTGGGTGCTGCCTCACCAGAAGGGTTGTACTGGCCGGTACAACATTACCAATGTCAATGAAAAGAAATGTTTGTCTGTATAACTTCAATGCAGCTCTCCAATCATTCAGATGGTTTTGCATATCTTAGGTCATCTCCCTATTATTTTAGATTTACAAATATTTATTTTATGAAATCTTATGATGATGAGAAAAGATTTTCTAATCATCAAAATGTCATTTCTGTTGCATTTTAAATATGCTAAAATTCTGTGGGGACCAATGTGGAAAAAAACTCACGTTCATAAAGAGGATTTTTTTTTTATCTTAGCTGTGAGACATATATCTACTTCTTTAATTTTAATTAATAGAGTGTAGATAACTCCAAATTCTCTCAGAAATGGGGACAGAAGTATTTCTAATATTCCATGGCAGGATTGGTCCTCCCTGTGAACTGTGTGAACACATTAAGATAAGCAACATAAGGCTCCGATAATCTGAACAGAAAAGCCTGGGGGAAGAACCATCCTCATTGCATAGACAGAAAATCAGATATTGGGATTATCAAATAAATTGGGGGTAATCTGAACTGAATTAGTCTGTGATGGATGACCCAAGTTCTGATGGAGTTTGGTGTCACGGCTCCGACTGATTGCAGCTGTCATTTAAGATACTAAAAATAGAGCAATATTTCTACTGGGTTGCTGCCTTCAAGACCCTGTTCATTGAAGGGCACAGGATGTTACAGACTTCCACTTGTGTAAGGAGATGGAGAGAAATTTACTGTCTTAGAAGAAAAGAGCTTACAATGGGTTGTCTGCAGGTGGTGTTACCAAGGAAATGCAAAGATTTGATGTGTGTATCCAAAAATTTTTAACAATGCTGGTAGATTTTTTTCATCTCTGTGTTCTCTAATTCATGTTTCACTTTCACTGTGGGGATTCCAGAAGCAAAGTATTGATTACTTTATTCAACATTTAGCCTGTGATAATTGAATCCAGCCTTCTTAGATATCACTGTTGCATAATCATTATTCAGTTACATTTTCCATTAATTAATTTTAGTCAAATTCTTTCTCTATTAAGAGCTCAGTAATGCAGCTGCAGTGTGCATTAACTGTCTGATGTATGTCATGAGAGAGACCCAGATAAAAGGGGCAAAATGATCTGGACAAGAAGCAGACAAAGAGATTGGACAGCAAAATATCCAGAGAAAGGGGGGAATGCTCATGTTAGGCAACACTGTTTTAGGGAAGACAACAACACAAAAAAATTTGAATATGATAAGCACAGTAATTTTTTTATTGATATGTTGTATCAGTAAAAACCCATACGTTTCAAAAAGATGGACAAAGCCTCTCTTGGAGTACTAGATGTCAGCCAATGTCATGGTAACTCATCGGACAAGCTCTACCCACAGGCTGCTGAAAGATGATTATTATTAATTGTAATTGCATCAAAATACAATAATCTAACAGCAACATAATTATATTTACATGATGGGAATACATTCCTTCATTAAAATACTTCCAGTGCTTGTGAATTTAAGCAAGAACCTAATTTAGCAGGTAAAATTTGTTCATCTGGAAAATCTCAGTACTTATGAGTTTGTCTATAAGCTAGTTTCCAAGCTAAAGGATAGACAAAGCTGTCTATGTTGTGTTTATATTGTGGTTTAATTTTATTAAAGGGATTATAGGAAGCAATTCAGACTCTTCCTCTCCAGTCTCCTCTTGAAATTGACAACAGTACAAAGTGAGAACTGCCAAGAACTGTGAAGCTCTCAGTTGCATGCACAGCTATTGTGTTACATCTCTGAAGTAGCACAGGTTAATAAAATAATTTCAGTAACTGTTCCCATGCATTACATGGATCAAAAAAGCCCTGTCCTTTTTGCAGGATAATGCTGAGATTTTTGAACCAACAGGATAATTACTTGTCTAATGACAGCATTCTCAGGTAAGAAGTTCAGAACACTGCCAAAAACAATGAATCAAGGGGAGAAAAAGGCATTACCTGATAGTTTTGATCATGCTGAGCCCCATTTCAACACAGCAGTGTGCATGGTCCTGGCGAGGTTCTGGGAGTCCCGACACACAGTAGTAACAATCCCCCAGGATCTTTATTCTGAGACAATGATGTTCCTACACACAAATGTATCAGAGAAAGAAAATATTTGCATATTTTTTCATAATTTTAAGGCGAAAGTAAAAAGTAGTTGAAAAATAACTGTTAAAAAATAAACAAACAAACCCCCACCTTGTTTCTGGATGTTTCCTGCTTATCATTAGTATAACTGTGGTTTATATCAATTTTGAAATAAAATACCTTTACACTTGCAGAAATAAAGGCTATAGTGATTTTTCTTTTATGCTAATCAGAGACATTCTTGCTGATGGGGAGGAAGGTTTTATCAGAGCTAGGTGGAACATAGGCCAAGGCTTCAGAAATGCCAGCTGAGATAATGAATAACCCAATTTAAGCTATGTTCCTCCAGGGCATGTTTTCCTGTCCATTTTTTACACTGGAAATAAATGAAAAACCTCTTTCCTCCCACTGAAATCCCTTCCCACCTACAGTTTCCGCAGTCACACTCAAGTATTCCCAACAGCTATAGGAACTGATCAAGTATCTGCATGGTAAGGATCTCAAAGAAGCTGTCCCACATCAGGCTCATGCTGGGAGAAATGATGTTTGGCATCCATCTAGAGACATCCTTTACCCTAAGAGCAAATAGTGAATTTAATTTCTAAAATACATATTAACAGTATCACTACATACTGAAACAGAATATAATTGTGTGATTTGATCATTATTTTAGAAGATCCTTTCCTACAGAAAGGAATAGAAATACCTGAGCTGCTGAATAGGAATAGAAATACCTGAGCTGCTGAAATTTTGCAGTTCCCAGACCAGCATGTGATTCCAAGATTACCTGTAAATTTGCCCAATGTATTCTGCTGGTTGGGCCCTCACAGGAGGCAATCAATGCACAGGAACAGAGAACATTACAAGATGTGGCAAGGAAATGTTTTTTCTGATGAAAAGTCATTGAAATATTGAGTGTAGTATTAATAATCAATCCGTAAAGGCTGCAGTAGCAGACCTTCAAAACAAAAAATTTAAGATCTAGCAAGTGTGAATGAATGAATGAATCTAGCAAGAGAGCAAGTGTGAATGCTGCTTCTCCCAGGAATCAAGTATGGGTTCCCTTCAAAGTTTTCTTAGGAAGAATGAAGGTTTGCAGTCAACCTCAGACAAGACTTGCACAATCCTGGGGTGACGCACAAAATCTACACACTTTTACCCAAAGCTTTTTGACAAGTCAGCTGAAGCCTTAAGCATGCCAGCAAGGGTAAAATCTGCTCTGGGCATGTGGCCAAAGTAAGCTAATTCACCCTAAAATCTCCTTAAACCATCAGTAGGAACTGACTGTGTTTGAAGCTTTGGTTGTCTCCAGCTAAAACCAATGCTTGCCTTGGATAGCAATGCTTTGCTATCCAAGTTTCACACAAAATTCCAGACTGAGCTCAGGCTTCTAAAATGTCAAAATTCATATGTAACTCTCCTCTTTCCTCCTTCTTTTCAGCCCCTCTGCAGATCCACACAAGAACACTGGCAATTTTTCATATTGCTTCAAATGAAATTGTATATCCTAAACCCCTCCAAAAAAACTTTCTTTTTAAACTGCTCCCCCTCAATGGAAACAATTAGAGATCTGATATTACCACATTTTCCACCTATTTTTTTAACTGTAGAGTGAAACTATGAAACATAAAAGTTAATTGACAAGTAGGTAGGACTCAATGGCATAAATCAGTGCATGTCAAATAGTAAATGGCCTTCCTTAAGTTTCTCTCTGTGTTCCTTGTTTAGATAAAATGCAAAGAGAAGAAGATATAAACCACAGATTCTAGAGTTCTTGGGCTTTTCTAAAGGTCCCATTCAATTGATTCTTACTATAAGTGAAGTTTGTTTTTACATCTACAAAATAAAAGGATCATGTATAATGTCATATTGGTTTGACTGAGGTGGAATAAATCAAAAGGCAGCGCTTCATTCAGAGCCACTGCAAATACTTTACAAATAATAACCTCATAGTAGAATAGAGGGGGAAAAAGGGAAAAACAGTCAATGTTTAGGAAAGAAAGACTGGAATAAAAGAAAGAAGAAATATATATCTCAACTATTATTATATTTTAATTTTTAATTACATTTTTAACTTCAGCATTTATTATACCTATCTGATGATATGGGAAATTCCTATTAAGTGAGAATTATTTCAGCACAGTTAAAGACCATAGTCTTCAATAGGATAAGACTGTTGTTTGATTCTTAATGCTTCACTTAAACTGGCTGAAGTGCTGGTTCCAGTAAATTAAGATGAGACTTATATCACCTTCCTGCATATCTGAAATTCAGAATAAAGCAGACAAACTTCAGAGGGATGTGCTTTTTTGTAAGAATAAGAATCTTAACACATGGCAAGATCTGCTAATGAGGGTCTGATATATGCAAATGTGAGTGCATGTGTTTCACACAGGAAATCCATTCAACTCCTCATGAATGTTTTCTTTTCCTTGTCATGTGATGTCACCTGACTCATTTGCCAAAGCTCAGGAAGTCATCTGCGGAGTGCAATATCCAAGTAGAGATGACTGTGTCAGGCATCCCTATGCCAGCTAGCAGTGGAGCCCAAGGAGAGCCAGGCAAGGCAGCTGGGGAAGCCTGGGGACAAATTCAGCTCACAGCTAAAGCTGTTGGCTGGGCTTCAGTTCAGCTGTCTGTACCTAAACTCACCATGTATCTCTAAGACCCTGGGTATGTGAAACACCCACATGACTCTGTTGAGTCAGGGACGGGCGAAATGACGTGCACGATTTCAGAAGGCAAAAGAGTGTTTATTCAAAAGCGCTTCTCTCTTTTATGGAGAACATCGTGAACATTAATTCCATTGAATTGGTCTTAAAGTAAAAACATTTCACCTGACTGGTACACTGGACTTAGGTCAGTGTGGTAGAATATATCTATAAAAAATATGAATGGAAAGCAAGATAATAGATGATTTACATTCCTCTCAGACTTTTTCCCAGGCTTAGTCTGGCAGAAATCTTTCTCTTTTTCTCTCTGACTGAAGTGAGAATATCCACACCCACACAGGACTAACAAATATGACATAAGATTTATGTCCTATGGAACATTGCAGGGGTCGGGCAAGGTGTCTCTACTGGCATAAGAAACCACAGGGAGCTTTTGAATGACTCTTTGTCTTCCTATTTTTTTTCTTGTTAATCAAATTATTATGACTGCTAAATGTGATCTTTGTTACAGCCTGACTACATTGCTTTTTCATTTTTTATTCTTCCCTAATTACTCCCATCATACTCATTTCAAAAGTAAACTATAGGCTTTTTATCACTGGAAATATTTCATCTAGAGGAAGATAATTCAGCGACTCTCAAGAAGGACAGGAGGCTAATGGTATCTGCCTTTGGCAGAGGCGAACTGCCTGGTCTCCTGAGATTCCCTCAAATGACTCGATAGCTTAATCACATCTACAGTTTAGACTCAAAGCTTTGTCAGACTGGTTGTACAAGAGCATTAAGGCTAGATTCATGGATAATGTGGGAAGCCATGCTCTAGTTTTAAATCAGAGACTGAGTTTTGTCAGGGCCTGCCCACTTTTCAGTGGTATAAAATGATATTAGTATCAATGAAGATTTTCCTCACACTGTAAAGCTCAAGCCCACTTCCTAAAATCATCTCACTGCAATGGTATCTGAGAGTGGCAAGTTGATATTAAATGAAAATGAATGAAATGTCTAAATATGTATGAAGAAAGTGTAAAATGAATAAATTATTTAAATAAGAGAAAATTGTCATACAGGAACTTTGATACAGGAAATATTTTTCACAACAGTGTTAAATTCTTACATCATTCTGAGGCTATTATCATCTCCTCTTTAATTTATTCTTTTCCTCTTCTCTTTCTCATATGCAATTCTAGAAGTTGTCCTTGGGCATGTAAATGACAGCTAATATTATACAAACATTCACATCAGTATCCATCAGTCTCACACCCCTTCCAATACTCATTCATTAATAGCATTTATTGAAGGGATCAATTAAAATCTCAGCATGTCACAAATAGGGGCTCTTTTCTCCCCTTATTTGCAGCTTTTCATTTGCTGCAAGTGGAAGATTAAGGGGCCTGATTCTGCCAAGATCAATTTAAATCAGAATTTTTTGCCTGAGGATATTGAGCAGACTCAAACACCCAACTATTTTTAATAATAATTCTAGATTAATTCACCCACAATTGGTAAGAAACCTTTTTCCAATTCACCTAAATCCAGAGAAAAATAAAATATGCAGATTTTTCATAAATAATTACCTCATATGTGGTGAATGATTTATGTTTGTACTTATTAAATGTACCCTTAGTGACTGGAAAGGAAGCAAAGCAAATTGGCATAAGGTGGAGCTGCAGAAATGACTTGCTCACATATCAAGTTTCTGAAAGACACAGTCAGAGACTTCATTAATATTTCTTGTTTCCTTGGGCTAAATTTCTGACAAGGGAAAAAAAGTGATTTTGTTTTATAAGCTATGCCACTTTTTCAATTCTGCCAGTGCTGAATTAATAATTTTACCTAGTTTTGAAGGGAACCCCATAGGACAGCAAACAGACCACAGAAAATTCAAATTTTTTTGCAAGTTTTATAATTTCAAGCTCAAAGTTTAGAATACTGGGGATGAAAAATTACTGCAACTGAACTACAGAACAAAGAGCAGTCATACACCTAAATCTTCTTTTAAAAGGCAGCCAGAGTGGAAGGAGGAAGGGACTTGGCCTTTGTGTACAATAGCTCAGTTCCTGGAACATGTGCTAAAGGCAGAGGAAACCTGGATAAACCTCATTTCTCAGCATGAATGGGGGCTAGGCCAAAGCTCTTAACCAGCAGTCTGTTTTAGGGCAGGTTCGTGAGAGAGCTCAATCCAAATTTCTTCTTTTGCAGCTCTGTCACGTTGGAAAAGAGAACTGGGACCTTGAGAGAGCCAGATGGAGAGGGGTTCTCACGCCTGGTCATGAAGGCAAAAAAGAGGACCAGATATGATACACAGTTAAACAGATTTTTTTGAATTTTTATAAACATAAAGGGAAAAATATGGCAGCCTTTCATTTGCCTGAACTAGGGAATACATAAGTATGGCCCTATATGAAGCACTTTCTACATATTTTAACATACTATGTAAGAATTTTTTTTTTTTTCTTTAGAATAACCTATAATGGAGTGGTTAGAATTTCTCTGTGCTGCCAGAAAAAAAATAGGTTTGAGGTCTCTCATGCTGCAGAAGGAATTGATGTACTTTGGTGAATGAGCTTTATAATTTATTATATCGACAGCTTTGTTCCTTGACATATTGTAGAAGAAAACTGCTGTGACTGTTGTGTCTGGTGAGCAATTTTCCTTGGCAGCTCGTGTTAATTAGAAGACTATGCTTTAAGTGATTTCAGGGACAGAAATCCCCTTGAGAAAGATTCAAGGTGTTTCTTTCTAGCTAAGGCAGGAACAATTTGGCATGGAAATTCTGCCCCTTAGGAGTTTCTAGAACTTAATTGATTCAGGTATGTGGGACACTGCTCAACAACATTAGAACATGAGGCAGGGTGTGCTCAGGTGGCCAAGAAAGAGGTTGTAGCCAGGTGAGGGTCAGTCTCTTCTCCCAGGTAATGAGATAAGACAAGAAAAAATGGCCTCCAGTTGCATCAGTGGAGATTTGGATTGGATATTAGGTAAAATTTCTTCATCTAAAGGGTTGCCAAGCATTGGAGCAGGCTGCTCGGGAAAGAGGTTGAGTTGTCAGCCCTGAAGATATTTAAAAGACACGTGGATGTGCTGCTTAGGGATGTGGTTTAGTAGTGGCCCTGGAAGTGGTGGGTAAATAGCTAATCTTAGAGGTCTTTCCCAGCCTTAATTATTCTATGATTCTATTAAGGATGATATGGAGAATTCCCAAGAATATACTTGCAAAGCCTAATTTAATTAAAATCCCAATTTAGTCACCAAGTGGGGCTTCTTTTTGGGGGAGGTTGAATTTGAGTAATTCTTAGTCTATAAATCACTGGAAAATTTGAAACAAATTTTATTTAATCTGTCATTTTCATTTGACTTTTTTCATAAAAACCTGTATACTATCACTTCTAAAAGTGTTTTGTGGGCTGAGGTTTATATGACTGCTTAGGGCTTTTGATGGGCTCTTTACCATCTGAAAAACAGTAAATGTAGAGAACATGGTAAACAAGGTTGTTTATTCATTAGTATGAGCCAATTAATTATTGACACTGGTTGGGAGGAAAAACAACTCAGAATTAAGCACTGCAAAAAGAGCATTCACTCCATCCCTTTACTATAAATTCATACAATGTCTTTATAATGAGCTAAATATTATATATTCATACTTGTAATCCAGAAACTCTACTTCTTGCTACAGCACCCCAAACATGTACACATGAAAAAATTCACACCTGGCATATATGTTTAAATAAGGCCTTTTAGGAAGTCTCTGGAATCCTGTGGGATACATGTTTGAAGATAATTTCACCATGGAACAAAGCACTGCCAGCTCAGAGTTGAAATGTGGCCTGGAACAGTAAAGCACTGCAGAGGAAGTGTCTTTATCAAGGAACAGAAAAGTCCTCAAAACCCTCCAGTCTTCCCTTCCTGATACCAACAGATGCAGGTATTTTACTGGGGCTATGGAGTGACGTGTTCTTGTGGAGCCTGGCAGTCAGGTTAGTTTCCACCCCTGGAAACAGCAGTCACAAGATTGGTAATACAGTGTTGGAGGAATTTTTGACAGCTTGTCTGCAGCACCACAGGAGACAATTTAACCAAGGTTACAGAAAAAGATTGCCTCCTTAGGAAAAAAAAACAAAAACAAAACACCCATCAGTCCTTTAATATGTTCCTTTTCCTCTTTGTTGTATCTGAAACTGAATCTACAAAGAGTGTAGATGAATTCAGAAATATGATAATTTAAATCATGGTATTGGCTGACATCTAGCACTGCAGAGAAGGCAGAGGGAAAACAAACATCAAAAATAACTATTACTTCACCAAGGCAGGACTTTTTTTAGGCTTAAGTATCTTGCTGAATGTCAACTCATTTCCTTTCTCTTCTCAAAATTTCTGCCTAAGGAAAGTATTAATATTAATTGAGTTTCTGTTTAGGCCTTTCAGTAGATGAAGTATCTATAAGGGAATGTTTCCTTCAGTTCTGTTTTATGCCAACTTATTTTTCTTCCTTTGTAAATGTCACTTTTCTCTTTAATAACTATAAATCTTTTACAAATATCACAGAGTGATTATAAATGGGAAGTAGCTGTAAAAAACATATTATTACATTTTTTTCTTGGAAGAAATATTGAACTGAGTTCTAATTTTTGTTCAGAGTATTCTGAGATAATGATACAGATACTATGGATTTTTTTTTGTTATTAATTATATGAATCAATATATGTCATAAAATTTGACGTAACTTAGGGAAGATTAAAAAAAAATCAGAGATTTCTTATTAGTTCTGTATTGCTTAATAAAGCTTTATAAGAGAAAAAAGAAACTTAGCTAAATTACATTTTTCAGTATGCTGTGAAAATGTCTTCTTTAATATTATATGATTTGTATAAGATGTTCAAGCAGATCCAACAATCCCTTATATGAGATTATAATTTAATACTTTTATTTAGAAGTAAATAAGGATTTATACATTTTTTTCCTTAAAATCTAAAGAAACTGCCTCAGGCTTTCTGCAACTGACCTCTTTGCTTTGATGGTAATTCTTAGCAAACTCCAAGAGCCTGAGTAACAGTGACTATTTTAAAGGGTTGTGATAACTCTAGTTAAGCTGATTAAGAATCAGTTAAATGATAGATCTGAAATCTAGATGTGATTGTGTAATCCTCCTTAGTGGAAGATCTTTCTAGGGAAGCCTTGAAAGGACCACTTCCCAAAAGTCCTGTGAAGGATTTACAGGCAAGTAGAAAACTATTGCTAATGACATTTGCAAAAGGAATAAGACCAGTAAAATAAACAATTAGCATGCAGACATGGTGGTCACAATGTGACAGCAAGACCAGAAAACCCAAAAATAATATTTTTCAGTACAATAGTGTTATCACTGTATGTTCAGAAACGTGGCATTTGGACAGTGATCAAGGAAAGAGAGATTAGGAGGAATTGTGATGATCTGCCTTCTTCACACTCTTGGAGCTTAGTCCAGGAACACTGTTTTCAGTACTTTAAAAGGGATTCTCAACAACAGGAGGTGTTCCAGAAAAGTAGTCCCCAAAACTATTTGAAGGAATAAATCTTACAGGATAAAACCCTTGCTATGAGTTTGGTCTGTTTCTTTTATCAAAAGGGAACCTGAGAAGCCCCTTGATCAAATCATCCAGATGCATTCCCAGAGGAAGTCAATGGCTACAAAATGGTTCTTTTGTCTGGGAATGATTGGCCAGAGCAAGAATCAATGGATGTAATTCAAAGTCAGAAAAAATCAAATGAGAAAAACCCCATACTGAACAAACAGTGAGAGTGTTAAGGCACTGGAATACTCCCAAGATGCACCAGTACTAAAACAAGATCACCTCTTGGTGCATTCAGATGAAGACCAGGAATTTTTCCAAAAGACACACCTTTACTAGGTGTGAAGGCTTTATGCAACATCAGATGGGTAGGTTGATAGATCCATGTAATTCACAAGTCCTTAAAATTCAGGGTCACTCAGCGTCCATTTCCAAAATTTTCAAAAGGAAAAGGCAAAGTTCAATATACGATTTAGACCATTTATTTTATGCAGCTGGTCTCCTCCATAAGAGTCCAGTGTGGAGTCTTGGTCTCCTGTAAAGTGCAGAGGGAGAATTTGTCTCCTTGAATTGGACAGAAACACCAAACCCTTTCTAGGGAAGCAAGAGAGGTTCCTCTGTGTTAGGCATCTCTACTGTCAGGACATCACATAGGTATCATGACATCCACGTCACAGAACCCACAAATAAGGATCACAATCAAATGTCTTTCTTTTTACTAAATTTTAATTTTTCATGATCATATAATTTTAATCTTTGCAGGCAAAATTTGTTCAATTTCTGAAGTGGTTCTTCCCTGTGTTTTCCACCTTTCAGAGGATTGTTCTAGACCAGTGGATTAGTCTAATCAATGAAGTTTAAAAAGAGAAGTAAATTCCCAGAATTTACTGGAAAGGAAATGCATGAAGCAGCCTAGGGTCTTGAATTTAGTGACTGGGACATTCACTTGAGAGGTGATCATCTTGATAATGACATTTTGTAGACACAGATGTTCTTTCATCCCAAATCAGAGATTTCTGGGTAAGAAATTTTTGGCTATGTGAAACACATTGATATATTTAATACCATTTCTTTAAAATAAACTCACCTACATATTTGGGACATCTATTATGGTGTGACATATTCAATGTTCTCCATTAAGTTTTATGAATTTAGAATTGCAACAGAAAGACTTCTAGAAGGTTTAAGTGGAGATGTGTGACAAGCCACAGAGAAGGGGAAAACATCTAGGCATTTAAAGAAGGAAAATTTTCAGTTCCCATAAAATAAAAAGAAAAAAATACAAAAACAAACAAGCAGGAAGTTGACATCAGGGTTAAGTGGCAGGTGAAGGAGGATTTACTGGATTAGACTTTTAAATGTAAATGCCTTCCATGTTCCTAACTCCTTTACTGGATATAGTCATTCTATACAAATCGCTATTGGTTAAATATAGCTTATGGAATGGTTACAAAATATGATTAATGATCATGAATGCTAGCCAAAATTGAAATGTGAAGCAAGTCAATAAAGCATTTTTTATACATAGTCTTCCTAAAATATTTCTGTGGCATACATACATTCTATTTTGTGTAAAAATGTTTCTTCAGTTAAAGCAGCTTTTTTGTCAAGCCATACAAAAGCAGACATTACTCCTATGAACTTTCTAAAAGACAGGACTGAGGTAACTCTTTCAGCTGGTTTGGTTTACAGTGTAGACCAGAGCTGACGAGGGGTTTTTGTTTGCAAAGCAGATATTGTAGGTTGCATTTACTAGTTTGCCATTGCCCAGGCAATGGGTTATGACATCACTCTGTATAAGAGAAAACATATTGCTATTTGAAATAAAAATAGCTGAATCAAAAGAAATTTCAATAATTATGGATGACTTACTTTTCTTGACCTTAATGTGTAAGATGAGAGAAAACCACAAGGGTCTTACTGATACTGTGCAATATGTGTACAAATCCCCATAACCCTAATTCAGAAATGTATAAAAGCCAGTGAGGGATGAAAATCTCTACATCAGGCCAAGCCACTTTAGGTTTCCTTTATAGTAAATAGATAGCATGGTCTATGATATTCAGTGCAATTAGCACTTTCCCATAATATGTACCTACATTTGCTGGGATAAATGATAAGATAAACTCCATGAAATGCACTTCATTGTCTCCACTTAGAAGCCTTATTAGTCAGCTTAGATATTGACACTTAAAGATAGCCATAATAAATTAAATTTTGACCAAAGATACATGAAAAAAAATATATACAAGCCTAGCAAAACTGAGCATGTTCCACTTGTATTTTTGTGCTTCACATTTTTTTTCTGATCAGTGCTAATTAAGGGCAACTAATTTTCCTGATGTAATAATTTCCTCTGCTGTGTTTAATTAATTTCATTGTTGAGTTAGATAGAATGCAGACTAAAGACTATAAACCCTGCTATTAACTAACCACTGCAATGACTGTGAGAACTGATTAGATGACCTTAAATGAATACATCTTTTAACCTTCCTCAATTTGCAGAAGAAAAGACAAATAAAGCTAGAGTCTTAAAAAAAAATTTCCAGCAAAAATCCAAAATATGAAGCTTCCTTAGAAACTGTAGTAGGTGATCTGCTTTCATAGCATTCTCTGTCCAGCACTACAGAAACCTAATGTTCTGATGACAACCTCTGCTTTCACTTGCTATCAGAACTCGTCATTTTTCATACAACTTTGTCAGTATCTTCCAATCTCAACTGCTGTATAAAATCCCTGTGGGGAGAATCTGGATATATATTGTTCAAATTGATCAGAGGGTATTTCCCAGACCTCCCAAACATGGAATTGATTTTGTCTTTTTGGAAATAGATTGTGTTCAACTCACATGTGCTAGTCGATCAAATCTGGCAAAGAGCTCATTCAGCATTCGGACCAGCTCCTGGGCTGACAGAGTTGTGGAAAGGTTGGTGAATCCTTTAACATCTGCAAAAAGAATGCTAAAAAAAAGAAAACATATTAATATTTCCATCTATTTCCTTTAATTACTGAATGTTTTAAGTTACCTTCTAGCCTTTTACTAGTGGAAGGGTCATTTTATTACCCTTGAAGTAACACTACCTCTGTTCTATACTTCTGTACATACTGGAGTACTGAATATAAATATTGAATGAACTAAAAAAAAAATACTTCTAAGAGTGAGAAAATGTTTTGCCAAAAATAGGAGTGATACAATTATAGATTTTCAAATTATACAGGTCTCAAATCCTGAGAGTACAGACAAGTCTGTAACAGTTTTGCTATATACCAGGCTAAGGCCAGTTTTACTTAGCCTCAGTTTAGGCATTTGACAGAAGTACCTGAATTAGAACTAAAGTGCTCTCTTTATAAGGTATGAATCTTTAATTGGATAATTCCTTTTTCGTTCTACTGACTTTACAGGGAGCCCAGTGTGATCATACTTTGAATTTAGGTGTATCAACTTATGTGCCTGAAGTTGTGGTAGGATCTCCATTAACAAAGTACTTGCATACAGACTTCTAAACTGTGTTTGAACATCCAGTTATTTTTCTTGCCTTTTGACTGCTCACTGTGCCTAGAATGACCACATGTGAATATAGAGAAACAAAACTCACACAAAGTCTGTGGTGTGCAAGATCCCACCCAGAAAAAAGCGTATAATAGCTCAGTAATTATTAGCCAAAGAAAATATTAGCTACCTTATAAAGTAGTGATGTTCAAAAAGACACACATCATTCTGGCTCAAACCTTGTTAGCACTTGAAAGTCAACCAATAACTGGTGTTATGATCTGAGTACCAGAAGATTTTGTTTCACTTTAGCTGATGACTTGTGGTGAAAAAGATCACAATTTGACAGCATCTGAGAATTACCAATTTAACCAATAAGAAATACAGAATGATCATGTTGACTGATAACCCATCTTCAAGTGTACAGACTGGTAAAGGTTTGGGTGAGGTTTGAACAAGATGCTTACAAACTTGGTAAAATTCTTACCAGTGAGAAGTAATAAAATTAAAAGGAAAAGTGCCAAGCTACTCGAAGAATAATGAATAGTAATAATAGACTACATTTATAAAAATAAGATTTTCAAACTACTAGTTTCTATATTTTTAATTTTCAAAGCAACAAAAATTTCTAATTGGATACTACTTTTAAGGATTCATATAGCATTGCTTTAGGTAGTATTCAGTACTGAACATTTCGGAAACTAAATAAGGTGAATGAAACCTTGTTTTGAAAAGATCTAGTTTCTGGCGGCATGTGTAGAAGCCAACCAGTATCTGTATTTTAAAGCATGCAGAATTTTAATTTAAAATCTCTTTCAAGCATAAAATATGTTTTGATTTCTCACCCTGTCTACAACCCTTTTCCATTAAAGCAAAAGGGCCATCTTCTCCATATTTTAATTCTTCTACAGCAACACTTACTCTGAGTATGAAAAAGGTTAATGGAAGACATTTTAATTTATTGCAACTCAAACTGTTATGAGGGTCCTGGATACTTTCAATCAGATTTAATAAAATAACATATCTGCACTAGTGCATGGGCACAGAAGCAGTAGATAATCAATTTATTCTTCTGCAGAAGTGCAAATTATTTTTATTGAACTTGTCCAGACAAAGTTATATTTTGGTTTCATCGAAAGGCAAAGTACTTGCTTCCCAAGCAAACTATCTACCATCATATCCATGCTTATTTTTTACTTCCTTCAATGATGATTTCAAAGATGGTCATTTAATGATTTAGCCTTGTGTTTTGGGAAATGCTTATGGAAAATGATATGGGCTTAACTAAATATTCTGAATTTCAGGAAACACAATAAAACCAAGATTATGTAATGTAATACAATAAAACCAAGATTATGTAATGTCATGGAGTGAATGTTGATCATTCTGGTGTAAATGTACAATTAGGACTAATTACCTTGAGTAATTGAACTCATAGGATAATTATCACCCTTCTCATAACTTCAGGAAAGAAAAAAATTAGAGAGATGAATAAAGATTAAGAAAATAATAAGACTGATCAAATGAAAATGGCTATGAAACAGAGGAACCATATAACAGGTTACCATCTTTGAGAACATCTTACAGGTCTCTAGCTCATTTTTCAGTATGTGGGGTGAACCATCAGGTTGTGGCAGAATATGTGTCCACATGTTGGCCAGGCTCCCCTTCCTGCACAATCCTGACCACTTAAGTGAACTGAGTGTGAAAAAGTGAAAAGAAGTGAAAAAAAGACACAAATGGTCCAGACTCAGTGATTAGTTCAAATGGGTCTTCCCATTGCCATGGCATCCAACCATCCTAATGAATAGAAGAAGGCATCAAAATGCTTCTCTGCTCAAATATTAAACAAGGGTACACTAATTTTCTGATTTATGAAGTAATAAAGCAACAGAAGGGAAACCCTCAGACATGAGTAATTTAGCAACATCTGAGACCTTAAACATTACAGCAAGGCTACTTTACCCACCTGACATTCTCATAACGATGAATGTAGATCTTATGGAACTGGTGCTGCAAATGTTCATCTTCTACATTGGTCATATCATTTATCATTTCCAGGACTACAAACCGTGGTAACACAGAGAGCACCAGCCGTTCCTAAAACAAAGAGGAAACCAGTATCAGTCTGAACTGGTATTTCACAATGCCCAGTTTAAGGATCTGGATAACTGGTTATTTAAGATGTGACCCTCCTCTCTAAAAATTCTAGCTCAGGCCATTTGTGATAATTCACTTTATCAGCCTGAGTCCAGAGTCCAGGACATCTCTGCTTTAGGTAAGGAAGAATAAAATGAGCTCACATGCAGCCATTCAAACCTCTTGTCCTCTTGACTAAGAAGACTGGAGAGCATATTCAACATTTCTAATTAATTTTGTCTGTGTTTCAAGAACACTCAGGAAAAGTAAACATCTGAGACATATGTTTATATATATATATAAATAAATAAATATATATATATATATGTGCATGCTTATTTATAATGTATATTAGTAGAGTATCCATGTATATTAGTTTATTATTAGTGTGCAAACACAGTGTATCAGTGCATATTAGTGCACTTCTAGTATTAGTGTATAAAGAGATATATACATATCCACACAAGTGCTGTTTCCAGCCCTGTCATAATATAATTAACACCAGAATTTTCACAGAATTTCACCAAATATTCTGAGTTGGAAGGGACCCACAAGGATCTTAAGTGACAGGCCTATATGGGGATTGAACCTTCAATCATGGTTATTAGCACCATGCTCTAACTAACCACATCTTAGTACAGCCAGGCAAGCCCTCAAAAAGTAATCAAATTCTTTCATGAAAACACTAGATCACCCCCTGAGAGATTTTAGACTGGCTTCAGTGGCGCATCAGTTTAATGGCTTTGACAGATTTTTGCAAGTATCCAACCCAAATCTGTTTCTCTGCAAATTAAACCTTTTTATCCTTTCAAATTGGGCATGGATAATTATTGATTGCTGCTTTCTCTGTAATAATCTTTCTGTACTAAAATACTGTTATTGTGTCCTTTTGCCCTCAGTCTCACTTTTTTTTCACATTAGAAAGCTTTGTCCAGTATTGGAATTTATCACTCCAAATCATTCTAAAGCAAAGCTACAATTTTTTATTTTATTTTTTTTTTATGCTTTACAGGACTGCAAATACTGAAATCTTATTGAACTAAAGAAGAGAATGTTACTAGCATGTATGTAAGCTATTTATAACCAAATTTCAAACAACATTTTGGGGAACAGGATATATCTAGGGAAAACCAGATATGAACTTCCAAATCAGGCACATATGTAGACTACAGAACACATAGATTAATAAAATCCTCTCCTCTCCTCTCCTCTCCTCTCCTCTCCTCTCCTCTCCTCTCCTCTCTCCTCTCCTCTCCTCTCCTCTCCTCTCCTCTCCTCTCCTCTCCTCTCCTCTCCTCTCCTCTCCTCTCCTCTCTCCTCTCCTCTCCTCTCCTCTCCTCTCCTCTCCTCTCCTCTCCTCTCCTCTCTCCTCTCCTCTCCTCTCCTCTCCTCTCCTCTCCTCTCCTCTCCTCTCCTCTCCTCTCCTCTCCTCTCCTCTCCTCTCCTCTCCTCTCCTCTCCTTTCCTTCAGCCTTTTCTATCAGAGACTGATGTTGAATTTGTTTTGGGGCAACTTGATATCAGGAGGATATAAAATAATCTCATAGTACACAGGCTGTGTGTTATATCCTTTCTCAAGGGTGAAAATTTGTTTGGAGAGAACGAGAAAAGCCAGAGAAATGATGGGTGGAAGGAGAGAGAGAAGCAAACTAATAATGAAAATAATGATTTTTATGCCAGTAGGATTCAATGTCATGTGAATGAAATGTTGCCATAGATAAAACATCTGAATAAATGAAGGAATCCCTTCCTAGCTTTCCTAGGAAGTGATATCACTAACTCAAAACTTTCACAGTGTAGATCATGAAGAATTCTCACTCTGAGCAGTCTTAGTCAGCAGTTAGTAAACAATCTTCAGCTCTGATGGAAACATGTTGTGGATAAACACCCCCATTTGTCTAGATGGCAGCACCAGCTGAGGTGAACTGTATGTTTGTTTAAGAGGGGAGAACACACGCTGCCAAAAGCTGCCCTGGAGCACTGGAGTGTTTCAACACTGGAGCACAGGAGTGTTACACCCCCTCTCCAAGAAGGTACTCCTTCCTGCATAACATGCTAACAAAATATGAGAACTGAGAATTTCCTAATATTTAATTTATCCACCTAGTCTACAAACTTTTGCTAAATCAAGACCTGTCTTTGTGAGGAAGAATCAAAAAAATTACATGAGTGATAGCTGATATAGAGCAGGCTCTGAACTATAATGCAGCAAGATCATCCTTTATTTTGGGAAATACCAAGCTCAGACTTTCTGTTTCCCCATACAAGGTGGTTCTAATTTTAGCACATCTGCTTTGTCTTGGCTTCTTCCACCCTTTCCACCTGGGAATTCTGCTATCCTTCATTCTTCTGATGTGTAAACACTGGATGTGATGCTTGTGATAGCAAGAAGCAAAGCAGTCCCTTAGGAGGTCCTTCAAACTCCTGCAAACCCAGTTTTCACAGGAATATGTAGTCCTCAGGTAGCTTCACTCACAAGCAAATGTCCCATGGTTTCTTAAGACGGCATGCTAGCAAAGAGCTGCTGATTGATAGTCTAGAAACCAGAAATATTTGTAAAATTTTGTGTCCTTAAGCCTTCTATGATAGAAGGCACTTAGATTTTCTTACTCCTTCACTATTAAGATACATAGCTCAATATGACCAAAAATAAAACCACCTTCTGAACAAATCAGACCAGTATTTCAGGGAGTTGTATGAATAAAGTGTCCAATGACTTTTTGTGAAGATACATTCAGACTAATACTATTTTTTTTCACTGTAAAAAGAAATATGTTATTTCCTAGCTTACCCATGAAGGCTTACAAATTGGAATACATTTTTTTTTTAAAAGGAAATTAAAAAAATGAAAGTAAACAGAAATCCTGGCTGTTATTAAGCTATTTATGAAACCTACGATAAAAGCACATTGAAAAAAAGATCAGTTCCTTCATACATATATGGCTTAAATAGAGAACGTATTTTTTTTTTTCCAAAAGGAAACTCTTACATTCCTTATTTGCATTCACCTAAGGGGGTATCGAGCAATGCCTCTAGAAAGTTTATTTAAAATAAAACATAGTTGGCTTGGCACATGTTCACTAAGCCAAAAAAAATGTGCCTCGGACATTTGATATCTTAACCTTCATGCTACTCATTAAGGTAAGTTAAATATTCTTGTCTGCAGATAAGATCTGGCAATGACCCATAAAACTGAGGTTAATTACTTTGCCTCTGTAGCAGCCCTCCTCCATTAATAGTGAAGCGTGTGATGAGCCTTTGTCAGAATCACAACTGAAGGTTCATGAACAGCTCGTGTCACTTCTCTGCATGATGTATGTTGTGCTAAGGAAGAGCACTGCAAGAAAAAGAGCATTTTAGTGTGTATGTGTGTATCTATATATACTTTTTGAGGCACTTCAGTTACCATCAATTCTCTGGTACTGAAACATGTCAAATGTCCCTTGCTATGCCAAGCTACTCTTACATCACACTGACAAGCTGGTAGGGATGCTGAACCAGGCTTCTTCTACAAGGTGGGAACTGAGGTGGGCTCTAGTGTGGATCATTTCCATTCTTTGTTTTCCTACAGCTGATTCTAATGTTCTCTGGACCAAGATATGTCCTTTTTCAGAGGTCTTTCACGTCACTTTTCTTCAATCTAACAGTCAAGAAAGATTTCCGGTTATTCAAGAATGAGTGTCAGGTCACTCTTCCCTTGATATAAAGATCTTTGCCACATAAATCCTCTTCAAGCTACTTAAACACTATTGTTCCTATTTCACAGATTTTGATACAGATTTAGAAGAACAGCGCAAATGTGTGGAGGTCATGTACAAAAAAGCAGTAGCTAATCCCAGGGAAAAGAAAAATTTTTTTTATTGTCTTCTGTACCTTACTATTTACTTGATCAAAGAGTCCTCACATTTCTAGTCAGTCTCTCTTGGAAGGCATTTTCAGAGCTGGAGGGAAACACATGAGAAAAAATTCCTTCTCTTACAGAGAAAGCTGTAATAAAATGTTATGAACTGTAAGATGAAGGAAACTCCAGTACCCAGATGGTTTGAAAGCTTACTAGTTGAGCAGTGGGCTAAGTGGAGGCAATTCAAAGCAGCAGTGGTAAGTGGTTTTAAAAGGAACAGAGAAAAGACATAGAAGAAAAGACATGTCTTTGTTCAAGAGAAAAAGCATAGAAGAAAGAAAATAGCAATACAGGAATGCTAGAAAAGAGCTGGTGAACTGTTCTTCTAATAACCATTATAATGACTTGACTCAACCCCAGTGTTTAAGATGGAGCAGTCAGAGTTTAGAGTAAATAAATTTAAAAAGTACCTTTAACCTGAAGAATAACTATGGTAAAGACAAAAGACCAATAGAAATCACTAAATGTAACAAATTGATGGTAGAATTCAGGTCTGCATTCGGACACCTGAGTTTTGTGACTCCAAGATAGTTATGCCCAAATTCCATACAATCCAATGAATCTAGAGAGATACTCAACCGAGTAAATGACTCCTTCGGTGTCACTATGGGTCTCTTTGTGTTCTGTTGCCTGTTTTGACTAGATCTCAGTCCATGGTAGCAAGAGTTCATAGATGTAAAGAGTATGTAGTCACTTAGTTTAGGAGGTGTCAAATATATAGCTGACTCCTACCCAATCTACACCTTTAGAAAATTAGCAACAGTGAAACAAATCCTGCAATGAATAAGTAAATTAACTTCATGAGTCACCCACATGTACTTAAAGTCCCAAGACTGCAATTTAACATTTATACTGCCTCTAAGGTCCATTTATTGTTTTATGCATCTGCAATAGTCATTCTTTGTTGGATAGCTTTGCTGTGGTCTGCATGCAATGATCCCTTGGGTCACTTGTACTGAAATCAGGGGGTATCAGTGCTTACAGCTCCACAAACATAGGCAGGCACATTCGTGGAGAAGTGGGACATGTCCCTGATGAATAAATAATGACCTTTGCAGCAGTTTTTGAGAAGAGTCAATTAACCAGTGCACAAGGCCTCAGTCTTATGAATAAAAACCAGAGACCTGTCCACTTGGGCTGATCAACAAGACCAAAACTCCAACAAGCACAAAATATTGACAAGCAGTTTGGGTTCTGGAAGAGATTGCTAAGAGGAAGATCAAACTCCCTGAGTTTTATCTGCAGGTCATGTAAGGGAACCACCCTTACAGGGTCTGCCGTGTGCAAAGGCTCCATGCACCAGTTCCACTTAGATGGTATAGATTTTTCTTTGTTCCACATGATTTTTATTGGGGATGGCTTTGCCAAGGCATGAAAAGCCCCTCTTGTCTGATGGGTTAGTTCAGATTTTGCTGTTCTTCCTCTACATGTACCATCAAAAGGGGGAACCTACAGAGAAGTTGTGGGAGTAAATCTGGGTTTGGAATCATGCTGCTTATGGCTGTTCCCAAGACACTTGTGTAAAATTGTAGTGGGCATACCCCAGAAGTGTTTAATGATAGATGCTCTAAGAAACTGTTTCACATTTTTCATCTTGAATTTTAAGAATCATTTTTCCAGAACCATCAAGCTTGTCTTTAACAACATTTACAATTAATATCAGAGATTTTTATTGTCTTAAACACTGAACTTAATAGGAGGTGAAAAGGGCCATTTAGAGCAAGACTAGTTTTAGTCTTTCTGGAATACATTTAAAGGAAATCAATAAAAATTGTTTTGTTTTGTATTGAAAATCTGACCATGTTCAAAATAGATGTAATTACTGTAGATGCCGCTCTAGAAAGTGGAAATTAGCACTTCTCATTATGATGAACTACTATGAAGAGAAATTCCTTTGTGCTTACTAAGTGTACAATGGACAGTCTATTTGCAGCTGTTCTTTCTTGCATCTCATCAAGACAATGGGAGTTAATTAAAAAATAGTGAAGGAGTTGCAGTACCTAATTCATTCAGACTTGTGGGGTTATGAGGCTGCCTTTTAGCTTTTACTACTTCTGCAGTGTTTGATATGAGCAATATCAACTTTGTTTTATTTTAATTCTGGCAATTAGTATCCCAAATTATCCCAAATACTTGGCTGCATGTTCCATTTAGGTATCTGCCGTTTTCTAAGAGAAACAAGGCCAGATCACACAGAAGGTCTTGGAGCCTCCTTTTATTTAGCTTTTGTCTATGAAACATATCTAGAATCTCAATCAAACTGATAACCCAGTGTTTATGAGAGAGAGTAAAAGTGGACCCTTCATGAAAATGTCTAATGAGACATGTTGCAAAGTTTGCGGCAATGAAAGTAGGAAAAATCTTTTTCCACACAATTCTTGTAAGAAGAATTCTTGTAAGAAGAACATATAAGAAGGACATGTTATTCAATTGTTCCCTCTATGCTGTTGTCCAAACCATCATAAAACAATATAAGTAGCACATGCTGAAGGGAGGAACTGCAAGGTACTGCTGGGCCTTTTTTTGGCTGGATAGGGAATGGTTTGATGATTCAGTACCTGAAACCACATTACAAAATCTTGGCAAAGTGTGATGACTAACAGTCTACTGCCAGGTGTAAAGGGAGGTATCTTTTTTATTACCCAGTTGGCTTTGTAAGGAGATCACAATCTTAGTGCCTGCTTACCCTGCAGTTCCGGAGATGTAGAAGGATAATTCCAGGGTTGCCAGCTTTGGTTTTTATGCCTTCCCAGTATAATTTTGGCTTCATAAATATTTAGTTTATCCTGTAGCTTGCTGGAAATTGGTAGAACAACATTTTGTGGTTTTGAGGTTTTGTTTTTTTTTTTCATGATACTTGTTATTGCTGATGCATGTATATTTAATAATGAAAAATTATTCCTCTTCAAAATATTTACAAAAATACTTATACAATTATCTTTAGAAGTAACACAGTTGATCATGAAGCTAACTGCAGGTAGTAATTACATTATGGGACAGGTACAACAAACCAACCTGTCATAAGGCCACATGAGCACCACTAACTTGCATGAGAGTGGGTGGGAGCACATCATGAAACCATCTCCTGATAGTGCTTTATTTGTTTGAGTTGTCTTTTAGCTTAGGCAGTCGGAACTAAAGGTCTCAGATTAAGTGCTCTCAAATTAAGCATCTGTATTGAATGCATACAATCATTAATAATTCCAGATCCTCTGAACCCTTACATATGACTTTTTATCTCCTGGATAAAGAGCATGTTAGATTTACATTTCATTGTGAAACCAAACCACATTAGAAAGATGAGTGGTGAAAAGCAGGAGTTACAAAACAATTTGTAGTACCGCCCTGCCTTGGAGACATGGACATTTATCATAGAATCATGCAGTGATTTGGATTGGAAGGGCTGTTCAAGATCAGTCAGTTATCACCTCCTGGCCATGGGCAGGACAACCTTACTCTAGACCAAGTTGCTCCAAGTTCCATCCAACTTCCAGTCAAGGGGTAGCCACAACTTCCCTGGGCAGCCTTCCCTGAGCCTCACCACCCTCACAGTCAAGAATTTCTTCCTAATATCAATCTCAACCTACTCTCTTTCAGTTTGAAGCCATTTCCCCTTGTCCTACCACTATATGCCCTTGTTAAAAGTCTTTATCTCTTTTGTAGCCCTTTAAGGCACTGGGAGATTCTATAAGGTTTCCTGTGGGCTTCTTTTCCCTAGACTGAACAATTTCAAATTTCTCCAGCTGTCTTAATAGGAGAAGTGCCCCAGCTCTCTGATCATCTTCATGACTCTCCTCTAGATTTTCTCCAACAGGTCAATGTCCTACTTATTGCTGGGGATGCCGGAGCTGAGAAGTGATACTCTCCAGCCCCACAGTAACCCATTAGACTCACCTAATAATGGAAAGGCATATTTTATAGCGTTAATTTTGTTTCTTCCAAATATAATGATGATTTTTTTTGTTATTTATTTTTTATTAAACAATAGTGGAGAAGAAAAATATTCAGAAGAAAAATATTTATATGGAAATAAGACCCATATTATGACAAAAAGCTTTGTACTATCTTCTGGTCTATTGGCTTCCATAAATTTCAGTTAGTTTGCAAGGAAGTCTGGAGTCAGAGCTAAAGAACAGGAGAAAGATAGGCACAACACTGATTTCATAATGGTATAATCTTAGCTTTTCCTTGTTTTACTGGGATAGAAAATGATCACAAAACAGCTCCTACAATTCAAATTTGTTCTAAAATATCAGAATGGCACCATCTGACTTTAATGCTTATTGTGCTGTGCTTCTCTGGAACAGCTTTGACTTATCTGCTGTTAAATCTTCATTTAATTCTTCTGTACTGGTTCTTTTTTCTATTGATTTAGATGTCTCTTTTTCCATTTTTGTTACTTTTTTTTGGGCTGTTTTGAAAATTTCTAGACAACTTCAGTAAAATACACATTTGTCAGGAGTATCCATGGCAGCTAATGACATGGAAAATACCAGAAAGAATGCTTTTGTGCCTTTTTTTGTTCAGCTTTCTATGACTAAATCACTGCAGACACCAAGATAAGAGCCACAAGGTCATATTTTCTGCTCAAAACAAGGGATGCACCTTGTCAGAGAAATACAAGACTTCAGTACTAAACAGAACAAGCAGGATAAAACTTCCTTTCAGTAGGTGGGAGAAATAGTCACCTCCTGAAATCAAACCCCTTTGAATAGGCTTGTAGATGGGCAGTTGAACACTGGTGATATTGTTGCCTTTTTCCTAACCTGGAAATGAAACTTGAGATAATTTTAGCATGGAGGTAAAGTAAAAGGGGATCTTTAATGAAGGCCTTCAGATGCAGTTATGGAAAGATGTCCACAAAAGCCCTCTCCTACAGGGATGAGTACACATTTATGGGTTTTAGGAAATTAGCATAATTGATAAAAAGCACCCATTAGAGGACAAGTGGTGATGCAGTTCCCTCCCACCAGGTCAAACCCCTTCTCTGGAGTCCCTCCTTTAGTACTAGCTGTACTTTGTTCATGAGAATGGATGTCAAGGAGTTGTTCTAGGCCTTGGTTCCCAGCAAGAACCAAGATAGCACGAAACCTTCCATCACCTGGGGATTGGAGCTCTGGAATTTGTTTTCTGCTCAGGGAAAGGCCATGGAAAAGCACTGGAAAAACTAGCTACTAATACAATAGGTGACAGAGTTACAAATATATGTGTGAAGAATACAGAGAACATATAAAAGAAAAAAAAGCAAAACCCAAACAGTATCAATATGAAAGACCATTAGCCTATTTATAAATGTTAATCCAAATATTCTATTTTACCTTAAATTATCTCAGTAATGGCATCAGTAACTTGACTCTGTTTATCTTGGAATTGGTACTACTTATGGTTATATGATTTAAAACCATTACCTGGACTACAGAGTCCCTCTATTAATTAAGCATCTTGTAAGGACATTAATTTTAGAGTCTTCTTGCAGTCCTCTTAGGTACTACATGTAAAATCTGACTTTACAATCTTTGGATTTCTACTGCAAATGGGTTAAGTAATGGGGTGTTTTGAGAGAAGATGTAGTAAATATACATCCTGGTATCTACAGAATCATAAGTGCATGTAATTATTTTTTCCCCCAACAATAAGGAAGAAAAGTCTGTTATTGGATTTAGAAAACAGGTCACCTGCTAAATCAGAATATGGAAATGAATTATGAAGAACAATATAAACTTTTTACATTCCTTTATTTGTTGAATTTACCAGTATGTTATACTTAGAGCTTTGTCATCTAAGTGCTGATGGAGCAACATGAAGAAAAAATTTCTGTGGCAACCATGGTTCTTTATTGAAAAGTACTAAGATGAAAGAAAGTCTGGACAAATGTGAAGCTTTATTTAGAATCTCACAGTTAACAAATTGCTTTCTATCAAGTAGGAAAAAAAAAAGCCTAAAATATAATATCTAAGTGGAGGTTTACATAGTTTTCTTTTTTTAATTGTGAGTTTATTTTTTGCCCTTTAAAAAAAAGGCTCAGTTATTGTGATCATATTTTTAAATTATGAAGCACATTAAACTATTTTTATAAAGACCCTGTGCTCCCTAAAATTAAGATTATTCTTTTATTTTTTAAACTAAATCTGAACTTTATTGTCATTCCAATTTAGAGAAATTTTAATATTCTTACCACCACTGTATATATACATATAAATATACACACACATATATAAATACATATATGTACATTATATATATATATATATATATATATATATGTACACAAGACTTCATGGTGCTTAACCCTCTTAAAGTGTCCTTTCCAATCCCAGTCCAATCTGCTTTTATTTTAGATGTTGCAAAGTACTGACAGTTGATTAAATTCTAGCTTTGTGAGAGCTTGATAAAACCTACATAACATGTAAGCTGCTTTAAAAAATTAAAAAAATAAAAACCAAAAAGCAAACTAGAGTTCATCAATCTGCAGAGAGCTGCTTAAAGCCATGGGAAACAGAGATTGTTGCAGAGGAAAGTGTGAAAAAAAATCCTCTGGAAGTAGAGGTAGAAGGAAACAAATGGTCAAACAGAACAGGTTTTTAATGAAAAAAGAGCTTAAGGCAGGATTACAGTTTTTCCAAAGATAACAGGCAAAAGAGATTAAATATGCCAACAGCAGATTGTTTGGAAGACTAAAGGCTGTCTTCTCATTTTCTAGCCCTGATACCCATACTAGGAAGAAAGAATGTGTGATCATACCTAGAAAACAAAACTATCCTCTTCTCACCTGCACAAATGGTCCTTTCAGGTGATGGGCTCTAATCCTTTATGCAAATCAAATGCTTTATGCTTAATCAAATTAAACAATATCCAAACTGTTTTGACTTTCCAAATGAGCTTTAATTGGATTTGTGGAATCCCCTTTGAGAAAGAGATTACCTGGAATGTAGGTGCTCAGAGAGCCAGTGGCAGGACTTGCAGGGAGGAATTGTCTGTAGGGTATTCTCTCAGGGGACTCTTCTCATTACACTATTTAATGTAGAAAAGTTTTTCTTATTTCTCCCCACTGGTCTGACTCAACCCATAATTAAATCTTGCAGATGCCCATCTTTGTCCTTCCTTGATGGGAAGCATCCCTAGAAGCCCAGTGGATTGGGTTTGATACCAGCCAGGACCTTCTGGCCTGAATACTCCTTGCAAGACTGGAAGCAGGCAGTGCCTGCTCTGCACTCCCCTCCTGCCTCCAGCCTTCAGCTCCATTTCCTCTGCCTGTGTGTTAGGTGCCCAAGAACATTTCCATAAGAACTAAGGAAGATGCTAAGAAGGGTCTTTATTTCCACATAAGGGGACCTTCTCTTTGTGGAATTTGAGATTATTTCTGCAGAGAAATGGGCCTGCTTGCTGAGGACTGTCTTAGAGAATGATTTAAACAATACAATTAAAAAGACAAATGTGTTGTGGCTTTAATAACTTCTAGAACTATGTGCACTGAAATGACACAAATGTAGTGCTAAAATTAGAATAATTTTCTCCATTTGGCTTGTCAAGACTTAGAACCTGAAGGGCTTGTTTCTGATTTGAGTTCACTCCCTCCCAATAGTTTATCACAACAGGGTCAGAACAGCCTTACTGGCAAGTTCTGTGCAAGAGGTAAAGAGCTTTCTCATCATGAATGATGCATAACCTGCTACACTGAGAACAAGAATGAACACTTTTCCAGAAGATGAATGTAAGAGTCAAACAGATATGGACTGTTTTTCCCCTCTGATCTCAAACAACTTCTGTATAAAATGTTACTAGGTGCTCTAAATCTACTAGAAATAATGCAAACAAAATGTTTCAGAGAGTATATATGTTGGATTTTCTGAACATTAGTCCAGACCCCAGGTTATTTATGTTAGTAAGATACAGTTTAACAACTTTGTTTAGCTTGAAAGCAGTCCTCCCATTCAGGTTTTCCTATTGTTTTGTTCAAAGTTCATTAGTCTCTTTGGTCTAGAGCAGTCTTGGATAGGGAGTTGAAGTATGGCCATGACACCAGAGAAGTTTCTAATTATGTCTAAATGCCTTTTCTGTGAATAGCTGTCCTGCAATGTTGTCATCTTATTACAAGAGAAGGGGTAAGGGCTGGACTGATTTTTATAGTCTTCTGGCTATAATTACTATAGCTATTTAACTTTTGTGATTTTCCTTGTATCATCCTTTTAAGGCTTCATTTGCAGTCTCAGTTAGTCAAATATTCCTGCACCAGTTTTATTACACAACAATATTCCTGACTTCACTACACAATAATTGTTTTCAGATATGTATAACTTGACATATGTATATGGGGTGCAGGAAAAGGAATCATGACAAAGTTATCTGAGAGACTCTTTGTAATTAAATTGTAGTATTTCAGGGTTTAAGATGTTATGCAAATTTCAAGTAAAGACTGGAGAAAGAGCAGGTCAGGACACCTGCTATATATTGAATGCAATTCTACATACAGCCATCATTTCAATATGTGTCTGAATTTAATATGTCAGTCATTTAAAACTTAGGGATTTTGTATCCTGAGAAATAGAATGAGAAACAAATTTAGTGCAGGTTTCTGCTCTTCATTAAGGAAATTTCACAGCATTTTCACAATGAGGGAAATTACATACTCATTGGTTTTGAAGGGTTTTCAGTACCTAATTAAGAAAGTGAGTTAGACTATCTGTTTTCATTGCCCAGATATGATGAAAGCAGAATTACCTGCTGTGTCCTTACAACAAAATCAAGATAAAAACAAAGACAGTGTCTTTGAAGTGTTCATTAACAAAGTATAGCACTGGTTGTCAACATTTTTGATATCAAATGAAAGTATTAAAATTTCAAACAGGTGGTAGCAAGTTATGATATTGTTGGTATAAAATGGATTTATGAAAACTAAGAGCCTCATGTTTGTTTTTTATTCATAATTGCAATGTTTTGAAAACAAAATCAGAGGACATTTTTGGTGGCCATATTTGGATGCTTTATATAAATATATCTCTTAAGAACATGCTGATAACCACAATTCATTAGAAAATATTTAAATTCATTATTCTATCAATAACTGCTAAACAGAGGATGGTTTTACAACACATTTGTCTGTGCTGCCTCCTGCAGCTTGCTTCTCTGATATTTTCATCTTTTGATGATAAAGTCTTTCTGGTACTCATCGACTCCTTTAACTTTGTCAAGTTCCGAAATGTTTTAGAATTGCACAAAAAATTTAATTTTTAAAAGAAAATTAGGAAACAAGTAGACACAGATGTTCCCTCAGTTTCACGGGGTGCTGGGATTTCCAAATGGCGTCACACAGATAATACCATACAGGTGAGTGTATAAACATCATTAGCAATGACTGCTGGAGTAATTCTCTTTTGTAGCCACACTGCTGTTCATTTTCATAATAGAGTAATTAGAGTTAGGAAATTCATTGCAATTGAAAATGTTAATATGTACTTCTAAATACCCCAGGTGTTTAAAAACAAAAGGGTAACAATAGAAAATCATATCCTTGATGATCTGAAAGTACAGCTGAAAGTCCTGACTTTATGAAACACTTGAGAAAATTTTGTCTACAAGTCTTGTTGAAAATAAATGGGGATGGGGGAGGCAGAATGAAAAAATATCTAGAAGCTTTATTGTGTATAGATTTTTGGAAACAGACACTGGAAACTGAGTCTCTTCAAAACTGGAGTCAGGTTGCCCTAGATCAGCCAGGCTCCATAAAGTATTTTGTATCATCCAGGTCTGCACTGCATTCTCTTCCGTCCTGTACAGTCACTGAATGAATTGCAATTGGTGTAAAAGCTGAACTTGTACCTGAAGATATTTTCAGTGGAAAATGGGCCTATGGAGCTATCTCAGATTTACAGAGACCATAGGCCCAGACATTTCTGAACAACACAGTGGCTTTGATTGTCAAACTGGAAAACGTCACAGCAAAAACGAAATAGCTCAAGTAATTCTTGAACCCTGAAAACCCACAATGGGAGACACTGCTGGAAGATAATGGCATCTGGAAAACACATGACATCCAAATTTCGGGTTAGAGTAACGTGAAGAACAACAAAAATGATTTTCCATCCTTAGTGGGATTTTGGTGATTTCACCTCCTATTTTCATCCCTCCTTATGCAATGGTCGCAAGTCAATAAATGAAGCTGCTTTCACTGGAAAAAAAATCAGCTCATATACTTGAGATGTATCTGGAAATACAGAAACACCTCTTGTTTTTCACCATCAGCAGAAGCTGACACAGTAGAAAGCTTATATTTGTATTACAGAAAATCTACATATACTCATTAGAGGAGCCTTAAAAACCTCTGACAATGAGAGATCCTTCCTTGTCACTATTATTGTTTCCTTATACACCTCCACATTTCTAATGGTACCTCTTGCTTTTCTCTAAAACACAGATTGTAAAATGTTTGTTTCACAATTGGGTGACTTTCCATGACTGCCTCTTTTAGGCATTGCACAATACTGCATAATGAGAGCAGTAGCATTTATCATTATTAGAATGACAGAAGATTAGAGATTATGAATCCAAGGGATATTGAGAAATTGGAAGGGTCATTTTGGGAGAGCAGAAACTTAATTTCTTGGTTTTAACAATACACAGTAATGAATAGAAGTATATCTGAAGTATTTATATAACTTCCATGATTACATAAAATTGGAGCCTTGTTCTGTAATTGTTTATGGACAAGCATACCACTCCTTGTTGTAGTTTAAAACTTATGTTGTTTTGTTCTTACTTTAATTTTACTAGTCTTCTGATTTAAATAAAGTAAAGAAAGAAACAGGCCTCACAGGATCTTTCTGGCGAGCTATCACACTTTATATGACATGCCATACATACAAAATGTCAATAAATTTTAATTTTCTATTATTTTCAGTTTAAGAAGCAGAAGACGTGTGGGTATGAAAGAAGCCTCAAGAGATTTAACTTAAGTCATCCACTACTATAAAAAGTAGCAGTACCACCACTGAAAGTAACAAAAACCTTGCCCTTGCTGTATGTACCCTTTAGTTTAAACAGCTTATGGCAAGTGAAGGAAAATTAAATGAAGTGGAATAAATTTGGAATTCCTGGAATTATTGTCTGGAAGAATGACACAAATAATTATTCCTCTATTTTCCCTGCAAATTTTTTGTTCATCAACAATATTTCTAGAAATTTTTAGAAGCCACATCACATCTGCACACTCCTTTTTCACCTTTTTTCCCCCCTTCATAGGAAATTAATGTACTGGAACAATTTACTAAACTTTCATCCTTACTTTTTAAAATTTGATGTGCATTAACGGGCAATAAGTTTTTTTACATTAATCTGAACTACAGATACCATTTATCATGCAATATTTGTCCTCAAGATGAAAAAATGCTAGCAG
Organism: Vidua chalybeata; assembly: GCF_026979565.1. Taxonomy (NCBI): domain Eukaryota; kingdom Metazoa; phylum Chordata; class Aves; order Passeriformes; family Viduidae; genus Vidua; species Vidua chalybeata. The sequence continues at coordinate 144,214,446 of NC_071530.1, forward strand.
TCACTGAATTACTGCCTATGTAGTCATTAAGTGAGCATGAGCAAGCTGCTAAAAAAAAGTGGTCACCTAAAATGTGACCTTGTCAGTTTTCTTAAAGCAGATAGGTTTAAAAATTGTATTAATGAGATGTTATCCCAGAAACAAAGGGAAAAAATAGAATGCTGAGGGAAAAAGTCTCTCCATTCCTCAAGATGTTCCAGTGTTGGAATATTTTTAATGCTGTTGTTCCAAATACAAATGAAAAGCTGAAAAGTTTATTAAATATTTTCATATATAGCGGTGTGCATAATAGCAAAATTACAAAAGGTTCCAAGAAAAATAATCAGAAATATGTCAAAATGTTTTGTTTTTATATCATAAAATAATATTTCAAAATTTTGAGCTAGTTTATTATAAATTAAGTTTCAGAAGAGATCTTTCATTTGATGATGTCATTTTGTCTGTATTTTTCTCCTGTAGGTATTTTCCTTGGCCCAAGGACATTTCCCCTTCTGCATTTCCAGTCATATGATGCCTGTGACACACTACTTTAGTTATAGCTGAATCTCGTCTGCAGTGAGGAAACACTCCAGGAAGTTCTGCCCTCAGGGAACAACACAGCCCTGAAACCTTGCAAAGCAAGGGCCCAAGACAAAATTCACAGTTCAACCTGACTTAATAAAAACAAATATTTCTGATCCAATCACTAATTCTGCCCTCTATAAAAAGAAAAAAAAGAAAAAAAAAAAAACTGCCTACCCAAATGGAACCTATCTGTTTTCATTTTTTCTATTAGATAATACAAGTTCAGCATAATTGGATTTCTCAAAATATTTTTCTTTGTACTGCCTTCATTTTACATGAGAGGATAAAATAATTCTAATAGGAAAACCTCAGAATAATATGGAACAAGGAAACCTTTTGTTAGTGATATAAAGTTTTTTACAATGAACTCTAGAAAACTATGGTCAAAGTAAAGCTTACAACATCATGGTTTATGAAAAATAAGACAAGAAGGAAAAGGCAAAAACCCCAAATACCCAAAAATCCCAAATAGTCCAAAATCCCCAAAAGGCATGAAAATATGATCCTGCAGTTAAAAAAAGAACAGAGCATCCTAGATAATATCCCTCAAAGTCCTTTCAGTCAGCAATGGCTGCAGAGATGTTCTGGCAGAGACACCTGGCATTACCCAACACAGTCATGTGTACTGAGTCATTAGTCAGTAAAGTGCAGAATAGGACATCTTCCTAGAACTCTGTATAAGAGCATGACTTTCAGGGGGAAAATGAAATAAATTTGAGAAGTCATATACATATTTAAACAGCAGGGCAAAATGAAAGGCTAAATTCATCTTAGAATGATACAACAATGTAACACATGTGATACGGGTGCTGCTCCCTTGGTGCAAAATGATAAGCAGCAAACTTCTTTTTATTCAATACTTATTTTGGATCACAAAAGATGATTACCTAAAATCAACCATACCTGTTCAGAACAAAAGTGCCCCTAACCCAGTATACTCTTGCACACAGCGGCCAAAGGTTGATTTTTCAAGAAAAGTTTAAGAACAGAGAAACAGAACAGTGATACTTTGCTGCAGCTGCAAAAATCCATCTCTAAGCCTGAAGGGATGTTTTAGTATTTGCTCTACCTAGATAAAGTTCACTTCGATGAACTTGCTTAGTTTTGAAAGACTCACAGAAGCAGTCAGATTGAAAGGGACCACAGTGTGTCATCTGGTCCAGCCTTCCCACTCAGGAAGAGCCATCCCAGAGCACCTGGCACAGGATTGCATCCAGATGGTTCTGGAGTATCTTTCACTTGACTAACGCAAGTTTTAATATCTACAACACTCTGAAGATATGAAGTTCCCCAACTTAAACCCTCTTGTGTAAAGAAGAAATTTTTAAACACCTGCCAGGTGCTGTTTCATTTGATGGCCTCATCTGTGGGAAAGGATAATGAACAGTCACTCTATTCATCCTGTTTCCTAGGGGAAATCTTTTAGATGCCACATCAACTCAATACACACCAGCACAGTAACAGCATAAAACTCACTTAACCTGCACAAATCAGGTGGTACCACACTGGAGCTAACAAGGCTATAAAAGCCTGGTCTTCTCCAATTACCAATATCAGTTAATACAAAAACAGGCATGTTTTTCCTGCGACCATACCTGTCGTTGGTTTTCTGTCTCTAGTCTCAGCCTGGCTTCCACACATCTCCGGGTCTCCAGGAAGGCTTGGCGCTGGGCTCTGTCTGATAGGTAGCTAATGAAGATTCCTGCAGTGTTCATACACATAAATAACACTGCCTGAGCTGCAATCTGCAATGAACGAAAACCAGGATTTGATTAGACAGGAGAAGCAAAAATATCTGTTAAAAAAAATGAGAGAGATGAAGACAGCTTTGTGGGCTGCAAAAATAGCAGTTAGGAAAGCTTGCATAAAAGAATGTCTTGGATCTTAAGTAGAGATATCAACTTTGTAAATTGTCTCTGCCTTGAGGATGAGATATGCAGTATTTGGGGGCATTAGACTCTGGTTGAACCACAAATTATGTTTCCAAAAATTGACTCACAGAGCTCTAGCCAGGAATGATTACCAATGTAATTAACAAATTGTTTTTGCACTGCCTCTTCTACAAGAGAAACTTTGTGATTTGCTTCATGGCTTTAGTTTGGGAAGTAAGCCATATTAAGGAAAACAAAGAATATCAGCTATGAATTAATATCACTGATAATAGTTATTGTATTATTAATATCAGTGACAATAGTTATTGTATTATTATCAACCAAATAAAATACATTCATTTTCAGCTGATGCCAAAGCACAAATTTACACAATCTGAATTCTGAACCATTCAACAGAAGAAGCTGAAAGGAAAAACAAATTCTTGCACAGCTAGTGCCTGTGTGCACAGACTGCTGAAATCTATGCAAGAGCTGAGCTGCTTTTCCTTGTAGAAGCTGCATCACAGCTTCTTCCTCTTCCATATGAACTCAAGAGAGCCAAATGGAAGTGCATCCATGGGCAGTGTAAATTTCAGTGGATTATTTATCTGTCATTGACCTCTCTTTGTGCTCTGCATGTTTGTAAGGCAGGGCACATCAATACCATTGAAGTGAGGATTGGTTGGGAAAGTGAATAAGAAACTGGCAACATTTGACTGCACTAGAGACAGGAAAAAAATCTGCAGCCTCAGTACCTTTATCCAATATCTCATCCTTGTAATTAGTTAAGATTTCAAAGGCTTTGATAACAATGAGTGATACATACAGGATTATAACAACACCAGAACAACCACAACAAGATCAAGTGTTCATCATTCAGGATACTCTCTCTGGTGGTGGAAAACAGAGAATGTCCAGGCAGGAGTAGCAGGATAAAACAGTAGATAATGTGTACAAAAGTACAGCAAGAATTCAGTGATGTTTTGTCAAAACAGTCTTGAACTCTCCAGCAATCTGTGATTGCCGAACATTTTGGGATAGACACTGTATTTTCTTACTATCATCTAATAATCAGTTTTCCTAAAATCCAAGTGTTGTCTGTCCTAATAGAGGACTCGCTGATCTCAGTATCATTGTGATGCTTTGACTCAGATCTGCAGGTCTCACTCCCCACAGTCATGTAGGTTTCAAAGTGAGATCTGATATCAGACCAAAAGCATCTAGCAGAAACTTCAGCTTTATATATTCCCATATTTCTGAATCTAGAGTATTGTTCTACTACAGTACAGGGAATTAATTTGCAATTTATGTGCCATGATTAAATAATAATGCATATCCTGGCTCCAGATGAAGTTTTGTTTAACCTTTTCCAGAAGTAGATGTCTAGACAGGGCTTGTGAGAAGTAGGGCATGATTAGCATGATCCTTGTCTCCCTGTCTTACAGGATCCTCTAAGCTGGAGGTGGTATACTCAGTGCATCGGCACAACTTTTCCTCATGCCTTTATCAGGTTAATAGTATATTTAGCTCCTATGTAACTCAAAAATAAAGATTTTTTACAATTTAATTAGGTCCTTTGTGATAAAAAATGCTTCCTTTTGTTTCCTTTAATTCACAGTTTCATCATTTCTGTAAGTGCTGCATCATGTTTACAAACAGTGAGAAACCATTTCCAATTAATTTGCTCATCACTGTTCCTGATTTTACTGTCTTAAAACATAACCCCTTACTTTTACTTTTTAAAAGGGAGGAGTTTGAGATTCTTTACTTGCTCTGTATGTGTCACTATTCTCTCTTTGCTCTTTCTGCTTTTATCCTGTTCTTTACTATACCCTGTTTTACTGGAGACATGTTGCCCTGGACCAGCCAGCTTCCCCCAGACACTCTCTGCCTTGCTCCAAGATAAATCAGAGAAGGCAGTAATTTTTCTATGAAATAACTCCTTCTGGTGCAAGCTACTAAGAGGTGTATGATGAGCTGACGTGAGATTGAGACTCTCAATCAGAACAAGTTCAGAACTGAATTATTCAGCAGGACAACTGAAATCAGCTGCGGGAGGTTGGAGGAGTCAACTTTTCAAACCGTTTTGACTGACTTTAACTTTGACCTGGACTGTATTTTCACACATACTAGGAAGGTTAGAGTACAGGGTGAAAAAAAAGAAAATCCCTCCAGAACATTTGAAAAGTGCATTTCAACAGTGAAAGCAGTGACAAGTTGGCCTCCTTTGTTTGCAAATTCATTTCCAATTTCCTCATGAGCCCAGTTCAGTCACCTATCTCTGCTAATGCTCAGGACTTGTTCCACTCACTTCAGCAGATCTCCTTAGAGCAAATGCACTAGAATTTGGCCTTCAATTAGATTTCATGAGTACCTAATTTGATTTGGACAAAGGGAATAATGGAAAACATGTTACAGGTAAAACAACAGCTTATGCAGGGGCAGAATCAGTTTTCCTGACACATGGTAGTCTGATTGAAACCATTCCAAAGAGTAAAGCACTATGACTTACAAGTCATACTAATCTGGGGCTCTTGTTAACAAAAGAATAAAAAATACATATAAGACTTGAGTCTTTCCTTGCTGCTCCTTTTTTTCTAGAGCTTACTGAGGCAAATTCCAGAAGTCTTGGAGGATTTTCTACAACCTATCAAGGCTACAAGCCAGGACAGACTCTGTTTTCGAAGATGTACAGAGTTTAATTCTTTTTGACTGACCTGAAAATAATCAATGCTCACACTGTAGGGAAGCTGAGGCATAATGCGAAAAAAGAAAACACTTTCACAACATTTATAAGTCTATTTGTACCTCGCACAGCACTTAAATAATGAACAGTAGTATCACAGCAAGTGATCTTAAAAAGCCATGATGTGATGTATTTTGATTTTAAATAGGGCTCTGATGAGGTCTGCTTCTTGAATATTTAAAAAATGCAAAGAAAGTACCCTTCACCATGCTGCTTGTGAATATCTCTGTAACAGGATCGTCACTGCCCTGCTGAACCTGTACTTACACATAATCACATAATAGGATGAACAGAGCTAAAGGAAGTTACTTAACAAGATCACCAAGGTACTAGAATCACAGAATCACAGAGTCATCAAGGTTGGAAGAGACCTGCAAGGTAAGTCATTTCAAGCATCAACCCAACAGCACCATAATCACCCTTAAATAACATCCAAGGTTCCACATCTAGATGCCTCTTGATTAATTCCAGACTCCACTGTCTCCCTGGTCAACTTATTTCAATGCCTGATTACTCTCTGAGAGAGAATTTTGTTTCTAATATCTAATCTTGGCACAATTTAAGATCATTTCCTTTTGTCCTTTCACTTGAGACATGGCAGAAGAGACTGACACCCACCTCACTAAAACTTCCTCTCATGTAGTTGTAGAAATCAATGAGATCCCCCCGAGTATTCCCTTCCCCTGTTCTCTCAGCCACTCCTCACAGGACATGTTTTCCAGACCCTTCACTAGTTTCATTGCCCTCCTTTGGACATGCTCCAGCACCTCAATGACCCTTTGGTAGTGAGGTGCCCAAGAAGAAACAGCCGTTAAAATTCTTACTCCAAACCTCTGGTCTTCATTTCTTGTAGGAGGTGATCAAGAACTTAGTTTACATAGAAATCACTTGTCAAATAAATTATTACTTATGAAGTGTCCTCCATACAGCCACCTCAGAACCATTTGCAAAATCATTATGAAAACTAGCAAAAACCAAAGGATATGAAAGGAGAGGATGCAAGTCAGATAAGTAAGCTTGGTTTAAATTTGACAGAACACATTGATTGAAATAACATAATTTTTATCTGTCACTCATTTAAAAAAGGCTTTGCCAAGACAGCTGAAACCAAGGAAACATTTTGAGTTGACTTGGGAAACACCAGGTTTCAAAGAAACAATTAAAAGGTACCAGACATGGCTCATCAGGAAGAAGTGATAATCAAAGCAGGTACAATATAGTAATGCAAGAAAACAGGAAAAGGAAAATTAATTGAAAAGATGGCAAAATAACCTCTGTATCTGTTGTTAAGTGGTAGGTAATCAGTTACAGACAGTTTTCAAGGCAGAGTTGAATCTAGTTCAGGAAGCAGGAAGTTCAGAAGGGTACAGGTGAGATACTGGACTAAGCACAACAGCAATTTTTAGGCATTTCTGCTATTAAGAGCACCTAATTGAGTTGGCCTTCCTTAGGAGTTTACATAGAATCTTGTGAGCTCATGAATAACTGGAAGCAAGTTAAAGAAGGTTTGGCAAATGTCAGAAGTTTCAAGACTTCAAATATAATAACTGAACTGTGTTTTAGTTTTACCCTTTTTGAAATATGCAGTTTCCTATCAGGGAATTTAGAGCCATAAGGCCAGCCATTAACAGACATTTATGGAGTGTAGAGTGATTGGCTGAGTTCAGCACTTCCAAAGAACACATAACCTGAGGAAAAGTGAATATTTATGAACATTCAACAAACCAAATGGATTGGAAATATGTTGATTGATAGATGGCCCTAAAAGACTGTAACTGACGCAGGCAATCTTCATCATGAAGTTGAGACAACAACAGCATATATCCACATGGAAAGCACAGTGGAGGCAGAGGAGAGAAAGCTGAAATTACTCTGAAATCCAGAAGACAGTGAACTTGTGTGTTCCTACCTCAAGTGCAGAAATACACTCTAGAATGTTTAGCAGGAATAAACCCATTATCAACCTCTTCAGCAGACCATTTTTTTCTGCCACGTAGAAACAGAGTAGTGTCAGGGTTGATGTCACCCAAACACATGTGAGAAGTAAAGTGGTTTTCAATGCAATCTCCAGCTAAACATTCTCAGGGCTTTAGAAACAGATTAGAGTATTTCTTATCTATTTTGGAAAAACAGGGAAAGTAAACTTGTGCTTCTTAGAGAGTATTTTCAGCATGTGCCACATAAAGATTAGGTTGCTATGGTAATTATTATTGGATAATTAAGTTTGGAGAAGCTTTTTGATTCTTCATTAGTTGTTTAACTAAAAATAAAAGTTCACCACGAGGCTGTTTTTTGTAATTAAAATATCTCAGAAAACAGTCTCTTCCTTCTTGATCACTGTCTTGCTTGGGTTATTTGAGGGAAAATAAATGCTCTTATAAGAATTTATCACCAGGAATGGACTGAGAGTTGCACAAGAAGACCAAAATGCTCTGCTTTCTCTAAAATAGGAACATCTGGCAGCACAGACTCTACGTCTCTCTCACTGCTGGGCTGCAGCAAGCCTCTCTCTCCCACTGAGAGTATGATTTTATGAATCAAAGCTCTTGGCAGAGAAACTAGTAAGTACCTGTTTCTCTGTACTGCCTTATGCCCACCTTGATCCCTCAGTACAGCTTCCCCTTTGCTGTGCCAGATCAATTATTTGTGGGACCATACTGTGAGCTATATCAGGGAACTTAGCCAACTTAAAAAACAAACATTTGGTGTTGGCCGTATCCACAGCAATCGTCTGATTAAGTTCACAGCACAGCCTCCACAGGAAGGGGAAGCATGTGAACATTCATAGCTGGCACTGCTGCCAACTCATTAAACGGAAATCATTGCTGCCTTATTGTTAAATCACCTTGTAAAGAGTGTTTTTATTCTTAAGGTTCACTCATTCTGACTTCTCCTGGGTCTAACTGCTAAATTCCCCTGGCTGTGATAAGAGGCAATTTTGTTCTTTTTAGTTTGGGGATGCTTCTTCACTAACTTTTATTGGAAACTAATCTGGCACGCAAAGGTGCCCAAACTGCTGCCACGACTTTCCAGAAAACTCAGCTGTCCCTGATCCTCTCTATTTTCCAATGCATAAGTACAACAGATGTTTAACTCCTACTCACAGCTGGAGTGAGCGCTACTCTTTAATCAGATCTACATACGTGTACTTTACTGAAAGACAGAAATATACCACACCCCTGGGAAGACAGGGATGGAGACTAGCATAATGTTTATTTATTGTAAAGTTAGACAAGCACAGACTATGATGGCTAAGAACAGCTTTACCCCACCCACCCTTGATTTGCTACATGTGAAAGAAGCCATTTGTACCAGTGTCACCATCTGATCTTCTGTTTAGAACAGAATTTTGTGGTTCAGCTGTGCACAACTCCCATAGGAGCACTGGCTGATTCTTCAAACACTCTGGTCTTATTTATGCCTCTAGGAGAGCTGAGACCTTTTAAGATGCCTGATCTTTCTACTACCAGAGCTGTCATTTGAGGACTTCACTGTGTGCTTAGGAACAGTCTGGCCTTAAAGGTGCAAGCAGGTTGGCTGTATCAAATCATAGGGTGTACCACAAGAAACTATTATATTACCTTAAATGAAAACAATTGGTTTCAGACAAAGTTTTCTCCATCCTGTTGCAGAATATCCTAACATGAATTTTTGTCCTGTTAGTTATTTAGAAAACAAAACCCATTTTCCCTCTGAACAATTACATGTTTGCATACAATCAATTGTTCCAGTTCAAGATAGTATGTGAAAATATGTATCTTTAATATTCAGGAGTGTGAGTTGTTATTAGAAAAAATAGCTGCATTCTTTTTTTGTTCTTCCTCCCACTGCATTAATTAGAAATGTAGAAAATTGATTGTCTGATTAAGTTGCTTATAAATAGCTAAAGCCACACAAATTTGGTAAGTCAGCTACCAACTATGCCAAAACTTTTGCAACATGGTGTGATACAAGAGATCTTCCAAGAAAATCATATCAATCATAAAATATCATAATTATACCATATATCATAGCAGACACAAAAAGACTGACATAACTGAGGGATGCAGAGGCAGTCAAACAAATACATAACCCTGCTGGTGCCATCGAGCAGCCCCAAAGTTTCAACATATCTTCTCCTAATCCCCTTGAGTTTGTCTAAAATTTAGAGTTCAGGAAAAATGTTAATAATAAAATAAATCTATTCTGGGACTTTGGATAATCTTTTTTTGGTACTTTTCTTTTTATAGATGTTAAAGTGACTAGACATGACTGGGACAATGTCAGTGGCAGGGTCATAGCCCATGCATAGAAGGGAATGAATAGGGATGGGAAAATGATTTTCACTTTTTAGAAACTCTTTTCCATGGCTATAAGCTATTTAGCTGAACCCTCTGACACTTACTAGGAACTGATCCTGAACTATGAAATGAAATGTGGTGGTCACATCTCCAGTTCACTGAGCAGCACAGCACCCTTTTGTCATCATTTTGTATACAGAATGCTGTCACCTCCAGATATTTAAAATGTTCCCATTTAGAAAAAATAATCTTATCTTTTTGACGTGAATAACTTTCTCCATTGTGTGTTTTCTGTGTGTTAGTTAGGTACCTTTTTCCTCTACTTTGAGACAGCTGTATTGCAGGGCAATTACAAGGAGAAATCTAAAGACAAATATTCCAGACATAATTATTTCATTGACAAAAAACATCACTTTGTTTGGTGTGTTTATAAGTTAACATGAAGGTCTCAGACAGGAATCTCTTCTCTTCTCCAAATATATGTGACCTTGAAACCACAGCACATGTACTACAGAAATACTTTAAACTACCTGTGCTGTCTAACCTGGAGTAGATCTTGCAACAATATACAAAAAATCCAGCAAAAAACAAGGCACAGCACAACATCCTGTGCAGTAGAGAACACTGGAAGCAGCCTGTGGCAGTCAGGGAAAATTAGGAAACAAAGAGATGGTATTTCCCAGTTCATTGCACGGAGGGGAGTGCAAAGCAGCTGTTTCTCTTCCTGCACTTCAATATTTCAGATTCATGAAGCTCTGTCTGACTCTGAAATTTTCCCTTTACTTTTCTATTGCCAGTGACAACAAATTGGGAGGAGCTGTTGATCCCTCGAAGGCAGAAAGACCCTGCAGATCTACCTGGACATATGAAACATCTGGGCAATCATCAACTGTGTGAAGTTTAACAAAGTACTGGAATCTGCGCCTGGGACAGGGCTCTGGAAAGGGACCTGGGGATCCTGGTTGATGGCAAGTTGAACATAAGTCAGAGGTGCCCTGGCAGCCAGGAGGACCACGAGTGTCCTGAGAGGCATCAGGCACAGCATTGTCAGCATTGTCAGCTGGGAGGGGATTGTCCTGCTCTGCTCTGCACTGCAGCAGCCTCACCTCAAGTCCTGTGTTTTGGGCACCAGAGATATTAGAAACATATAAAGCTATTAGAAAATGTTCAAAGGGAGGTTATGAAGATGGTGAGGGACCTAGAGAGGAAGACATATGAGGAGCAGCTGAAATTACTTGAGGAGACTGAGGGGAGATGTCATCATAGTCTGCAGTTTCCTCACGGGGGGAAGTGGAGTGTCAGGCACTGATCTCATCACTCTCCTGACCAGTGACAACACTCAAGGGAATGACCTGAAGCTGTGTCAGGGGAGGTTCAGGTTGGATATTAGGAAAAGGTTGCTCACCCAGAAGGTGTTTGGGCCCTGGAACAGGCTCTCCAGAGAAGTGGTCACAGCCTCAAGCCTGACAGAGCTGAATGAGAATTTGGACAATGTTCTTAGGCACATGGTGTGACTGCTCGAGTATTCCTGTGCAGTGCAAGGAGCTGAATGTCAGTGGTCCTTGAAGGTCCCTTCCAACTCAGGATATTCTATGACTCTATGAAGAACCTGTCCTCCCTTACAAGCTGGATATTTGCTGTTAAAAACAAATATCAACGTAATTATGTTCAAAAAGGAGCCACATTCCATTTAAAGCTGCTTGAGAAATAAATTACTCCAACTGAAAGTTACAACATCTAAACAAAGATTTACAAGAAATTAATTTGAAATGTGGAAGTACACCCATGACTTCCTGGATGTTGAGAATTAAAAATAATGCCACTGGGTTTTTTTGAAGCAACCCTTACAAAATATTAAATTTTCCCCTTGCATTACATGCATGGGTATCTGAGTAAATAACTGTCTCCCAGTAGAAATGTACCAGTATTTTAGGACCAAGCATCAAACATCATCTGACTGACAAAAAATTCCAGCTGACACTACGTCTGGAAAAGTCTGAAAGCATCACTGAGTTTAGGATGAGTCTGGACAACCGAAAACTAGGATGCCTAAAGTGAAAGTCACTTCTGGAAATTTTATTCAAATTATTACGATAGTTTTACCTAAGTCAATATCAAACAACACATCAAATTTGTTTTACAGCATTGGAAAGAGTTTCACTACATTTTAAGGAGAAGTGAATTATGTAGTGTGCATTTCTGCTAAGTATTTTTGGGGTGTTCCTCTGCACAGCTGTTTTTATTCTTCTGGATAATGACTCTTATCCAAAGTAAGATGTCAAAACATGGTGACCACCAATAATTATATTTGTAAAGCTGATAGTTTTTTCTCTTTTCTGGCATACCCCATTGCTCTTTTCATCTGATGAATTGTATTCATGTCCCAGAAATTACCTGCAGGACATACTCCATGTCTCTTCCCACTGGAACTGGCAATTGTCATAATTTTTGTGCAGATGACCCTGTCTTGGTGCATTCTACAGAGCTCTAACAACAAGAGAAGCTTTTCATTGTTCTTCCTAGTTATGTTAGGCCAGGTTGCATATATTTTCCTCTGTATTACCAAGCTATGTCCATAGGACAAAGAAAGAAGCAAGATTCTGCAAACCATTTTTTCCTTTTGATATTACAATGGAAAAAAATAAAGTAATAGCAAAATGTAATGATCTGAAATTACTCTTGAACTCTTTATCAAGAAATAGACAACGTTATGAAATCCACTCTAGTCTGTCTCAGAGTGAGACTAATACTTATTAAAAAGTGAATTGGTTTAACTGCAATAGTACTGAGAATACTGTTAATGAAAAATACATAAGGGATATCACAGTGTTGAGTGTACTTTCCCTAATAAGCCTTCAAAACCTGCTTGCATTCTGATGGGAAGCTCTAATAATTACCTGTGTGTGTTAATCAGTGATACCTGCTGGCAAACAAACTATCCCTTACAGCTGTTCTTTTTTTTTTAAATTATTCACCCAAAAAAACAATAATAAAAAAAAGGCCAAAATCGTGAAGGAAACAAATGTTCTTTACACTTTATTATTAGCATTTTTTACAGCAGGCCAATCTCAAGGCTACCTTTTCCCCACAGTTTCACACATAAGTGGCTGCCATCCTGCATGGGTGTCACTGGTGATGGAGTTTGCCCATTGAATTTACAGCTGATTGATTGATTGATGTGTGGGACAGCAAGAATCAACTTAGAGTCCCCAGATCAGGTTTTAGCTTTTCTACACCAGAAATTATATGGAAAATATTTCTCCTTCCAAATTTCTCATCATGGCTGCTCTGCTTCCACTTAAAATTATTTTTTTTAAAGTGACCAGAAAGCTCCAATAAAAGAAATTGATATTCCTGTCTTTATTTTTCCCCTTGGTATCTCCTTTCGTTGCTGACTGTGATGATCTGAAAACCAGGAAAAGACAGAACTCAACAGTTCTATTTTTAGAGTCCTTAAACCTTGAAAAAACCCTAAACAAAAAAAAAGCCCCAAACACCTATTTTCTTAGCTGTCCCTGTTGAGCTGTAAACATGAGACTTACACTTACTTCAGAGAAAGCTTGGGGATATTAATAGAAGTAGTTGTAGTCTGACTTCAGTGTATACAGATTTTCAGGCATCCTTAACCACACTGAGAACCAGTGCTAAGGTCTTGGGAGACTTCAGGAAATGGAGAGCCCATGAAGATTTGGATGAACTTGCACGGAAAATGTTAGGATGGCTGGGGATTTGTAATAGGGCTCAGAAGACTTTGCCCTCCAGGGCTGAACTGAACATGTCTTAGGCACAGCAGACGACATGAGTCACTCAAGGTTAAACAGGAATTTTATTGATATTTAATGTTATTTGATATTTCCTTTAAAGTCTGCTTTATCTCAAGCTTTTTAAACTCTAATTTAGGGGATATCTTGGGCAGAAAATAGGGAAAGGACATGGGAGCAAATGGAAATGTACCAGAAAAAAGCCATGAGAGGTTACAACATTCCAGACCTGCTGGATTAAAACTTTATCTCAGAGAGTTAGGCGAGGACAAACATTTTCTTTTGTGAAACCTGTGGGTGTTGTTCTGCTATTAGTCATGGTGAACGCTTCAGTGTGGTGAGCTAGAAGAAGTCAAACTGACATCAAAAGTACAGAGAGTGCTGTGGGAAAGAGTTGATTCAGTCCTTGGCTGACAAAATATACCAGAGACAAATAATGAAGGATTAGGCTTCTCCTGACACTTTGCTAGCAGAGGAGACATATAGTGCAGGATTAATTTTGCACTGACAGTGGTGTGATTTAGGACTAATTCCTTTGAAGGCAGTGGCTTATTCTGGTTTAAAACAAGGATGGGATTAACTTCAAACCCTGATATTTACTGTGAGCCAACTTCTCCTTGCCTGACAATACAAGCCATGCCTTTGTTCTCCCTGCTTATATAAGCATGAGAAACAGAATCTGGACTGTTCATGGAATATTAAATAAATGACACAAAGCAAAACAACCTCTGTCTCTGATGTTGAATAATGAATCCTGCTGATACAAGGAATGCTGCTGGAGCCTGTTAAAACTTGATGGACATAAACTAACAACTGAAGCCCCTCAGATGATTTACGTAACGACGGCTGTGTACAGGGTTTGATGCAATGCACAGTCATTAATGATGTGGACATTTTTGCAGTTTGGGTTGTGTAAAGGAACCCGCTCAGGAGGGTTTCCTTTCCCACTCAGGAGCAAGGTCAGTCTTTACCTGCTCACACAGAAGATGATTGTCTTCAAAAGGAAATTTTCTTGAGCAAAGCAGAGTTTGGTTTTAATGAGTATTTAGCTCACAGATTTAATATTTAAGTCAATGTCGCTGTAGTCAGGATATGTAAATATTGTGCTCTTAGGAGCACTCAAGCAGACCAATACTTGAAAAGAAAGCACCTGGTTTTGGACATTATATGAATACCAAGGCTGACGACGCTGTGTTTTGTGGCACGAAAACAATTTAATAATTTCAGCCAAGAATTAGCTGATAAAGTTGATTTCTTCCTGGAATTTCAGGCAGGGGAGAGAACATTACTTCTGAGCTTTAAAAATTAAAACCAAAGACTATCAGTTTTATAAACTGGTCTTCCAACTGGTTAATATTTTTTGAAAGCCAGACAGTTCTAGTAGTTAAATTATTAAAGGGTTGAAGGAGAAAGGTCACAGGTAATGACAGGGTGAGACACTTCATTGAGTTCAACACTTGATCCCAATTCCATCTGTTTGATGTAGATATTCATCCTGGCGCTGATGGTTTTTTAAGCAGTCTGTTCCAACAATCTTGATCTGTTAGATATCACAACATGTGAAACAAAGCATTTCAGATATCCTAAGGATATCTTCCTGATAACAATTTGAATATTTTGGTATCCCTACAAGGATGAAATCAATTCTTACTGCATAAGTTCTTCCACTCAGCCAGTTAGTATTGATCAGATTGTTTCAAACTTAAAAATAAATAAATAAATAAATAAATAAAGAGAAATTTTCTGTTCTTAAAGTAAAATAAGGCCCCAGCCAAGCTCCATTGTTCAAGTTATTTTCTTCTTGTTTAGATAGTATGGTGCTGAAAGCAATTAAAGCCATGTCTGTCGACAGCATTTTGAACTCACTAGTTGTTGATATAAAGCTGATATCCCACGGCTGACACTGTACAGTAACTACATGTGTAACATATATTAAATTCTAGGTAAAAAGAAGAAGTTCAAATGACTTCTCCATGTTGTCATCCTCATGAATATTCACATCCATTTGTTAAAGTCAGCATGATTAATCACTATATGAGTACAAGCCTAGCATATTTTTCCAATAAATACACTGTGTAGTAGTATCATAAATTACTTTCCCCAGGCATTCTGGTCTTCATTCTTACCTTCCGACATGTTCCCATATAGTATTTTACACAGAGCTTACAAAAAAAGACAAGGACTCTAAATCATGCCAGTTATTGCTTTTAAGAAGAAAAATATTGATTATAAAAATAGAACACTGTGACTAAATACTTCACAAGATGATATTAAAAATACAAATATTAATTATAAAAGAAGAACAATGTGACTAAATACCTCACAAGATGATATTAAAAATACAAATATTGGGGAACAATGTCTGAAGACAAGCAAGACAAATATGGAGAACCAGAACAGTTTTATGAAGTACTAATTTTTTAAAGAAGTGTGTGTCTTTCTATGTTAAAATTTTCAGTTCTTGGCAAAATTTGGAAAAACTCCAAACTCCGTCCTCACATCTTCTATATTTCTCTAATAAGTAGTAAAGAAGTGCAACTGCTGCATTTCTGAGAACCTCAGACTTTTAGGTGTGGAAATGTCTTTTTTAGGCTGATACATATCGGTGGCCCCCAGAAGGGAAAATGTGACTATGAAGAGATATTTAAGTTTCAGAACACACCTGCAGCATGTGGCAAGTATGTGGCACTCCTCAGCTCCCAGTTCAACTCGAAAACTGAAATGGAAGAATCACTGCCACTCAGAGCTGCTAAATCCCTCCTCTGGGAGGTGTCAGCTCCTGCTGACCTCAGTATTCAATAAAAATTCTTTGCTGGATGACAAGACATCACTGATTTGCAAGACTTGCAATTGTGAGGGGGTAGCTCAGGAGCCAGTCCAGTCAGGAGCACAGCAATACCACTGCATTTGGATAGGATGATCCAAACATTTCTGGAGAAAATGCATCCTAGTCCATACACTGTCAATGTGCACATCCTCAAAATTATTATTATGATGAAAAAAACAGGATGTCCTACCTTTACCTACCACCTGACTTCCACTAAGAAGAACAAGAGTAACTGTGTTTTGCCTGTATGTTTAATACCACCCTCCCCCTTGAACAAAAAATCCAGCATAATTTGCAAAGTAGTCATTTTTCAAAGAGAGTCCCATGTCTGGCAGGAGTAGAAATGATTGTCTGAAAATATTTCATTAAAGTTGTCTGCATAATTACTCTGAACGACTACTACTGATTTTGTAGTCTGTAAATGAAAGCATTTTGCTGAAAGACTGAATCGCCCTTCACAACATGAAAAATGGGATTAAAATATCCTGCCAAGGTCGGAGTTTATTGCCCTTGAAGAGAACATTAGCCAACAGGTTCCCTGAGTTAAAATTGTCTGCTACTAAGGCCTTTCTTGTTATGGGAGAAGGAAGGGAATATTTTGTGTCTGTTCCACAGTAAAAGCCCAATTCCCTGTTGGTGTCAGAGTGGGATGCTCAGCCCTACGGAAGGAGCTCTGTTACTGCAGTGACAGAAAGCATCCTCAGGTCCAATCAACCTATTGGGGGTGTCACACATGGAGAAACTTGGCAAGAGACAAGATGCTCTATGAGCAGTCCCAGAGTTTAGGATGGATTTAGATGCAAAGTTAGAGACAGGATTCTCCCATCCCTTAATGATGGTCCAGCTACTTAGCAAGCATTAATTAATCTCTATATTTACTTGTGTATTCCTATATTGTTTCCATTATTTTCATGTGCACCACATATCTAGGAATAGTCCTAAAGTCAGCTGTAGTCCCAAAGGTTTCTGAGATGTATCTTTTAATGTACACAATTGCTGAAATATTTGCTTCAAGCAGGAAGAACCAGGAAAATTCTTATTCTTTACAACTAAGTGGTGTATGCATATTTATCCAATAGAAAAAATCTAAAATAACACTTCTCCTCTGAATATATTTATGTGTATATATCCATTAAAACAAATAAATCAGACCAGGTTAATGATATAAGATGAGGAAGATTAAAGGTGAAGTAAAATGAGATGATGATGACCTAAAATATACTGTTCAATGGACAAAAATAGCCCCTATTCAGTCATCAGATTCACTCTTCTCTGTTTTTTTTGGCTTTAAAGTTTACATTACTTTATTAGCAACACAGTCTTTCCACCAGTTGTTGCTCTCTTGGAAGAGACAACAAGATTCTGTCATTTTCTTGCACCATCAACAATATTGGCTAATGTTTGATCCAACATGTAGCAAACCACAGATATAAATACCTGAAGCTGTGGCATTCCAGGCTGCATAAATGAAAATAATTCAGACTAATCCATCAGCCTCAGGGCAGCAATTATTATATATATGAAATTGTTTACTTATTTTGAAACTGGGGTTGAGAACACTTTGCATCATAGTCAAAATTAGGAACAAGTATCATTTAATTATAGAAAGTAGGGCATGAGAGGACCTTGATAAGTCACTTAGCCCATGCTCCAGGGTCCTGAATATTACCTAAATCACTCCTAAAAATTGCCTCTCTAAACTGTTTAATTATACCTCAAGGTAAAGCCTTCCAAGCAAAATTAGGTTATTGTTATTAGGTTGTTTTTTCAAGATTTCTCCTACTATCCTTAGAATAACTATTCCTTAGAATAATTTAACCCATCATATCATGATCACTCATAGATGAAACAAAGAGCAATTTATTTCTTCCTCTCTGTAGCGACCCCTTTCATATTTGAAAGGTGTCACAGCTGTCTCTTAATTTTCCTTTAGAGGAATCCTCTACCCTGAGAAGTAGTGAAAATAAGCAGGATCCACTGTGACTGAAAACAGCATGCTTAAAGATAATCAGTGTCTTCTTGGGAGGTTAGTTTCTGCTTTTATGTTTTTAAAGGATAGTATCTGTTGCTCAAAACATTGTTCTAACTTTGATAGACCAACTGCCTGAGGGTAAACCTGCTTCCAGCTGTCTGGCACTTAAGACTGCTGAGAAAGCCCCAGGGAGACCACAGTACACACACACACACACACACATACACACACACACACACACTTACATCTCTGAACATTAACATAGCAATCTCAATTTTTATTTTACTGGTAGAAAGAAAGATATGTATTACCAATATAGTTCAAACTCTTCCATCTGTAATATTGCACAGACCACAAAATCTAGGAAGTGGAGACAGAATTGTTCCCCAAAAGATGCATGGAATGATCATGTGCCTGATGTTTGCTGTAAGCTTGTGCTGTGGCATTGTTTGATGTCTGTAAATGGGGATGGGGAAGACAAGGTTGCTGCTTTGAACCATATGATGGTGATAAGCCCATAGAGCAACTCCCATGAAGAAATGAGAGCTGATGACATGTGGTAGACTCTGTAGTTTTAGGTTTGTGGTTAGACTTGATGATCTAAAGTGTCTTTGTCAGCCTAAATGATTGCATGATTCTATGATACAAGCCTGCAGGCAAGTCCCTCCCATGACTTGGGGATAGAATGGACTGAAGTATGTGCAGAAGGCACAGCATGTAAACCAGGTCTCCCCCTGTGATCACAGATGTGCCTTGCACATGACCATGTTCAGTCTGGATTCCCAAGTTAGTTCTGCCTTCCAGATCTCCAGGAGATCTTTGTATCTGCATTCTTGAAACAATACCTGTACTGCTATCACAGAATCAATGAGTTTGGAAAAGACTTCTGGAGATCATATTGTCAGATCTTCCTCAAAGCAGGATCACCTGCAAGCTGCTTAGGGTCTTGTCCAGTCAGATTTTGAATATTCCCAAGAATGCAGACTTCACAACATCTCAAAGTAACCTGTCATAGTGCTCATTCACATTGAGAGTAAAAAAAAAAAAAGATTTTTTTAATTTTTAAGTGGAGTTTACTGCATTTCAGTTCACGCACATTGACTATCATCCTGTCTCTGGGCACTGCTGAGAAAAGTTTGTCTTTGTCTCCTTACTTTAGAGTAATCCATTCATACATAATTATCAGATTACCACCCCTCACTCACCCCTGTTCCTTCTCATGCCAGCCTGAACAGCCCCAGCTCTCTCAGCTGTTCCTCATTTGGCAGCTCCTCATAGCCCTTCTCTGAACTAACCCCACTATGTTCATGTGTCTCCTGTCCTGGGTTGTCCTGCACTGGGCCTGACACTCCAAATGTATTTCAGGAGCACTGAACAAAGGGGAAAGACTGCCTTCCTCAACCCTCAACCCAATGAGAATGTACTGCCTAAGGCAGCACAGGAGGCCATTGGTCTTCAGCCTGTTTGTTCATGGTCAGTTTGGTGTCCACCAGGTTCTCCAGGGCTTTCTCTGCAAGAGCTGCTTTCCAGCTGGTGAGCTGCCAGTCTGTTGAGGTGCATGGGGTTATTCCTTCCTAGGTGCAGAATGTTGCAGTTCCCTTCTGCTGAATGAAGCTGGGGAAGGGGCAGGAGCACAGGTCTGATGAGGAGCAGCTGAGGGAGCTGATGGGGCTCAGCCTGGAGGACAGAAAGCTCATGGGGCACCTTATTGCTCTTTACAAATCCCTCACAGGAGGGTGCAGACAGGTGTGGGTCAGTCTCTTCTCTAGGTAGTAAGTGGCAGGACAATACAAAATAGCCTCAAGTTCTTCCAGAGATATTTAAATTGGATATTGGTAAAAATTTCATTACTGAAAGGGTGATCAGCCATTGGAACAGGCCACACAGGGGAGTGGTAGAGTCACCATCACTGGGGCTGTTGAGAAGGCAAGTGGATGTGGCACTTGGGGTCATGGTTTAGTGGTGAAAACAGTGAGTTTGGACTGAGCACTGGACTCGATGATCTTAGAGATCTTCTCCAACCTTAAGGACACTGTGATTCCATGACTCCAAGATGGTCCCGTCAGTCCACATCTCCAGCCCACTGAGGTCCCTCTTAGCACAGTGGCAGCACAGTTCATTCGGTGTATCAGTCACTCCTCCCAGTTTTGTGTTGTCTGCACATAAGACTATTAAACTATTGAGTTTGGTGGGGTCAGTGAGTCCCACAAGGCACTCTTAGAACCACTCAAGTGATTTACAGAGCTTGTGGAGTATTGAAATTATCCCTCACTACCTTGATATATTTTTAAGTTCTTAGATCATTTTGAAAAGTGGGCTTCAGGTCAGATAACTATCCTGGGAATAATTTCTGTGGCTATCTATCCTTCCATGTTTTGGAGATCGCAAGTTTTGTACAAAGTCTGCAAGAAAATCTGTGTTTTTCTGTGTATTTATGTGTTTATGATTTGGATTTTTAATTATTTCCTTATTTGTAGGATGCTCTAGCATTCTCTTTTTCCTTGTCTGAGATTCCTAGAATTGTCATTCTGTAATAAAGGGTACCAAGCTTTGACTAAACACCTTTCAAGCTCGCTTAAAATCTGCAGCTGCTGAATCCATATTGCTGTTAGCCAGAATACGACAGTTTGATTTCCAGATTATAGTTTCATGATACTAATTAGAAAAAAAACATCTCTTAATTAATGGTGTGCATATTTTCCATTTTTAAATTGCACCTATAAACCATCTTCAGATATACATAAACTTTAGGGACATAGTAAATATTATTTTGACTTGCAAATGTAATTACTGAGCCTGAAATTAAGTTACAAAAAAAAGGACTAAAGCATGAAATTTCACAGCATTACTTTTGCTGAGTATTTGCATCATATAATAAAAAAATATGTAAATTTATGAAGTGGTCTGAACCTTTAGAAATTTAAATATGAAATCTTACTGGATATATATATTGCTTTTAGATTAAAAAAAATCGACCAGGTCAAGTCAAATTACAGAAGCTTTGCAGAAGAAAACCAGAAGTGATCTCTCTTCTCCCTCTTCATTCTTGTACACCATCAGAATTGTTCTTTAATAAATTCACTTGGATTGACCATTTTTAATCTCAGTGTGGAAGTTAGTGTGTTCTGGTGTCATGGAAAGCAATCTGGACAGCAAAGTTCTGTTAACTGCTTGAAAAGAAATAGAGCAACTACCTTAACAATCTTTGTACAAAGTCTAAGGGACATTGAACAACTTAAACTTATACCAATCTTTATGTATATGAGAGCTTTTCTTGAGTTTAAAATAATTGACATGTTAAGGTTCATTCTTTTACACTCGTTCTCCAAAGTCACATTGCCTTGGAGAGTTCTGTACTTAAAGCTTTTAGATTTTATTGTTTTGATGGTCAATAAAATTTGAAGTAACTGAATGCTTGTGCAAGATAATCTACTATTCAGTGTTAGCAAAGAAGAGTGGTTGTCATCTGAAAATGTACCTTAAGAATAACCAGACACAAGTACATTTTTACAGGGAAGAAAGTAATAAGTCATTAAAAAAATAATTTCTAAGCAAGAAGAGCTATTGAGATTATAAGAAGATTAATGGGGGCCTACCATCCTGTACCATCACATAGAAAACAGGAACACTTCATGTGTACTTCTGGTATTTCTTACAGTCTCTCAGGTGGCTAATGGAACACAGCAGACAAAAGCAATTCCATTAGTACAAATTAAATACATGTAATAAATTCTTCTCTTCCAAATGTTATCAGCAAACTGCTATTATGCTCAGGATTGCAGAGAGCATGAAAATTGTCCTAGCATCAGTCAGAGTGTCATTTGGCTACATTTTGGAATGTCAAAAAAGTTTTACAGCAGTTAAAACTGTTAACAGCAGTTAAACTTGTACAGTCCTTTAGGCAAGTTTTATATGACTTAAGTTCTGCTTAAGTCTCAAAAAAGAATTTTCACTGGCTTCTCTCAAGGACTTTCAGATCCTGGAGGAATCTCCTGTAAATCTCTCCGACCATTTTGAGGTATGCTACACCCTTAATGTTTCAAGAATAAGTTACTATAAAGAATCATAGAATCAGTTAGGTTGGAAAAGACCTCTAAGACCATCAAGTCCAACTGTTAACCCAGCACTGCTAAGTCCATCCCTAAACCATGTCCCTGTCACACCTACATGACTTTTAAATCCCTCCAGGAATGGTGACACCACCACTCCCATGCACAGCCTGTTCCAGTGCTTGATAATGCTTTTGATGAAGATTTTTTTCCCTTTATCTAATCTAAACCTCTCCTGGGGAAATTTGAGGCCACATCCTCTCGTCCTGTCTCTTGTTACTTGGGGAAAGAGGCCAACCCCCACCTGGCTACAGCCTCCTGTCAGGCACTTGTAGAGGGGGGTTATAAGGGTCCCCAGATCCTCTGCTCCAGGCTGAACACCCCCAGCTCCCTCAGCTGCTCCTCCTCAGACTTGTGCTCCAAAGCCTTCCCCAGCTCCCTTGTTCTTCTCTGGACACATTCCAGCCCCTCGATGTCTTTCTTGCAGTGAGGGGCCCAGACCTGGATACAGGATTTGAGATCCTGTATCCTATATCCTGTATTTGAGACCTCACCACTGCCCAGTGCAGGAGGACAATCCCTGCCCTGGTCCTGCTGGCCACACTATTGCTGACACAGGCCAGCTGCCATTGACCTTCTTGGCCACCTGGACACACACTGGCTCTTATTCAGGCAGCTGTTGACCAGCACCCCAGGTTCTTTTCTACCCATATGACACCTACTTTTACATCTTCTCAGTACAGGTGGATATTAGAGTCACTGATGATCAGGGAAGTAGAATAGAATAGAATAGAATAGAATAGAATAGAATAGAATAGAATAGAATAGAATAGAATAGAATAGAATAGAATATTTCAGTTTCATGGGACTTAGCCTTCTAATCCAACTGCCTGACCACTTCAGGGGCCATCAAAAGTTAAAGCACATTATTAAGAATATTGTCCAAATAGCTCTTAAAAACTGACAAACTTAGGGCATTGATCACCTCTCTAGGAGCCTGTTCCAATGTTTGAACACCCTTTGGGTGGAGAAATGCATCCTAATGTCTACTCTCTGACTTCCCTGGTCCAGCTTGGAACCATTCCCATATGTTGTGTCAATGGATCCCAGGGAGAAGAGCTCAGCACCTCTCTTTCCCTCTCCCTTCCTCAGGAAGCTGTTGGAGAGCAACAAGGTTACACCTCAGCTTCCTCTTCTCCAAACTAGACAAAACCAGAATTCTTAACTTCTCCTAGGACATACTTTCTAACTCTGCAGAGAATGATGTGAAACCAGGTCTTTAAAGAAAGAATAAAGTTAAATGCATGCATTCCCACTATATTCAGTGGATTCATATTTTGACAAAATGTGCATGGCTGAAAGAAGCCAATGCAGTATTCCACTTTTGATGCATCATAGAAGATGTTGGGATGTTTTACACAAGAATCTCAAAGCAATTTAACATATTAGTCACTTATTACAGCAACTGAGGAAGGCAAATTTTCAAATCAAATAAAGCTCTGAAATGCATAAAGATGTGTGTGGGTCACCACAGACCAGTGATTAATTTAGTGATGGAATGGGTATGATCCTCATTCCCAATCCCTAGCTCAAATCTGTGGTGAATATTATTCCTTCCTCTAAAAGAATATGCATTTCTGCACATTATACTGAGCACATGTGGGATGTTTTCTATGTCAATTATAACCCTGTCTAGTATGCTTATGAAGCTTATTAATATTAATAAGCATTGGAGATACTTTCCCATATGACAAGAGGATCATAGGATAAAAAAATGCGTATATCTATATGCTATGCCATTAGTTGAATAACTTCCTTGAGATCTAAGTAATTTATTTACCTAAAATCCTAGCTCCAGAATTGTATAACCTCTGCTACAGGTAATATCATTTAGTTTTTCTGTGCTGATTAATTTTCCTGGGTTTTTTTATTATTTCTTCTTTGCACTGTGGTGATAGTTATGGATTTATGAATGAGCCTTCCACTGTGGCAGACCTAATGCAAGGAACACAGAATAGATAGCTCCATCCCTGAATAGTTCCAAGGTAAATGAAGCAGAAGAGTTTGAACAAAGGAGAAATAGTATAGTGCCTAAAGATTGGATCCACCCAAAGACATAAAATGATTTTCAAAATGAAGATTCTGACAATACTGAATGTTTCTGTTAATTTAATTAAATAAGAATTTCTGCATTTTTTAAGGGAAAGGAAAGCAAAGATAGAGGAAAATACAAAACTGTAAAATTATGATTAAATCAAATTTGAAAAATAAAATTGAAGTAAAAAAATTATATTATTGAACTCAGACATTATTCAATTTTTACTAGAGGCTACTGTTATCCAAATTTAAATTAATGCATCATATAAAATTATAACACCAACATCAGACTATTTGGAAGAAGTACAATTATTTGTTGTAATTGTGGAAAAAATTGGCTTGTGTTAGTTTTGATTTTTTTTTCACTGATATACTTCAGCTGCTTTTCAGACTGAAGCAATGGTTAATTAATGAACTTTGCAGCCTTCATCTCTCCTCTAGATCTAACTGCATGAAACCTTGCAGCAGAAGAAGCTGGCAAATGAAATAGCAGCACTTCCTAAAATAGTTGCTAATAAATACAACTTGTATGACAAGACATTCCTCTGTCAGCCAATGGCTGCCTGGCTTTGCACTTGTCCTGTGTACAGTTCCTGATATTTTTGTTCTAGGTTAAGCAGCACCACACTGGTATCTCTGACAGCAGACCTGGCTGTTTGGAGAGATAAGCATGACAGAGCTCATTCAGAGAGATTCCTGGAGGAGCTGGATGTCTACATTTGTGTTCTTTTTCAGAAGAACTGTGGATTCAGAGCAAAATCTTCCCTAAAGAGAGTACTGAGAAGCCATCTTCATGGTTCATCTAAAAATCCTTACATCTATGGGATTCTTTATATTACATTCTGTGGGCTTTAAATCAAGGATCTAAATGAAGCTGTTGGAAGCCTGTGAGTAAGTCAGGTCTTAATAATATCCCTTAAAAAATCTTTAGTTTCAAGACATGCCAGATCCTCAGGATTTTTTTGTGCTTGGTCACTTTTGATGATCCAGGCCTCTTCCATCCCTGGTTTGAATGACTGAGACTGCTAACAAAATGCTCAAGATTCACTGCAGCACTAACCCAGTGATTTACATTCATCTCCCTCCTTGGGTCAGACTGAAACTCTACAGTCCTTTCTGCACTCATGATAGGTACAAGCTGCACTGCACCAAGAACAGAACAAATGACAGAACTTGTCTTTGTAAGAAAGGCAAGATGAAGAAAAAATGGCTCATAAGCCACAAAGCAAGGTCCTTGAGCAACTAATTTGCAGACACACAACTACCAGAGTTTAATTCAGAAGCCTGTGTTGAATGCTACCATACTCTTACAGATCCTTACACAGTATGCAAAAAGGCTCTGCAACTATGAAAGGCAGGGAGTATGTCTAAAACCTCTCAGCCCTCTGAAAAAGAGGTTCAAAATTCATCAGGTCAGAGTGGAGATCAAACTGTACAGTCTGCTGGTTAGGACCTGTGTTCAAGGGAATGATTTAACAACATCATATAAAACACTAAAATGTTGAGTAAGGACACCTCCAGTGATGAATTCCATAACAGTTGATTACAGAGTCAGTATTCGTTTTTTTTTTTTATATTTTTCTTTTTTCACATTGAATCTTAAACTTTTATCTTCACAGAAGAACAGTTGTGCTAGGAATGGGTTTGCTTTGGAAATTCTCTGGTGAGGTAAGAGAAACAGACTTCAGTCCCCTCTAGGGAAAAGGAATTCAAACCTTGGTCTACCATATCTCAGGAATATTTTCATTACCACATTTGTTACACAGAGGAAGAGAACAATAACCCTCTCTACTGACTTTGACGTTGGTCAGGTGCTGTGTGTGTAGTACAACTGCAAAATGTGTTCCAAGCAGAACAGTGTTTGGATGCTGGGTAGGGTAGGCTGCCTGGTAACTTAAACATAGAGTTATTGAGGTTCTTCATGGGATGCACGGAAACAGAAGCACAGTTAAGGGCAAGAAGGCTATACTTAAAGAAATGTGATCATATAGTCACATTGAATGCAAGGTTGGAGGGGACCTCCAGGATCATCTGGTCCAGATTTTCTTGGCAAAAGAAGAATCAGTCTAGACAAGATGGCCCAGCACCCTGTCCAGACAAATCCTAAAGGTGTCCAATGCCAGGGAATCCACCACTTCCCTGGAGAGATTATTCTCATTGCAAATATTTTTCATCTTGTGTGTAATCATAACCTCCCCAAGACTTTTACACATCACCCCTCACCTTTTCCATAAGACTCCTTGTAAGAAAGGAGTCTGATCTTTGTTGCCATCCTTTAAATACTAGAGGGTGAAAATGTCTCCCCTAAGCCTCCTTTTTTCAAGGCTGAACAAGCCCAGTTCTCTCAGCCTTTCCCCATACATCAGGCTTCCCCTTTCTTTGCTCATCTTTGTGGCCTCTCTTGGGAGTCTGTCCAGCCAGTCCACATCATTTTATATAGCTGGGACTAAACCTGAACACAGTATTCCAGGCCAGGCAAGTGCTGAATAAAGTGAGATAATGACTTCTTGATCTCTGCTGGGGATGCTCTCGTTGATGCAGTCCAGCCTCCTGCTGGCTTTCTCTGCCCCAGCTGCACACTGGTCACTGATTCTGAATTTGTTGTCCCCCAGGACCCCAAGATCCCTTTCCATAAAGCTGCTTCCCAGCCAGGCAGATTCCCAGCCTGTGCTGCAATCCTGGATTATGTTTTTTAGATGCAACACCTTACACTTGTCCTTGTTGAACTTCATAGGGTACTTGCTAGCCCACTCTTCCAGACAATCCAGATCTTCCTGCAGGGTGGCTTCTCCTTTCCTTGTTCAGTTTGGGACCGTGGGCAAACTTTATAAGGATACACTTGATCCCATCTTCCAGATCACTTATAAAGACATTCAGAAGCATTGAGCCCAATATTGTTCCCTTGGGGACCCCACTTGTAACAGGTTGCCCCTTGGAAAAGGAGCCACTTGCCACCACCCAGTGGGTGCTGCCTTTCAGCCCATTCCTGGCTACTTGCCCAGACCATTACATGTTGTGTGCCTACAGGAATGGAGTGCGAGGAAGGAGATGAATAAGGATTTTTAGGTTTGGAGTTTCCATCAACCAAAGCATTAATTTAAAAGCATAATTTCTTTTCTGTTTACTAAATTTCACCTTTTATGTGAAACACTCTAGTTTATCTCATGCATGGCCAAATATTCTAGAAATAAGGAAAAGGTAAGAAGTTGTTCTAACCTCAACCTTCCCTGCCTTCTGGAAAAAGACTAATCCCTTGAACAGTTCTAGTTTTACCTTCCTCTCTTTCCTATTCCCATGACATCATTGAAGTGTTGAGAAGTGCAGTAAGAAGCTGAACTAGAGATGTTTATCCCCTTCAGACTTCTGTACAGACTAATAAGGATCATTCAAACATGATCTGCTGTTAACTGTGAGCTGTAAGTGCAGTGCTCTGGTATGTGATTATTTTACATTAGATGTTGCTGTTTTGGAGCACATGCCTCTTTCTAGGCCATGAAAAACAACAAACAAGCAATAAACAAATGCTTGAAAACAACCCAGAAGTGTCTTGACAGCAGAAAAAATGTCATATCAAATCTAATGAGGTAAGTTTTAGTGAGAACAAGCACATTGACTGTTGTGAGCTGAATTTTACTGATGAAAGCAGGTTTCATTCATGGTTTTGCCTGAGTTCCTATATATTGGAGGCAATTAATCATCAAATTGTAAATATACTTAGTGCATTTGCCCTACTTAGTCCAACAATGATGCAGCTGCTCCAGAGAAAAGTGTATCCAATGCTAATCCAATTAAGCTGTGACCCACTGATACTGGTCAGGTGATATTACAGGATATAAAAGGAAAGCAGTTCGTAATCCAATCTAAAATCACACACTCAATTTATTATAAGTCGCTACAAAACACTATGGCAGAAAAACGCATAGCAAATAATGCTACAAAAGCAAACATGAGGAGAAAGGTTGAGTGCTTTGATTCTGCTTCTCAAATGGTAGCTAACTTTGAAATGTCCTTATATTTTACAGATTGAATAGATTTTCTACAAGCATTTAGCAGAAATTTTGAAGAGATAAATGTGTTTTGCATTTTTTCATATACTCATATCTATGATCAGATTTTGAAAAACGTGTAACTGAAATACGCATACAAAAGCTGTCAGTTTCCATTGTAAAATTACACAGATTTATCTCTGTAGGGCTCCTTGTGCCTTCATAAATTCTGCCTTTCCCTCTATTAATAACACAGAGAGAGGATCTGGGGAAAAAATAAGCAGGGAAAAAATTAATTCACAGAACTGTCTAGGCTTGGAAAGATAGAGGGAAAAGAATGAGTTTACCCAATCTTTGTATTCTCTTTAAGGTTATTTCTAAATGTCTTTTTAAAGTTTTATTTAATATGCATAATTTAGGACTTGCCCCTTCAAGGTCCTTATATATGTGATTTAGTAATGAGAGCAGTCTGACTGACTCTGGTGGAATTTACTCATGTGAATGAAGATTGTAAAGGCAGAGGATTAAAATCCAGAGTATGTGTGTAGCTTACATAATTTCAAGCCTGTCAAAACTCATGTCTATATTATCATCTGCCTATGTTACATAACATGAAGGAGCTCTGAGTTGTTTGTTCTTCCCCATATGCCTGAAACACATGTGGTCTTTGAAATTTCAGATTACATACATTGTTACCCAGGAAAAATTAAAAATACATGCAATACAAATAAAACGTTCATTTTGGGGAATGTCAGAGACAAACACTACCCCATCATAGTATCTGGCCAGGCACAAAGATCCATGCACTGTACTTGTTTACCAGTAAGATATTTCATTCTCATTTGCTTCCTGACCCAATCTTTAAAAAGCATCAGTGCAGCCTTTACCTAAGTCATGGTATCAGTCTCTTTTTTATGGCTCCTCTCAAGCTGAGCAGCAGCACATTCCTCAGCATTTTAGGCTGGAGTCAGATGGGTTTAAGAGTGATTATATCCCCCCAGAAACACTCAGCACTTAGTAGGATTGAAATCAGTGAGTCTATGTTTGGGTTTTTGTTCTTGTTACTTTACAAAAATCTAGTTTCAAGCCTTTCTCCTTCACCTTTTTCTAGGATGCTAGGGAAGAAAAACCAGGTGACATCTTAAGAGTTACTGCAAGAAAAAAAGGTTAACAGAATAAATTATTTATATTCATGATAATCCATGAAAACTACAACAAATAGTGAACCAGGCAGCAGTGCTGTATGCTTGTACAAAGTATTAGTAATGGTTTGACCTGCTTGTAAACAAACTTATCAGTGAAAACTAAACATAATTAAGAGGTTAGGGGAAAACACATCGAATGACTTGATTTTCCTTTGTGTAAACTACTGCAACTTTATGAGTTTAAATAGATGTATGGCTAACTTATACCTGTGTGACTGAGGAGAGAATCACAACCATTTTGCCATGGATGCTACTGGGTCCAGTACTAAACTGACTCAAGATTTTTTTTTTTGTTGTTGTTTAGAATTGAATTCAGTATTTTCACTGTATGAAATCCAGATTTAAAAAAAAAAATCACTAGAAAACCCATTATTTGTAGCATGATCAGAGTTTTACCATCTGCTTTTGCTTTCATTGCATAGTTTAATTCCTGCTTTTTGTCTGGTGTGTCTGTCTGCATCCTGAAGCAGAGCAAGATGCTCACAGATATTGCTACATAATCAAATAGCACATTTAGTCTTGTAAGGCTTCTTTGAAGGGAAGATGCTGTATTTTACCTGAGAAAATAAGCCTTGTGATAAAAGAGAATGTTTTGCCTGCGGGGGGAAGAAATCTTTGTTGGCCCAAAAATTTCCTACATAACCTTGATGACACAGTCATTTAAATTATCTGTCTTCACCTGTGAAGCAATAGTTCTATATCCTTCCTCAGCTGCAAAAGTCCTCATTCATTAATGCTCGAGAGGGCTCAGCAGTCCTCTGCCAAAAGTAAGAAAACGGTGCAACGCTAGAAGGTGTCAAAGTAGGACTGTGCCTCACCGGGCACCAGGTCCGGCTCCCCGGGGCTCCGGGGCCGAGCCCACGCCCGCCCTGCTAAGGGTGGCCCGGGAGGGTGGGGGCCGCGGGGTCGAGGCCGCGGCGGGGCGCGGGGTCGCGGGCGGGCTCGGCCCCCGCGGGGCCGCTGGAGGGAGCCCCCGGTCCCTCGGGGCCGCTGGAGGGAGCCCCCGGTCCCTCGGGGCCGCTGGAGGGAGCCCCCGGGCCGCGCATCTCCGCGCCGCCTTCAGCACCGCGCGGGCGGACAGCGCTCGGGACCGCGCTCCGCGCACCCCCCGCGCATCTCCGCGCTGCCCTCCGCGCCCGAACCAGCGCCTCTCCGACCCCTCCGAGCTCCTCTGGCATCGGGGAGGGAGCCAGCCCAGGGACGGGGAAGGGTCCGGCCTCTCCCGCAGGGGCTGGAGGCAAAGGGCTGAAGCGGCGGGCTGTTAAGTGGTTCCTGGGCAGCCGGTGTAAATCAGCACCGATGTGTGACAAGCTGCGCGGATCCTGTTAAGGAGATTTATATATGTAGTTCATGAAGACAATCATCTGTCTGGCAGCCTCTCATTGTGCACCGCTCCAAGGCAGTTCATTCACACAACTGGCTGCAAAGCGAAGATACTAGTGTCTCTCCTGGGAAATGTCTGTGGGAAACGTGTGTGTTGTGTGTGTGTAGTGGCTAAACAGCTGTGATACTGGTGCGTAATGAGATAGCAGCGCATTACTCATAGCTCCAGGAGAGGACATGGAAGTAAATTAAGAAATCAGCATAACTCAGACAGCTTTTGACCCATCACAAACAGCAGCAGCAGTGCATGGGAGTAGGACATGGCGTGCGGCTGCAGTTCATTCATCAGCACATCACCAAGGGCTGGGCAACAGCTCTGCCACAGCTTAATTGTCTCACGTCCACAGGGCTCAGCCAGGCACAACACACCGGGACATCTTTTTGTAAAACAGGGAGAGCCCAAACACTGGGACATGAGGTCAGGGAGCCCACAGCTAACAAGTGCATGTTGTAAGGGCATGGACAGGTGTGGGCAGGGGTTTCAGGAGGATGAGGGTCTGAGGAAGGTAGATGTTTCCCAAGAATCATGGACATCAAACTTCCAGGTGCAAGATCAGTCACTCCCCAGGTGCACATCCCAACACTCATATCAATAACATTCCACCAGCAACAAATTCCTCTGTATCATCCCTCCCTCCTGTTGGGATTATCTGACAGTATCTCCACCCTTTTCTCCCTGATTCCATGGAGCAAGCCAAATGGAGA
The DNA here is from genome assembly GCF_026979565.1 of Vidua chalybeata. Classification (NCBI taxonomy): domain Eukaryota; kingdom Metazoa; phylum Chordata; class Aves; order Passeriformes; family Viduidae; genus Vidua; species Vidua chalybeata. Next base: position 144,245,892 of record NC_071530.1, read on the forward strand.
TGATAATCTGCTATGAAATATTGATAGCACTGAGATGTGACAGTCTGGAAATGGAGGGAAAAGGGAGCAGCAAGAATCTCCGGGATTCAGTTGTCCTAGTACCCACTATTTTCTTGCCTTGCAGGGATATGGGGAGTTTGGTGCATTCTCACTTTACTGTGGAAGAAGTCATCTGTGTGTGAAGTCAGGTAAGACCTGGTTTTAACCCCTCAGACCTATCCTGACCAGTGCCTCTCAGCAGTCTGCACCACAAAACACTCCATCATGTAACCAGCACTCTGTCCTAGACATCACTTGTAAGGATTTAGCACAACAGTATTTGCCCTTTGACCACTGGCAGAAAAGGCTTATTAGTGTTCTCTAACACAACCTAGGAACTCACACCAAATCTTCCAAGGGAGCTTTGCTCTGGCTTCACTGTGGTTTCACTGGTCTCTCCTTGCAAAAGAGCAGCATGCTTTGCTCCTCTTTTCCCACAGCTCAGATCAAGCTACCCTTCACCTATAAAAGTACCAGTTGCCCCAGCAGATTCAGAGTTAAAAGGCATGAGCAGTAAAATGGTAGTACTGGAAGAGTTTGGCCACGACAGAGTAATCTCAAACCCCAGACCACTGCTGGAAGTCAGGGAGGGGAATAATAAATGACCCATTCTCCCCACTTGCCCCAGGAGCTTCTCACCCAAATGCTATTTCAAGAGACAGCAATGTAGTGAACAGAAGCAGAGGGGACGGGGTGGTTAGAAAGTCCCAACTCCCAGCTTGAGGTAAAACACTGGGAGGGCAACGGGAGACTGAAGAAGAGGAATCAAGAAGGTTGATTTTTGCCTATGATCTCCCCTCCAGGTAATGAACTTCTGAGCACCTGATTAAAAGGGCAGGGATCTTTTGGGACATCCCCCCACACCTCCTCTCACTCAGGATGATGGAGAAAGAGGACTGCTCCCACCCTCTCCTCACCACGATACCTGGTTGAGGGAAGTCACGGCAAACCTGGGGATAATCAGCTGCATGACGAGCTGCAGGACAGAGGTGACCAGTCCAGCTAGGATAGCCCAGGTGAGTGGTAGTGGGAGCATGCTGTAGGTTGCAAAAAGTGTGAAAAGCACATAGCCAATGCCGTCCCCAAGGAGGCCACAGCCCAGTCCTGCTGCCAGAATTTGCGTGGCCATGGCCACCCAAGTGACAACACCACTGTACTGCAGGTAGGTGTATGAGGTCGTGTCCTTCCTGACCACCACTAAGGCACAGATCACCACCTCGATGCCAGTGAAGAAGCCCAGGAGGATGCCTTTAATGGGGTCCATGGGAGCAGAGGCCAGGGTCAAGTGGAGGAACAGTAGGGTAAGCTTGGTCAGTACGTCCAGGATGTTCATGACCACCTCAGATTTGCGCCGTTGACCCAAGAAGTAGCGCTGGTAAAGGCGCTCTAAGTCCCGAGACTTAAAGGAGTTGCGGAGAGTGGGGAAGATCACCCCGCGATACGTATAGCCCCAGTTGAGGAAGAAGTCGGAGTTGCTGGGGGCACAGTCCAGGGGCAGAAAGCCCAAGTCTCCACTGCTGCTTGTGCCCTCCGGGAAGACTTTGGTGCCTCCGTTGTTGTGGCGCTCGCTGCCCAAACCCCGTCCGGCCGACTGCCGCCGGAGGTGGTGCGGTGGGTGCGGGTGGTGGTTGGGGCAGCAGGTCTCGTCGGAGCTGAAGCCCTTGCCCCCGCCGCTGCTGCTGCCGCCGCTGCTGCTGCTGTGTTCCTGGATGAAGCGCTGCTCGGTGATGTGGCGCACGGCCGTCTGCCACAGCAGGCGCTGGGGTCTGCCGCTGCCGGGGGGAGTCCTGTTGATGGTGTAAAGTTCATCGCTGTCGCTCAAGCACCGCACCTCCGAGAGCTCCATGGCGGTGACTGGCGGGGGGCAGAGCACCGGCTGGCGGGAGGGGGGGGGTCAGGGGCGGGGGGCACACACCGTCTTTGGGGAGGGGAGCAGGAGGAGGGATGGAACCGCAGGAGAGGAGGGAGGGGATGGCGAAGGGCGGGTGGCGGCGGCGGGGTGGCGGTGCGGGGATCACATTTGTAGGCAGGTCCCTGGGTCTGGCGGTGCGGCTGGCGGCGGGGCTGGTTGGCCACCGGGGTCCGGGGGGCGGCTGCGCCGGCTTAGCGCAGGCGGCCCGAGCCCCGTGCCCGCTCCCGCGGCGCCCCGCGGAGCCGCATCCCGCGGAGCCCGGCTGCGGCGCAGCCCCGGCGCCCCGGCGGGCTCAGTGCGCGCCCTCCTCGGAGCGGTGCGCGGGGGTGAAACCGAGCCGCGGGTTCGGAGAGGAGGTGGAGGAGGGAGGAGCGGAGCATCTACGGGCGCAGCCTCGCTGCCCGGTGGGCGATCCTCGGCTCCATCCGGAGGCCGGAGGCACGGAGGGGTGGGTGCAGCCGCCTTGCAGAGCCGGTCACAGCGGGGAGCTCCTCTCTCCGGGGATCCCGGGGCTCCGCTCCGAGGTCTGGTGCCCGGGCGTCGCTGTAATTCCCGCGGCTGCGGTCAGCGGCAGCGCTGCGAGCTCGGGCAGGAGGGGAGAGGCGGCCAGGTCTCGGGCAACCTCGGTCACGGCGCCAGAGCCGCCGGCCGGGGGCTGCCCGCGCGTTTTCCCCCGGCGGCGGGGCATGCCCCTGGCTCACGGAGCGCCTCTGCCCGGGGGGGACTCGGGGCTCCCATCCATCGCAGACACTCGGCTTGCTTGGCAACGGGAAAAAAAGGGAGGGAAAAAAAGAAAGAAAGGAGGAGAAAAAAAAATCACATCAAAACCAAAACGTAAAAAAATCGAAAGAGCGGGAATGAAAATCCCTCCCTAAACTAAGAGCTCTGGGCAGCCAGATGGGAATATCCCAACTTCTCCGCGGGCCGGGGCAGGGAGTGCTCCGGCTCAGGGGCTTCCCCGGCGGCAGGGAGGAGGAGGAGCAGCAGCAGGAAGGGGCGAGGGCAAAGCGCAGGGAGCACGGTGCCTGCGGGGAGCTGGCGGCGGATGCTGTCCAGGGAGCCGCGGGACGAGCACGGCGGAGCGGCCGCCGCCGCCTCCGCCGCCGCCGCCGGAGTGGAGCTGCGGGCGGGCGGCCCGGGAGGAGGCAGAGCCCGGCGCGGTCAGCTGATGCCCGCCACGTCGGCGGGGCTGCCAGCACCCCCCCGGCCCGGTTAAAGCAGCCGCGGCCGCGTCTCTGGGAGGCGGACAGCGGGCGGGGGTTGCCGCAGAGCAGGTCCCCTGGTCCCAGGAGGCTCCTTCAAGCGTCACTTAGGTTTCTCTGAGCTACTCTTCTGTTTGTGCCCCGGACTGTCCCGCTTTGCCTGACAGGTGCATCCCTCCACAGCGCTCAGAGAGAGCTGATGCTGCAGCCAGGCATCCCTCTGCCCCGCCACAAGGAAGATCCTCAGACCTTGCTTGGAAAGACCACACTTGCCCAGGGTGAGGGAGCCCTACAAACCTCTCCACCTCTGCCTGAGCAAGTTCAGACCCTTTCAGAAAGGTGCCGTCACTGCCAGGACTGTGGATCTGACCACCCTGTGTTAAGTGAATGTTTGATGATGCTATCCTGACAGCACTTACATTAAAGATGCTGGAGAAATAACAGAAACTGTCCCATGTACAGAGCCTGATTCCCTTTGCTGGCAGATTAAATTGTTCTTGCTTCTCTGCTTGTGGAGTCACTCTGTGCCAGCAAACCCGGATGCATTGTGCATGGTGGTACAGCCCGGAGAGGAAGAGTTATCTATCTTCATCTCTTCCATTCCTCCCCTGCCCAAAGTAAACCTTGTTAAAGTGTCTGAACCTTGTCCTGGGGGAAAGGTTGAAACCTCCAGTTTTGAGCTGAAGCCGTGCTGCTGGAAGCAGCTGAAGCATAGTCTAATGCAGTCTATGCATTAGACTATGGCAAATTAAGGGAGAGGTGTTTTCTTTGTGTTTCAAAAGACAAGAGTGATGAGCTCTTTGGGATAAACATGCAGCTGCCTTCTAACAGCAGCAGTGTGGACAGAGGCCTTATCTGGAAGGGAGCTGTGCTACCCCACTAGGAGCTTTAGCTTGTTGGGAGTTCGGGTGCTTAAAAATGGCATGTGATACTTGACTTCCAGTGGATCTGAGCTTCCGTGAACACCCCTCCAGCTGTCATTGCTTAATTCACATTATTATTATTATTATTATTATTATTATTATTATTGTCAGGAAGACATGGAGATTTAGGAAGAATTTCACTGATTGTTTCTGTATTTACACTACAATAGATTTGGTAACTCCAGCCAAGTCTGTGTCCCATGTGTGAGGCAGATTTTGTACAGATATAAGCAGAAGAAGTTCTTGTTCTTCAGAGCCCAGATAAGGAAAGAGTGACATTTTGTGATGGGTCTTTCCTGTGATTCAGCATGACCCTGCTAACCTGGAAAGGGTCAATACTGGTTTCACAATAGTAATAGAGACATATATCCTTGCTCCTAGATAAAGCCCATGGAAATTGTAGCATTACTTCAAGATGAAAATGATACTATAAGAGGAGAAATCTTTTGCAAAAACTTATATATTTCTTTAATGAAAGGAATAATAATTATTAGGGCTATTACCCCAGAGCACAGAAAGAAAGCAACTTTCTCATTCAGATTGCTCAACACAAATCATGATAAATAAAAGGAAAAAAAAAAACAAATATATAATGCAGTTCAAGTAGACACCTATTCAAAAGAGATAAGATGAAACCAAGATAGGGACATCCCAGTTCTCTAATGTTACTGTATGCACTGAATCACAGTGCTGGCAGTTTCCTTTGCCTCATGGCAGACTGAACTCTACTCTCATCATTTTTCCTGTGATAAAGGCTCTATACCTCCCCAGGCAGTCTATTTTTATGCTTCTCCATCCTTATAATTTTCATATCTAACCTGAACATTCCTTGCAGCATTCACTAAGCACATCACTTCTTGTCCTGTCCACCATGAACAGGGAGAACAGATTATCCTGGCAGTAGTCTATACATATTTAATGAATGTCTCTTCTATCCACTCCCTCTTCCCCTTCTGATTGCTTAGGCAAAATAACATCATTTCTGTCATTTCCCCCACACACACATTTTCTAGATCTCTGATATTTTTTGTTTGTTCTTGATTATATACTCTTGTTTCATGATTTTATTCTCTATCTTTCTTCCCGCTCTGTGAAATTCATACAGCTCAACTTGGTTCTACACTGGAAAGTTGTCTTTTATCTAGGACTATGTTTTATGATCTGCACACCTATTTATTCATCCTGGGACATATCTGTCATCCTCCCTTCACAGGCTTATCCAGAACTGATGACCTACTGAAACTTTGCTGCCCTCAAGGCCTGGGCAGGTGTCACTTGCTCCATATGTGCATAACAGCCTACATGAAGTATCTTGCATTTGCCCTCACTGGAATGCATTGTTTTTTCCATCCTGCATGCCAAATTTGAAATAGAACATGTTGAAAACTAAACCTGTCCTCCTCCATGCCAGCAGCCCTCCCCAGCTCTGTGCCATCTGTGTGTTTGGTGAGCCTACTCTCTGTTCAGTGGTGATGGCAAAGCAGTGCAGAGCGTTTAGGTAACGGTGTGCTCATTTCTTGCACGTATTTCTGAGTCAGCCACAGAAGTACTGGGCACCTTTGTGGAGGGTTACCAAGAAGGGGACAAGATCTGAGCACTGGTACCCACTGCAGCAATGCTCTTGGCTCTGCAGAGCAAGGAAGAAGCCTGACTATCCTGGGGAGCAGGAGAGGGGTGATCAGGCCAAAGCCCTGTTTGCCAATGAAGGTTGGATGGGCTGAGGGTCCAACAAGGTAATTTCACACACAGGCACAAAGCCCTGTAAGTCCCAAACTCAGTTGGCACTAGATTAATACTGTGCATTATTCTGTTTTTGCTGCTGTTGGATTTCTTCTTCCTTTTATTTTTTTTTAATTTTAATAGAGCTAAATGACTTGGCAGTGTCACAAAATCACTAAAAGCCATTTAAAAATAATACTGTCACTAGAAGGCTTTTGAAGGATGAAAAATCAGGCAGAATTCATTCCTCTTCTGTCACCTGAAAGTTTATGTCACACTCCTCTCCTCCTTCCCCCTCTCTACCCACAGCAGTAGCATTTATGCACAGTTTAATGTTATGATATTTAATCATGCAAATAATGATCTCATTCATTTTAGTGGGACTATTTATGTCCTCAGGATTGGAAACCTGGCACCATGCTCTGCAAAGCTCTCTAGGGTTGTCCAACAAAGATGGCTTCATATAAAACACATTATGAAGGAACACTTGTGTTATTACATGTATTTTTTACTTAAATTTTTGACAAGGCAATTTAAGAAAGGAAAAGCAAACAATTGACAGAAAGCCACTGTATCTGAAATGGGAAACTTGAGTAATTATAGGAATGACAGAATATGAGCAAATTAGCTTGGAATTATTTCCTTACCTGTTTGGTGGTTTGAGTTTTTGTTCCTATAAGTCCCTCATTCTTTTTCTTTTTTCCTCTTCTCCTTGGCAACAATTCAACAATTTAGATATTCTAATACTACAAAAAAAAAAAAAATGGCACTGAGTGAGTCTTATTTTAAAAACCCTGTCTATCACTTTCCTCAAATGAATGAATTTCTCAATATGATGTCTGTACAAAAGCAAGCACAAGGCATAAGAGAATGGATTGAAAATTGTAACACTGGTTAGTAAAAGCATTCAGACTAAGTAATGAAAGCCATGGTAAAAGAAATGTGAGGCTTCATGGGCTGAAGTATCAGAGAGAAAGAGGATGAGGACACATAGCTTAGCAGATGATAGAAACAATCAACACTTGCAGCGCTTTGCAGATAATTTTTTTCAGTATGGTAAAAATATCAATGAAATATTTTGAAGTTTGTTAGCAATGAAGCTAAATTATTGCATAACCCTGTGATGCTAAAAAGCAGGGGGAAATAAATAAAAGGACAAAAAAATGAAAAAGAAAAAAAATTATGTCAGAGTATAAAAAGGCAGCAAGATATGTCAATTTTTTTACTTCTCCATGTTGTGAAGCAGCAGTTCCCTCACATGCAAATAAATTTCTTATCTCTCTCTCCATTCACAGATACACATATCCACATAAAAAGGTCAGAAGATGGTCTAAGCATGGGGATTTTATGAAGAGAAATAAGGGATTTGAGATGAATAATGCACCTTTTAACCAATGGTTAGAGCTGTGTTTTCCTCCTCTCTCTTCCAGGTCCACTCCTTCCTCACCCACCCAGCTATTGCTCTGGTTTTGAAAATGGATTAGCAGCTGTGACCACTGCAAATCTTTAATCCAAGACTTTTTGGGTACTTCTGCTGACCAGGAATAGCTGTTTTGTACTAAAAAAAGAGGTCTGTATATACAGACAATTGTAAAAGCAATGGAAAATTTTAGGTCTTAGAAGAAATCCACATTTTTAAGACAGTGAATTTAAGTTTTTCATTTTCAAATGATTCTTTGAATTTTTTGCTGTGGATGATAGTATGGTAGGCTGATTCTGTTTTTTAGTTGGTTGGGTTTTGGGTTTGTTTTTCTTTCAGAGCCAGAGAACAAACATGATGGAGCAAAGGAAAAAATAAAGACTAAAAAGTACTGTTCTTCCATGTTAGGAAAGGAGGGCTTTTATCCTAAGTCAGAATCAAGCGCAGTTTCAAGAATTTGGGAAAAAAACCCTTCCCAAAACAAAACTACTGTCCTTCACATTGCCCTCTGGACTGTCCGGAAGTTTCCCTCAGTTCTGTCACCATTTCCCAACCAGATTTTAGAGAACAGCTGTTTCTTGGCTTATGTCTTTCTCCTGTGCACACCATCACTCTCCTGTAATGCTGTTAAATCCCTGAAGCACTTGCACTGCTGAATGAATCATACTTTTTACAAAGCACTAGATGGTTCTTGATATTTTATGGGCTTCCTTTGAAGGAGGGATATTTTTTTTTTTCATTTTAATACGAAAGACCTTTGACTTACATGTTAAGTGCAACAGAAGTTAAAAGGAAATTAATATTAAATTCACCTCTAAAGTGAAATCTTTATAATCCATAGAAGACAATCCATTAACAAACATTTTATTCTTGATTTTCTTGAGGCAGAAAGTGCTAGGAGTGATAGCCTGATTAGTGAAATTACAATTGAAATTAATCCTAGAAAGGAGACTTGAATTTGAGATATTCAAAAGAAACTAAAACCATAAAAAAGCACACATAAGGCTGTTCTGTATAACATTTTCAACTGAAAAAAAATAATTCTTTGCTTGTTTTAGAGGTTTTAACATTTTAATCTCAAAGTGTTTTTCTTGCTACAGGACAGAGATGTTTCCTGTGGAAGTATACAATAAATCTAATTAGGCTTCAAATAGGGAAATGTTATATTGTATGAGATTTTAAATCCATCCAGATCAGTATCCTGCAGTTACTGCAGTATAAGACATATCCTAAGAGGAAATCCCCCTGTCAGCCACTTCAAAGAGGGGAAAGTCTGTTAGGGTTGTGTATGCATGTGCTAATGTGCATGTATTAAACCTTGGAACAGGAACAAAACCTAGAAACCTTCATATTTCCAAGGGAAAGGAAATTCCTTTTGTTTCTTCTCCTCCTTCTTCTGGAGGAAAAGAATTCTGTTCAGTTTTTAAATAAAATATGAATACAACTATTAGGCTCTTGAGAACTCCTTTCTTTGCATCCCTGTTTCACAAACCAGGCAAACTAGAAGCCCTGGGACTGTCACTTGGGTTTCCAGGCATATTGGGGTTCAAGGATGGTAAAACTACCAGCAAAAATGCTGGGAGTCTGGGCCAAAAAAGACTTTCATCATGTCATCTTAGAATTAGACTCCTGAGCTGAGTTCTCAAGCAGCTCTTTGATGAGTTGACAGGGTGCCAGGCAAGTTTTTGAAAGTCAATGTTTTTGAAACATTGCTTCATCAGATACTTTGCATATACGAATGTGTAGGACTCTAGTTTGCTGGCCTGTAGATAAACACAGGGTTTAATTCCACTGGGTTCCTAGGCAGTTCTTTTCCCTACACAACTCTTGCCCCTCAATCTTTTATCTTCTTTATGAAGGTTTCTTGCATTAGGAAATGGAAAGTATGCAAAATAACACTTTAAGTGACTGGTTGTATGGCAAAGAGCACTGATGCCTGGTGTGCTGCTGTTAATAGTGATTTATTTCAAATTGAGCTGCCGTCATAACTGAAGCATGTTAATCTGCTCGTTGCCAGTCAAGCTGGGATGGTAGGTGTGCTTAGACAAAATGTTTAGGAGGAATCGTTGACTCATGGCAATCTTTAGTCATTCTCCGAAATGATACAATTAATGTGTATGGGCTCAGCAGAGTACTTGTTTCTCCATTCCATTATCTTGTTTTTACATTCACTAACATCTTCCTTGGCATAGGGGGAGGATAATAGATTCATGATTGAGCTATCTATTTGATACTGAATTTCTCTAAATCACCAAAACCTGTCATTTTCTAGTGTTGCAGGATTTGCTGTAAAAGATTAAATCTGATTTCCTTTTGATAGCAACGTCAGGTTTTTGGTGAAGATGAATATTTAGGAATGGTCTGTAGGAGGTCTACCTGACATGTGAGATTAATTTCATCTTCTCTTACATGACAAGAAAAGGGAATAGCAATCTTAAAGCCTGCATCAACTCTGCATTCAACATTGTGAGGCTACTTTGAGCCAAGGAGAACATAATCTCATTGCCAGGTAATACAGGGACCTAGAGCACATCCAAATATCATTTCAAGATAATGCCTATGACACCTATAGGGCTCTAAATCCAAGTTAAAAGTTGCATTTGAGAATCAAGTTATAGGTAATGTTACTATGATAAATATTATTTACAATGGCACCATCAATAACTTACACAGGGGATGGTTGTGGCTGCTCTCAGCTATATGAGGAAGTACACAAAATTATTTCTCCTGTAATCATAATGGGAGACAAAATATCTTAAATTCCAGTGCTTTGTAAGAAGGAAATTCTGTATTGCACTACATTCTGCTCTAAGTGTTTTTGGCATCTCTTTAATCAAGACATTTCCAGTGAGTGTTTCCAGCATACAGCAGCTCAGACATTTTGGTTTAGCAGTAAAGGAACCCTGGAGTACTGCTGCCTGTTGATCCCAAGTGTTACTCTAGTATGGTTCACATCATAAAGTGAGAGATGCCTCTGAAATGAAAGCCCAGTGTTTGATTGCTCCAAGCTTTTGCATATGACTTTTTCTTTGAGTTCAGTTTGTGAATACAACCTCATTACATAACTCTCCTGATAAATGTGTATTAACAAAAAGTATCCATTTCCAGTGGTTTTGCAGCCCAGGATGGGATGCACCACTTAGACAAAGTGAAGAACCGGTGACCACTGTGTTAAGTAATGGTCTTTATATAACACTTGACCTCTTCTGAGATCTCTTCAGGAATTATGGTGAGGAAATATTTAAGTGTTTAGGGGGAAAGACAGTATCTTTCATCATTTTTGCAGAAGCAGGAGGCTGTCAAAGTGGTGAAGCTTTAGTGCCACAAATTCAACATAGAAAACGAAGGCCTTTTTCCAGATTTCAACTCAGAGTTATCCAATACCACTGCAACAGCAAATGTACTCCTGGTCATTCAGCTTCCATATTTTAGACAGTTATATTCAGAAACTCTTAACAAACATCCTGGTGGACCGTTTTGTCTGTGTTCATAGATTGTTGACTCTTTTTAACTTCAGTGGCACTGCATTATTTATGCTTTAAAATGTCTACCAGAGTTAAAAGCCTGTGTGACACAATACATGCTGTACTTACTAAGTACCAGGACAAATAGTAGCACCTGTAGTTGAAGGGCATAACCAGATTTAAAAATAATATTGGCTAATTCAAGATATAGGCAATAAAAACAAGGAAAAGAACAGAAGAGGCAGTTCACTAGGGGCGAGTGGAAGGCACTGCATATAAGCAGAAATAATCGGCTACACTGGCACATGATGGGGAACAGCTGCTTAAATAGCAGTTCTGCAAGAAATGATCTGGGGGTTACTGAAATTGAGCCAACAATGTCATGTTGTTGCAGGGAAAACAAACATTGTGGTGCATAAGCAGAGAGATATTCTTGCAGAGTAATCTTTTCCACTCTGTTCAATACCGGTAAGGTCATAGCTGAGTACTGCAAGGGACAGAGACTCTCTGGGGGATGGGTACAGGGGACACTCCCCTGGTGGGGCTGTGCAGGCACTTCTGTGGGGACAGAGATGAGATGGGACATCAGCCTGTGGACCTGAGGCTTGGCATCTTATGACCTTGTTGGGGAAGGGACTGATGTCCCTGAGATGGGCTGGGATAGGATCCTGAGTCATGGACAGAGGTTAGAGAGGCCCTGGGAGAAGTGCATCAAAGCCAATAAAGAGCTGATGACCTTTGACGGATGGGCACCAGTTTTGGGACATGCATGTCAAGAAATACTGGTTCTTCCAGAAAGTCATGAGAGACGTTGATCTGAGATGCAGGAAAAGTAACCAGAAGGGAAGTTTGAAAGAAACACTTGTTTGGCTGTTTTAAGGTGCTGCCTTCAAATGTCATCTCCTAAAAAAATATTAAAGAACACTATTATAAGAATAGTAAAGAAGCAAAGCAACACAAAGCAAGTATTAATGTTTTATAACTGCAGAGGATATTGCTATTTAGGTATTTCCATCTGACTGATGCATACTTCATTAAAGAAAGAAGGCATTCAAACTGCATTAGTTATTTTCTAAAGAGTGTGGTGGATGTTACTTAGATGTGATGACACTTGTCATCACCATATGTAAACTTTATTTGTAATGTATTCTTGACTCATTTTCACATTTGCATTTCAAAACTTCATTTATTCTGTGCTAATTTAAATTGTACGTATAGCGCATAGGGAGGACACGTTAATTTCCTTTTAAAGAAACATCAGCTTCTAGAAGCTCAATTTCAACTACTTCTGCAGAACAGGGAGGAATTATTTTTTATTCTTGATGAGCTCTCAACAGCTGAAATATAGCTGTTCACCTTTTTTTATTTCAATAGCTCAGAGTCATAGGTGGTGTACATTTGTTCTTATAAGGCTTTGTATTTTTGCAAACCTCAGTATTTTGTATGAAGTGAACATGCAAGGCCATGTTCTCATCTCATTGAGACTCTCTTGACTCAGCAAAGAGAGAAGCTGGCAGAAGTTCAACCACTTCTTTCCAGTTCTGCTTGGCATAAGGCCAGACCCAACACAGTCACCCATCCTTGCCTGGAAAGAATTTAATACCCAGCAAGAAGAATTCATCCTTCAGGGTGCAGTGTGAGTCTCAATGTATTTTCTTGCTGTATCTTAGAGCAGAAAAAATGACCATTGAGCTGGACCTCTTTTCATTGCCTTTTATTTGCTGCAGTGGCTTCTTGAGAATGGCAGAACAAAGGCTGCTGAATGGCAGTATTAAATCCTTTTGCTCTTGTGAACTCACTTGTTCCCAGGTGAGGTCCACTGACACCTGTTCTAGTTTTCTCAGTAAAGAAAAGCTTGCAAGCATCTTACTTTGCTGTGCTCTCCTGGGAAGCACTATTTTCACCAAATGAGTTAATATATTCTACCTTACCACCCTGTCTCCCAATTTATTTTCATATAGCCATGGGGTATCATTGATATGCTGAACTCTAGGTGCCTGAAAAAGTCCTGACATTGATATCCTTGAATGATTAACACCATTACTGTCACTCTGAAACTAATTTTCTTGGACACTGTGGAATAAGTCTCCCATGCAGGCAGCGCCCATAACAAATGAAAAGGGCATTTCAAAGATAGAAGAGTTTTACTACCTCTTTGCAAAATAAGAAGCAAAGTCAAATTTCTCATATTCTAAAGTCTGACATCAGAGAATGCCTGTGACTTTTGGCCTGACTTCTCACTGTACACTGGCTGAGAACAGTCAGGGAATGACCCACTGGGGTAAATCTTAATCTAGGTGAGAACTTCTATTTTGCCTCCTGCTTTTAATTTGGAGTGGCAATTCCCACAGAAGTGTACTAAGGACGTGCATTCACTGTTAACTTCTAATTCACTCACAGGATCCTGTAGTAGGTGTTACCTTATTTTCACGTCTTTTTCAGTAGCTGATGATGTGGTGGGACCAAGCACACAGGGAAATTCTCACTCCAAGGGGATCCTGAGTCATGCATTGATCCTTGTTTGAGTCTAGAAAAGGAGAGAAAGGGAATAGCAGTGATAGCACCTTGGAAAATGGAGGCACTGTCAGATTGGGAACATCTTTGTCCCTTGGGAAAAGCCAGTGTTAAGAGCTTCCCAAGAGAAGGATATTGGCAATAGAGAGACAGGGATGACTGAGCTGGATCAGAAGCCAATTTTTTGAGAATACAAAGGGTTTATATAGGGTAAACTTGTATGATACTTATATATAGGATTTTATTTTTGGTAACAATTTCCCATTGGTTATACATTCTACATGACACCAGTTACCTGGTAACCTGTACACTTCACAGCATGTTTCTGGGTCACTTCTACCCCAGAGATCAGTTATCTGTGTCTGTCTCTCCCATGGTTTCTGCTCGATCAGGCCTAAGATATCAGGCTGCTTTATCAGTTCCATTGTACTCCCTGTCTTATCTCACAGGGAAGGAAGCCAGACATATGTTCTTGTAGTGTACTTCAAACTACAAGAAGTGAAGAAAATGCCCAAAGGAAAAACTCCAGACTCAACTGTCCTTTTTCTAGGAGAGGAATTTGAGGAAGGTGTGGTTCAAACCACTGAAAGAGGTAGATCATGGCTCAGGAAGTATCAGAAAAGTGTGACAAGTATTGGCCAAGACAAGAGCTGGAGATAATACAAATGAACAGTGCCAGTCATGTTTAATGAAAGATTATTTTTCCCATAAAGCTTTACCAAGAAAAGGTTTATTGACATTTCTCGTCAAAATGAGAAATGGTTTCAAAGATATTCCTAACAAGGATCTAGTGGTTCAGTTACTCCTCTGAAATAAGAGAAATTCATCTCCTACTCTGTATTCTATGTGATGTAGAGCTTTGTAGGATTTGAAGCTACATCTTCAGAAGTGCTGTGGGTCCCCCATCACACAGGTGCTGGAAAAACCAGTCTGACCCACTAAACATGGCACCATTTACACAAACCATTTATACAAATATCTGCTGTAACAAGAGCATGAAACAGACCCAGAGAGTGATCCACCCTTTCCCAACTACCGCTGACTGTGTCACACTGAAGTAGTGAGTACCAGGACACTGCATCAGTGTCATTCACTCTGGCCCTTAGAACACAGGCTTCATTCATCTACGCTCTTGATTCACGCCATACAGATAGTAAGGACTACCAAGGTGATTTTGATAATGTCTTATTGGAAACCACTTCTCTCATTGAGTCCTTTGGATGTAGGAAAACCTGCTGTGCACCCTCACAAATTTTCTATTTAGAGAAGCTAAATTAGAGAAGCTGCCTCAGAAAAACAGAATGACCTTTATGGTTTTTTTACCCTAAAAGTACAGTGCAGCCAGAGGAATGCTGGATGGACTGGAGATAGAAGAATTTATATGGTTTGTGCCATTAAGCTTGGTAAAAACAGGAATTATGTAGGCATGCAGTGTCTTTCCTAAAATACAGCTTTGACATCAGAGGTATTTGCTGTCCCCACAACAATTGGAAAGGCTGGAGCTGTATTGTATTAGGCCCTTGATTTCACTGCAATGACAAGGGTGAAATGTAAATGCATTATTCTAATGCAGAGTAATAATAACTTTAGTTGGATGACCAGTAAATGTGTAGAATGATCTAGTAGGTGAATTCATCAGAGCTGTGGAATCCTAAAAACACCAGAGGCTGATTTTCAAGACGGCAGTTTAGAAAAGAGAAAATATCATTACCTATGTCACAGTTATATTCTCCCATTTATTTGAGGAGGGCTGGTTCTTAGAATCTGAACTGCCAAGGCAGAGGAAACACTCAACAGACCCTTTGGCTAAATGAGTCCTGAACCTACATGGTTCCTCGCTAGCTTGATGGGTTGCATGTAAAAGCTACACTTAAGTACTGGGAAGTGGGCTGTGAGGATTAACTGAGTGTCCAGGGAGAATGGAGTAAATTTCATGCATTTCTTCCTCATACTTTTAAGGAAGAAAACTGTGATGTTTCTCTATTCAGAGAAATGAGACTGCCAACAGGGAAAGAGACCCCTTTGCATTAAGAGGAGTGATTGTGGAAGGAAGGTTGTTGGTTCTCATAAAGGCCTGAGAGCACAGAAGAAGGGAGGAAGGTTTTGGGTAAAGAAGTGCTGCACAAAGAAGGGAGGAGCAAGAAGATATTCTTGTTTGAATGTTTCATGACATATAGCTAGGATAAATTTGTTCTCAGGAATAAGAACCTGAGAACCTCAGGAATTTCTCCCTCCTGTGCTCTGTCAGAGCTACCTGGAGCTGTGTTGGGGAATGGCCTGTTTGGTCAGAAACATCCTTTACTTGACTCTGTCTCTTTCCAGGTGTCTTGCTGATGGCAGCTTATGTGTGATGACTTGCTGGCTTGTCACCCACCATGGTGGAAATATCATCAGGAACGCCCTATGCACAACTTCCAACTCGCTTTGCACGGCTGGAGCTAACGAAGGAATTAGACTCTATAATTCTTGTAGGTTCCTTCCAAATCAGGATATTCTATGATTCTCTGATCTCTGCCATCTACCCCAATCAGGTCATCCAGTGGGCAGAGGAGCCCAGACAAAACAAGGACCAGTTCAGTTACCACAAAATTCACTACTGCATAGGATTAAGGATACCGTGATTAAGCATACAATGAATTTTAAATGACAGAAACACTAGCTCAGCCCAAACTATCCAAATATTTCTCTTCAGCTGCTTATTAAAAGGATTTTTTTCTTTTTTCCATAGTGATGTGCAGACTGAGCTCACAGGGATAAGCTCTGCTATCAGTCTCCTTGCCTAAACTGGGAAACACAGAACAAGAACATCTTAGACTGGTAGAGAGATGGGATGAATATGTCTCCAAGCTTATGGCACTCCACTTTGGCATCAGCTCTTGCAGTGCCTTTAAGAGGTCGGTTTTGACTGAGATCTAGAAACTGTTCTGACTCAGCTGCAACCAAAAAATTCATCCATGATGTTTATTTCCTCTATGAATTAAAGAGTTTCTGTTTCCAGTTGTCAAATACAAATCCAGTCCCATACGCATCCTCCTGAAGACAATGAAACTTAGCAGATATTGTTCTACATGTCAGATTTTCAAGTCAGAAGCAAGACTGAAGGGAAAGTTTTGTTATTGAAAAACCTCCTCTTCTCTCTGCCTATACAAAATTGACTTCTTGTTCCATTTTGCCCTTTTTTTAATGACTAAAATGAAGCACTGCCTACATGGGCATGTTTCTCTCTAGCTGACAGACATTATCATGAGTCTCTTTCTTAGAGGCCAATCCACAGGTATTTTTGCTCTGTGTCAGTCTATACCTTCTGTTTCTCTTACCCCATATAAAATAACTCTTATTCTATCTCCAGAAAAAAATAACACATATTCCAATATATGTGTGTCAATAACTGCTTAACTTTCAGTTTGTCCTCCCTCCAGGTAGTCTTTTAAAGACTTTCCTTTTTTCCCATACTGGAATATTTAAGTTAACCTTGACACGCTGTTGGGTTATGGAAACATTTTTTCTCCTCTCATGTCATGAGAACAGCAGAACATGATGTCAGCACTGAGTAGTTGCAAAGATATGCTGGCTCACAGGTGCTAAACCATTTTTTTTCCCTTCAGTTATGTTGTTCCTGGGTTTCTGTGGTCTTAGACAGATTTACTATTTTCTGTTGAAAGACTTGGGTGTCCTTATGCAGACAGTGACACCTCTAATAGGGCAGAACCCCACAGGATCTTGACAAGATAGACAGACAGGGCACTGCTAACAGGGTCTGCTTGCAGTACAAGACATGGCAAATGATGGACCATGGCCCAGGTCCCTGGAGGGGTTTTAGCTGTGGGCAGAAGATGATGGAGCAAGGAATGGGACTGGAGATTGGGCTACAAAAGATTGGGCCACAAAAAGATTGAGACATAAAAAGATTGGCCCAAAACAAGATTGGGCCCCTAAATTAATCCCCTAAATTCATCCAATAGAGAGCCCTAAATCCAGAGCTAGGGACAATTCAGAATACATCTGAGGAGTTGGATCTATCCAGGATGGAAGCAACCTACAGGGTAGGTTAAAGGTCCATCCAGGAGTCAGACCCAGAGACTGGTGCTCCTATGACAGAGCACAAGCAGGCGCTGAAGCTCCAGGACTGGGCTGAAAACTTGGACCCATGGGCAGAGAACACAGGTGGAGTCCCCAACAGATTGTGGTCAGTGACATTTATACCTAATAGTGCTCCCAGGGCTCTGACACTCAGACACTCAGGGTGAAAACTGATTGAAGGTTACAGCACCTAAACCTTCTTATCCATGTTCACATGTGATAGTTGAGCTGCATTAAAGCTGTTAAGGGCCAAAAGCTTAAAAAATCTACCTGAACGTAGGCCATGAGTTATTTGCCATACACAGACATATCTGAGACATCTAGCTGAAGCTGGCTGGAGACCATATGCACATCCCTGAAGCACTGGAGGCCAGGTGAGAGTCCCTAGGACCACTAAGCTGGCCCCAGGTATCCCAGTCAGTCATGTTGTCAGTGACTGTTGCAGACACAGAGAGATGAACAGTTCGTAGCATCCAACTAAGGGGGCATATTGTCACTATCTGTATTCATTTTAGATACCGTTGAGAACCTGTCTTAAAAACTCAATATAGAGATGAGTATTTTCCAGGATGATATGACAATTTTTTTTTTTTTTTTTTTTTTTGTCATGCTCAGCTCTGGAAAACTTTATCTCATAATGATTTGTGTTCTTTCTTTTGCCTCTTGTTTCTCTGCGTGGAAGAATCAACCCCTGAACTCAGGGAAGGACAGTGATTTTATAGGAACATGAAGAACAGGTGGGAAAGAAAGCAATGTTTATCTTGAAAAATCTTTGATCCAGCCTTTTTCATTCCTAGTCAGTTATGTGTTTCAGCCTCATGCTTGTTTCAGTGCTATAGTCCTAATCCTCATTTTCAGAAACAGCTGTGTTACATTGGCAGTACCTTCTTGACTATGGAAACCAGGATACTGACAGATAAACTTCTGTCAGATAAACTTCTCCAAAAAGGAGAGCAGTGCACTTAAACTATAATCATCATGAGTCACTACAGCAGCTCTTTAGAACCAAGGGAAGTGTTTTGACTTGTCCTCCATCTTCCATAAAAAAACAGAATGTTCTCCAGAAATCAGATAATATTAAAAAATAATTACCTCAGTAGCCCAAATTTGCTTCTACTAAGTTGTTTGATGTAAATTTCTCATCTAGCACCTGGAATGATCTTGTTTAAGAGAGGATTCTTTCAAAATTTTAACATCAGGAAAGTTGAAATGGAATTAATAATCCAGTCTAATCCATGGTAGCACAATTATGCCAAAGTTAAATACCTAAAAAAAAAAAAAATCCAAAGCTTTCAATTGGTCTTCCCTTGATGACAGTTTTTGTAGACCATAACTAGTTTTGGGTTCTCTTTGTTAAAGCGCATTTGAGACAGAGGGAAAAAGAACAAAGTCTTGTTAAGAACTATAAAGTATGCCATAAAATGTTCTGTTGAGGAGACAGCTGTATTACTGTATTAATGTAATTTTAAAATCTCCTCTCGATGAACCTTGAAAGATGACCATTGTAGGAATTGCTTTTGATGAAGTTCTTCCACCAGCTCATCATGTCTGATGCCACATGCTCAATGCACATAGGTGCATACAAGAAACTGCATTTGCACTGGACAGTTGTAGTGGGATGCCAGGCACCCACCAAAGCCTCTCTCTCACTCCCCTCTGCAGGTGGGCAGGGGAGAGAAAATATAACAAAAGGTTCATGAGTTCAGATAAGGACCAGGAGGGAACACTCACCAAATATCATCATTGGGAAAACAGGCTCGAAATCAGAGATATAATTTAAATTATTGCTAAGAAAATCAGAGCAGGATAATGAGAAGTAAAATAAAATCTTCAAAACACTTTTCCCTCATTCCCAGCTCTATCTCCTTCCCCAGCAGTGCAAGGAGACAGGGAATGGGGGTTATGGTCAGTTCATCACAAGTTGTTTCTCCCAGGGAGAGGAGTCATTCCACTGCTGCCTTGTGGGGTTCTTCCCATGGGAGACAGATCTTCATGAACTTCTCCAACATGGCTCCATCTCACAAGCAACATCTCTCTATGACCTGCTGCAACATGAGTCCATCCCATGGGCAAGATTTCCCCTCAAACTCCTGCAGTCACTCTTGCATAGGGTGCAGCCCTTCAAGGACAGGCTGCTCCAGCCTGGGCTCCTCTCTCCACGAGCCTCCCATGGGATTACAGCTTCCTCTCAGGCAGCCGCCTGCTCTGGTGTGGGTGTTCTCCACGGTGGATCTCTGCATCCCCATGGATCTCCATGGGCTGCACACAGGGCTACAGAGGAATCCCAGCTCTGGCATCTGAAGTGCTTTCACCCCCTCCTTCCTCACTGACCTTGGTGTCTGCAGAGTTGTTCCTCCCACTTTTTCTGATTCCACTCTTCTCTGGCCACAATTACAACTGTGCCATAACTTTTTGTTTATCTTTCTTCCTCAATATGTTGTCATGAAGGCGTTACCACCTTTTCTAATTGTCCCCGCCTTGACCAACAGCACATCCATCTTTGGAGCCACCAGACATTGGCTCTGCTGGACATGAAGGAAGATTCTGGCAGCTTCTCACAGAAGCCACCCCAGTGACCCCCTAATTACCAAAGCTTGACCATGCAGACCCCATAAAGCTGTAAGCTGTACACTGGCATAGTCAACAAGGTTTCACCCAAAAGAACAGGGAAAACCCTGCAGAAGAGCAGGGAAAACCCTTTGTAACTTCTGCATTGAACATCTAATAAGATATACAAGCAGCTGTAGCCCATATTTTAGATCATTAGTTTTAATGGTCTGTTCAGTTCAGACCCTAAAAGATAAAAATAAGTCCAGAATAACCTCAAGGTTCCTCTAGAATCTAGGAAATGCAAGGCACAGCAGACTAATTGGACTGAAACAGGTGCATGGCAGGACAGAGCTGCTTTGATGTGAGATAACCCTTTCCCATCATGGACCATCTCTTAACATTCACGGTTGCCCCTCCAAACTCCTTGCACCAGACTTGGCTGCTCAAATCCTCCTGCACAGCCAATATCTGCAGCAAAACAAGAAACCTGGGAGCTATTAGGATGGAAATGAGTTAATTTGGGTGTGAGGAGTTAGTGCTTCTTCATTATTTCTCCTTTCCTCACTCTTACCTATTTGTGGCAGAATTTTTTTCCTTTTTCCTCTCATTCTTCTTAGAAAAGGACAGTAAAACTTATTAGGTTTGTATATGTCAGTTTCTCTTTTTTTCAGGATTTCTATTCTTAACCTCTTCAATTGTAGAATGACAAAATTGTCAGGCTTCTTCTCACCTTTCAACAGTCTGAAGCATATGTCAGGTTGTTTTGTATCATTAGTGTCTTAAAGCAGTCTGGAAGTTGGGAACATTGAAACAGAAGTTGTGACTTTTCTTTCAGAGGAGCTTAAAGAGAGTGCTAATGTATTTGACCCAGATTTAATTCCTCCCAGTTGTACTGCTACCTGAGGCTGTAAAAGCCAGTGAACAGATGAATCACAGAATTCTATACTATCCTGAGCTTTGTGGGAAGGACTCACAAAGATAATCGAGTCCAGCTCCTGGCTCTGCACAGAATCATCCCAAGTATCACACCATGTATGTTCCTGAGAACATTGTCCAAATTCTTGAACTCTGCCAGGCTTGGTGCTGTGACCACTTCCTTGGAGAGCCTGTTGCAGTCCCCAAACACTCTCTGGCTGAAAACCCTTTTTCTAGTATCCAACCTAAACCTCCCTGACACAGCTTCAGGCCATTCCCTTGGGTTCCGTCACTGGTCACCACAGAGAAGAGATCAGTGTCTGCCCCTCCTCTTCCCCTCGTGAGGAAGTTGTAGCTGCAACGAGGTCTCCCCTCAGTCTCTTCTCCAGGCTAAACCTCAGCTGCAACTCCTATGGCTTCTCTTCCAGACCCTTCACCATCTTTGCAGCCTTTCTTTGAATGGTCTCTAATAGCTTTATATCTTTCTTATATTGTGAGTTAGTCTTGTCCCTGAGAAAATTTCCTCCTGCCTCCATAAGGGGAATGAACCTGCCTCTTTGCAATCCTTCAGATGTCTTCTAGCTGTTTTGAAGACAAAAACTCTTCCATATGGCACTCTAATTGCACAATAAAAGGGATTTAATTGGAAATAATTACTTTGTTTTCAAAGTATCATAATTATTTCAGCCCAGAGCCAGCTTTCAGAAGAGTGTTTTGTGAAAGAGTTCACAGATGATGGAGCTGTCTGGTTAATTTTTAACTATTGTCTATATCCTTCAATTTACCTACTTGGTATTGTTTATATAGCTGCAAGGAACAAAGACAAAGGGTTGTTGGTAAAAGCAGTCAGAAATGAAACAAAGGCAGATAAAAAATATCTTCAAAGAAAATATCAGAAGGCCTTGAAAGAACAAAGGCTTAGGGGAAGTGCCTATTTATCTGTCTGCAGACAAGTACACAGACATGTTGGGTTTTTCTGCAGTTTGCAGGTCTAAGATCAAAAACTAAAAGAACACTTTACAAACCATTTCTATGGACAGTTTTGGGCAAAGCCAGAGCTGGCATAGGGGAGGGAGTAAGTGAGGCAGGAAAAGAGCTTTTTAAGGGAGATATTTCAGGAGTGAACCCAAGAGATGCAAAGGAGGATGAGGAAGCTTCAGGAAATGAAGGCTCTTAAAGTCAACGAGGAGCGTTTAAAACTTGGAAGGAGATTGTGAACTTTAGATAGACTTGATGATGCTTCACTCTTGGGCTAACTCTCTCCTCTGGCAGCTGTTTGAGTAAATAAGCAATCCTTCATTCTGACAAAGCTCCTTTTTCCTCAGCAGCTGGTCAAAAGCTTCCCAGAAGAATCTCTTGGAGGTGGAAATGTGGCTGAGAGAGTGAGACCAAGCTACAAAGCAGCTGGACCTTGAAAGAAATAAGAAAAAGAGTGCTGATTGCCTGACAGAGGTGTTTAAAAGGGACTTGAAGGGTGTCATACAGAGTATGGTTTACTTCATGATTGAGATTTTTATTTTGGGATAGCTTTGGCGTAAGAGCTATTCCAAAAATACTCTTTTTAGAGCCAGTCATAAGACAGTCTAAAAGTAAGCAATTCTGCTGCTGAAATGCATATTCACACAGACTTTGGGATTACTTTTAATGATCCAGGTGTGACTCCACATTAGCAGCTGTACTGATGCAACTTCCACCTGTATATCACTTTGTGGTGATGTCTCTACATTTCTGCTGTCACTCAGTACATCTGAGCTATGCTTTAATATCCCTTCAGAGGCATGATGGCATGGAATCAATTATCCTGGTGTGATGTGAATTGCTAAGGTCATTCTGTTGTTAATTAATTGGCTGTGCCATATTAAAACAATCTCCCTAAAGTTCTCTGCATTACAGATTAAGGTGAACTACTCTACAGACCTAGCAGTTTGAAGGGTCTCAGCAGTAATCTAAATGACATTGATGTGCTGGGTTGGTAGTTATTCTCTGGATTGCAGGAGGAAAAGATTTCAATAACATTTCAGCTGTGTTTGGATGTCTGTTGGAAATGCTCTCCCTGAAATACCAAATGAAATCCATGTGCCGTAAAGAGATTAAGTAGAAAAGTGAAGATCATTTGACTATGTTTGAAGAACTGATGTGAGCCCACAGTGTTAGGCAGATGATGAGAAGCAATGAAATGATCGCTTTTTAAAAACTTGGATGATGAGATTCTGGGAAGACACCTGTAGGGAACCTCTAACTTCTTGACCCCACTAAGCAACTGACCATATTGTTTTTAATAATTTTCAAATGTAAACTTGGGAAAGTTTATTCACAAACAACATTGCAATTTCCATGGGCAACTAATCATTTCTATTGCAATCATGCCCAGGTGCAGATCCTGCAGTTAAAAATGGAATGCTGAATATTTTTTCCCCTGTAGTTTGTTTTGGTAATTAAGATTCTGATAAGTGGAGCATTATTGTGAGAGTGAGAAGTATGAAACCTTTGCAAAGATCACCTTGTGATCAAGCTTTTCATCTGAAGAAATTGGCTCAGAGGCTACTGAGAGGCAGGATTATTCCCTGAATCCTCCACTGCTCTCATTCTTGTTTTGACGTTTTTCTTAGGATCCCGGAGTGCTGATACAAATGGCTGTTTCCATTATCAAGCAGCGCTTTAAGCCTTTTCTCTGCACTCAATTTATCTGATTTCTCTAATCAGCCCCTTCTCATGAACACCACTTGTCTTCCTGATCATGGGAAACTCCTTGTTCTTCATTTAGGATATAAGGAACATAACATAAAAAAACCCCAAATCACCATGAGTGTAGTTAAACACTGCAAGAAAGATTCACAGAGATGGTGGAAGCTCCAGTCTTGGTGATGTTCAGACCTTGACTGAACCCTAAATCAGGCTCTGAGCTGCCTCAGCCAAATTGGAAGCTAGGTTTTACTTGAGCAGAGGAGTGGCACTAGATATTTCCAGGAGTCCTTTCTGACTGAAGGTTTTCTATGATTTGTGTTCTTATGCCAGAGTACTTTTCCCATTTAGTACTGAAATGCAGAAAGGGTCACTCTATCATTTAATCTGAACCATTGTAGAGTTTTGGCTATGGAAGATAGGAAGTCCTGAGTCCAAGAAGAAATTCAGGTCTCAAATAGCTCTTTGTACATTTAGATGTTGTCTTGTGAAACCTACATTCCTGTACATATATGCAACATTTTTCTAAAGCAAGTGGAAAATACTGCCAAACCAGATGGGGACATATCTTAAACCCATATTGCCAAGGAGAGTAGGCAGCTCCTGAGCTGGTACTGCCTCAGCACAGCAAAACTTCAACTGAATATCTCTGGGGAAGGGGAAGACTTTTCCTTTCCTCAGGAGACACCAAAGGCCAGTGCTGTGTGAGGTTTTGTACACATGCCCTTGCAGCAACAGTGAGTCTCTCAGTTGAATCAAACAAAACTGACAGATAAATAAAAGGATGTTTCTATCTAAAAGTGCATGGTCCCAGGCACGGAAGCTGTTATATTCCTCAGCATCTTTGGAAATGCCTAAGAGTGTTTTACAAGACAATAAAATAGTGATGGAATTTAAGGTTATGAAGTCCCTAAGCCCATGGAACAAAGCCTGCAGGTTCCTGAACTCTACAGACACCTTTCAAAGCACCAAAACCTCAACCCTACTGAGACTCAGAAGAGGAGGTTTCTTCAGTTTTGTTTCCTAGTGAGCTGACTGTGGTGCCCATCATAGTCCTCTTTGTCTCTCTGTATGTTGAATGATTAGAAAGTTTGGCACAGAACCAGGGAAGCTCAGATTCCATTTTCTCCTTCACCTTAAATGTTTTGAAGTTATTTGCCAGCCAGCCTTCCATTCTGTCCATCCTTCCAAAGAGGATCCATCCTTCTGGTCCTAGAAAAAACAAAAAGGAGAAGACATAATTGTGGTGTTGTAGTTACAGCACAGAACTGGGGTGAGGAAAAAACTTCGTTCTGCTCCTAATTCTCCAAAACTACTTCTGTGTTATATAACTTTTCTGTTGTAGCAATTGTTAGGTAAAATACAGGAATATCTACTACAGTAGTAAGAATACTATGTAATTCAGAATGCAAATCAAACATGTGATTATATTTTGCAGGAGGTTCATAGGCTGCTTGAAGAACATAAATTAAAAGCTATGTGAAGCCTAGACATGAGACATTAAGATTCCATTTCAGTTCTTCACAAGATTTTTATTAAAAAATTACTTGGAATAAATGAAGATCAGACAAATTAATTTACATATGAAATGAGGTCTGCTTGGAATGCTCTGATATTTGAGCTGTTGCTGAGATAGTTCTTTACAAAACCAACAAAAAAGAAAGATTTACAGAAAAAAAAGTAGTATCTTTTATTATTTCAACTGATACTCTTGAAAAAAAAAAACTAGTTCTAAATAAAACAAAGACCTCTGCAGAACTGTAGAGAGTTATGGATATAAGAATGTTATTAAAAATAAAACAATAATAATGAAGTTTTAATTGTAATTGCCTGAAAAGGTCAACTGATAATTTTAGACACAAGAAATTAAAGAACTACAAAACTGGCTGCATTTGCCAATATCAAAAAAAGGAATTTCAATTATATTTTTCTTTTAAATGTCAGAGAAACTTGTGTTGTTTCAGAAATTAGAGGAGACTGCCTATGTTTATGTTTAAATGATGATGCTAGTGAATGTTACCGAATAATTTGAGAGAAAGCACAAAAAAATCCAACAGTCTGAGTATGAGGGAGCTACTGAAGGCAATGTGGGCAAAGAGATGGGATCTACGTATCTGATAACAGAGCAGGAGGCTGCTAACTCTCATCCTTATTTTACATGGGATAATTGAGCAAGGTAAAGCCATTATTTTCCAAAATAATCTGTAATTTTGGATGTATATGTTTCAAATTATTCTTAATTAAAATAAAATTTTCAGAGATAAAGATCTACCTGATGTGAGGGTTTGAGTGGTCTTGGAATTTGATCTTCCATTTCTAAACTCTAGACCACCCACACTGCAGCATCAGATATAATTTAAAAAAAAACAAGTTTTTAATGCTTGACCCATGATCTTTCCTAGAGTTCTTAAACATCCCAAACGTTCATAGCTATATTTCCACTAAGCTCATTAGCAGTAGTCATTTTGACTTATATTCATTGATTGACTTTCATATATCATGGAGGCATGGCAGAATTTCATTGGTATTTTTACAGTAATTCAGAAAAAAAGACTTCTTTCTCTAAATATGCTCAGTGGTGATGGATTGGTAATCCTATTCCTTGAAGAATAGTCCAGGGCATTCTTTATTATTTTCCTTTCTAATTTAGACATTATATTAAGCATCAAGATCTGCTTTCTAGTGCAGACTTCAAAACAATCAAACAATTCTCTAAGACAGGTTTGTCTGTTTGAGAGCGATTTCCTATGGCCATGCAAGCTGATCTGTCAAACTGTGACCCTTCCTCTTCCCTGGCATGTTTACTTTGGCAAGGTCACAAAGAGAGACGTAAATTGTTTGGTTTAAATCAAAACAATCAGAACATTTAAATCACAAGCAGATCATAACCCGGTGACATGGCAATGGAAATCTCTCAAAGTGTTGCCCACATTTTTTCAAATGAGATGCTGTTATTGCATTGATTTATCCACAGTTAGATTTCAACAAAAGAGAAGCTTGAAAATATCTGCATCTGGTATTGGTTAGGGGATGTCTGGAGGCAGCTGGAGCTTATCCAAGCCCCAGTTACATCAATTCTAGTAAAACACCTGTGTCTAAAATTGTCCTTTAGTACTCTGGCTGACTGGCACAGAACAACCCATGTCCATACTGTTTGTTTGCTGTCTACAGGATGACTGTACACACACTACTACTGAAGCTTTATGCCCTCTGCTAGGTTCTAGGGGAAGTTCTAAATATTCCTGGCCAAAATTCTGCTGGTCTGAAGAATACATACAGTCAGGGTCTGGTGGCCATTGATGTTCCCTTATCTTTATTAGGAAAGTAGCTATAGCCTATAGATGTTCCTTGCTGTATCCAACAAACTCCACTTTCCTTGGCCCAGATTCATTGCATCCAGTGGGAACTTAGCTGAATGACTTAGTGTAAGGCAGGAGCTGAGAGGACTCAATTTTCCCTCAAGGACTCAGGTGGAATCCATTGTGTGTAAGGTGGATAGACAGCACTGCTTTCATGGAGATAACTGTCTCTTTCCAGAATACATGGGAGATTTAGACTGACAGCTCCCTGAGGTGGGCACCTCTTGCTTATGCCTGCAGTAAGCCAGGATGAATCTGGGGCTTTTTGTTTCCATTCTTTCTCAAGGGAGTTGGGAAATGTATAAACTTAGTGAAGTTTAAAGCTCAGGAAACTGTGGTCCAGTATATTTTAAGTGCTCAAAAATAATTCTTCTATCAGAGTCAATTTTAAGCTATACATTTTTAGTCTAATAATAAGACACAAACCCTGAAACCATCCAGGATGGAGGCAAGACCTACAGTCTCATACAGACTAATAAAATTGAGAGCTCATAAAAATTGATGATGAATATCTGGTGTTTACCATCAACATTGCATGAATTACATAAAAAGAAAGACAAGAATATTTACATTTACATGACTGTATGACACACACTTTCTAGCAAGTCTCCAGATTTGTATTATTATCCCCCACTTTAAGGTGGATAATGCAGTGGTTTAATGCAATTAGAAATGCTTAGTTGTTTCTGTGTGTGTCATCAGCAACAGACAAGGGTTGAATACACTCACTGACCCATAAAGTTCAGGAATATCTTAATGCCACTGGGCAATTAAATTTTTTCCTGTATTTCTAATGAACAAAAAGGAGCAGGAGTGTAATATCACAAAGCTGAGTCAAAGCCAGCCAGAACCACTCGATTTTTTATTTACTTTGCTTGTTTTAGCAATCATTTTGGTTCTTCTAATTTAGGTGGCCTATGTGTTTCAGGACCAAACATAATGGGAGAAGAGACATCTGCCTGATAGTCTGACAGTAAAATACTATTAATAGCAATACCAATACAATCACTGCTCACACTGGAGTCCACTGATTTATCTTCTAGATGGGTAAAGAGTCACAGTGCAAGGCTAAGTGCCTTTTCCAATGAGGAAACTGTCTGGACTGTCAGAGCTCACAGTTAGCTGCAGGGAGGGAAGAAGATTAAATCTCTTCAACCCTCTTCAACAGTGAGAGTGCCTTTGGTTTAGAGAAGAGGGTTTGTGGAAGCAGAAATAAGTGATCCCTGACATTTTGCCTGGGATGAAAGATATGGAGAGTAGGAGTGGGGCAAATGCTGGACAAACCTACTCCTGTTTTAGTGCTCTGTAGCATGATGGATGCTACTTTTCCTATCCTTCTACCTGGTCTTCAGGAGTCAGAAGACTGACAGTGGAAAAATAAGAGACTAATTTAAGCAGCAAGGTATTTTAAAACTGAAGGAAAAATAATGGCATTGAAATTTTAATTCTTCTTCTGACCTTAGAAATATACAGTACTCTTCTATGTTCAGAAGGTCCCATTTATTACAAAAAGAAAAGAAAAAAGTAATACTGGGTATAGGGCTTCAGGAAATACAAGATACTTTGAGACCTGGAGTTAAAGACTGCAGTTGCTAATCTTGTACCCACATTGCAGATGTTTTACCTACCCTGTACGAGGAGAAAGACAAAGCCTATGCACTTGTATCTCTCTCTGATTTATGGAGGTTAAGACCCTGATGCTTCTGCAGTGAAATCTGGGGCTGGAGCCTCTGTACTCATTAATCCTACTATTGAATTTAAAGTCTTCCTGGATTTCAGGCCTCAGATTTCTGCAGTGAGCAATCAAACAGAATATCCCTCTGTAAAGCCCTGCTGACATGGCTCTGGATCTTTTGAACCCTCCCAACCGAGATTCACCACTTATAGTATCCTTTTGCAATTTTCTGTGAGGCTTTCAGCAAATCTCATCCTCTAATAATAAGACAAGATGAAAACTCCAAGCAGCAAGTCTGGATATTGTGAAATTATTGGTACAAAGACAAGTTTTTATTCTTACACCACTGGCTACAACAGAAATTGCTGCTAGAGGGAATCCAGCACTACCTGTACTTTCCAAACACATTGTGAGTAGAGATCATTTCCATTTCATATCAATAAAAAATCCAGAATTGTCCTTGCTTTATCTCTTTAGAGGGTTCCGAAAAAAATAATTTCTTAGTCTCAAAGCCTTCCTTTCTTTTTCTTCCACTCGGGATCTTCTTTGTGCAAGAACTTTTCTCATGCTTGAAAAAATGATTCCTTTCTCTGGCTGACACATTGCCTAAACCTCCCTGACAGTTGCTTTGCATCTTGTTTTTTTATGCTATTTGCTTTCAGTACATGATTTGCTGCCAGAAGGACCAGGGTTCTCAGCCATCCACTACAATAACAAAACAATACAGAAGAAAACAAAACAAAAACAAACTCCTGATTTACAAAGAACTGAACTTCTTTCCACTTTCATTCTGTGTCCCCATCTGTTAATTTAAGAGGAGAGATCTCTGAGACATCAAAGAACCCTGTAAGGACAGCTGCTTCCACAGCCCCGACAACCTGAGGAGGTCACTAAAGGACACCTCTCAAAATAGGAAGTGTCTATTGCAACGAACTGATGAAGCATTTCATTTCTAGGGTCTTCACTCCTCCTGGGCCTGATCCTTTATTGCTGACTGCAGTGAAATAAGGGTCAGATTGTGTGGCATTTACCCAGATGACAATTTGCCTCACTCAAGACACACAAAGGACTGAGGTAGATGGGAGCTTTAGACCAGTGTGTTTCCTTCCCTGGACTTGCATGTTATGATAAAAAACTGACCAACCAACCAAAAAACACTAGAGAGGGAAAGAATGAAAACTATAATAATATGCAAAGAGATTCCATCCTTGATTCTCTCATCAAGTCAACATAATAATAATCATCATTAAAAAATTGCCTGGATTTTTTTTTTATTTTCCCAGAGATAAAGGTAGGTCTGTTGTGTGTTGAAATGCCAGTGTCAGCTACAAAATATCAAATGCGATGAAAAATACCCAGACCCAGAAAGAGCAACAGTTTAATTTTTGTTTTTATTGAATTTCCCAGTTAATGTTAGTTGGCAAAATTTAGGTTAAAATTTTTAAAAATTAAATAATTTACACTCAGGCCTGCTTTTTGGTGTTTTTTGTTTGTTTGTTTGTTTGTTTTGTTTTGTTTGTGGTTTTTTTTTTTGGTGTTTTTTTTTTGTATTTTTGTTTTTTGTGTTGTTTTTTTTTTCAAACAAGATACCCATCTAAGCCCTTTTGCCTGTCTCTGAGAAGTAGAAACATGATTTTGACTTTCATCACACAGCCAAGCTGTTGATAGATGGTTGATCTGACACAGCCAAGGAAAACTGAAAACTTGGACCTCATATCTTCAAAAGTGTGCCAAATGAAACTTATTTAAATAGAGGCACCAGGTCACTGTTCAAGCAGCAGCGGGGGCTGGACAGCCACCACAGTTTTAACTCAACTTTTCAGCTGTGCTGGACCCAGGTGAATCTGGCTCCCCTCTTGCTATTGCTAGAGGGCTGAAATCTTCTGTTTTTTAAAACCTTGTCTGCTCCATGAGCAACTTTATTCTTTCAGTAAATTACTGACATTTCTAGAAAGAGCCTCTGGGCAGAGATGACACCTTTCTATGTGTCAGCAAAGGCCACCTTCATCTGTCTTGAACTGTTCTACTCAAGGACAAATTCTGGTTTCAGAACATTCTGTTGTTCGATTTCATTCTTGATTGCAAAACATACTTTACACGAGGCCAGATCTTAGTGTTTGGAGTGTTTATCCACTCTCCTGAAGGCCTAATTGCTTGTTAGTCACCTCCTAATTGATTGCCGAGGAATAGTGATTAGGAAGGCTCAGACAGAGGATAATGACTTCAGGTGGGATGTACCCTGGGAAGCCTGAGTAATATCAGGCATTCATTAAATCACTCCCTGTTTATTAACAGGAGTTAGGTCAGGGCCAGCCTGGGGAAGGTGTGGTGTGGTGTGCTGAAGGACCTTTCATTCATCATTTGGCAATGTGAGCTGAGTGACAGCTCCAGGAGCAATTGGACCCTCAATGACATCTGTCTTTGTGGACAACTGCTTTCAACCTCTTTTTCTAACTGTTTTTTAGGTTTTTTTAACACTCTCTGTACCACTGGCTGCATTTGCTTGTGGCCCTCATGCAAGGCACTAAACCAAAGGAATATATCTTGCTCCCATGGAATTCTGTGTTGAGTTACCAAGCCAAGAGGGCCAGAAAACTGCTGCTTACACCAGATCAGGCAGAGGTGTCATTTCAGGCACTGAGAAAGCTCAAATTGTTTGTCCTCTGCAAACAGAGGAACTCTAGGCAGGAGTGAAGGACCATGTGGACATGGCAGGCATCAGTGCCCAAAGGAGCTCTGCCCTGGTGAGCTGTTCACCTTTCCTGCTGAATCTCCATGGATGGGCTGGAGGCAGCACGCAGGTGTCCCAAGAAGCAGAAGTTGGGCTCTGTCTCTAACAGCTCTCAGCATCCCCAGCCCCTGTACCCTTTGAGGCAGAAAAGCCAGGGGTGGAAGGAGGAAGGTAGGCCTGGGAATAAGAGCTGAAGGACAGGGTTTTAATTTTGCTTTTTTTTTCTCACTAGTTGAATCTATTGAAAGTGACAATAAATTAAATTACTTTTCTCCAAGTCAAGTCTGTTTTGCCCATGATGGTAATCAGCAAAGGAATCTCCCTCGATATATCTCAAACCATGAGCCTTTCCAGTTTACTTTGTCACCTGTCCTGCTGAGAAAGGATGATGAAGCAGCTGGGTGGGTATCCAAGATCAACCTACCACAGTCACAGCCCCTGTCTTGCAACCTGAAGCTCACTGTAATTTGACACAAGAGACCTGTTCTATATGAACCCTTGTTTAGTTCTTAGCCAGCTATTATAAATGAATAATCCAGGTGTTATGGTGTATAAACATAACTATTAGATAAATAATATTTTATTAAAACAACTGCTAAAATGGGAAAAACAAACCAAAAAAGAACCTTGACAAGTGTGTGGCCTTTCTTCAGCTAGAGAGTCTCTGTGTTGATAAGCATGGTTTCTTTTTGGAAAAAGAATAAAAGACAATCAAGATCTAAAAAGCCTGACTTGCTGTCTGAGATCATTATCTTGTGTCCCCTTACTTGTTGGAGAAAAGTAACTATCTCTAGTGGGTGACCCAGGCTACCTAAAGAGTGAAGTATTATAGCAGGGATAAATTGCTTTTCTGAATTATATTTTTTTTTCCTATCACTTCAGAGGAAACTTAGGCAAACTTTAAAAGGCTATTTAGCTTTAAGTAGGTTGAAGTTAGGTGTGATGTATCCTACCCTTAGCTCCAGCCCTAACCAAGAAGGATAACAAGGTAGACATTTTGGCTGGGATAGAGGGCAGTACTCCCACCATCTGGCTATTTTAGATACAATGCAGTATGAGATGCTGCATGTACCACTGGTACCTACAAGGAGCACTTTGAAAGCCCCACGTTACCTGCCAGCTACATACAGGGATCCACAGAAATATGCCCATGGGTGTCAGCTCTCCTGAAAGAAGTGACCTGCTGCAGTGCACAGGCCTGGACACTCCAGCTGGTTTTAAAATGGGACCTTCCTGCAGGACTCTGGAGTCTTAAAGATGTCTGGAAGATTTGCAAAAATTATCCATTCAGGTAAAATGCTAAATCTTACAGAAGGTAAAGGGGAAACGCATTTGGATGCTTTAATAGTTCTCCCTTGACACCTCTTTAGAGGTCTAGATACCACTGTAAATCTTGTCTGATAGGCTTACAGCTACACAGGGAGTTAGGTGTGATAGTGCTTCATCAGCAGCTAAAATTAGAGTGCATCTTTGTTTTCTCAGCCATCTCTGAATTGCTATTTGTCTATCCATTTAAATTTGAAGAGAAAACTGTCATTTACCTTGTCCTTGCACTTCAGCAGTGCTAAAGGTCAGTACCTCCAGAGCAAATGGCAGCCTGAGCCTTGGTGGCCAGGGAGTCCAAGCAGACCAAAAGTGAGTCCCTTTCCTGCATGGAGGAGAGAACAGTGATATCAGTCTCCCAGGCTGAATGAGCAGATGCCCTTTTACAGATGAGAAAATTCAGGATAAATGAGCACATATGCTGTGGCCAATAGCCATTGCTTTGTTCCCAGCCTGTGAATGTGCCAAGCCTATCAACAACACCATCGAGAAGTTAATTCACAGCTACAGACAGCAGATGCTGAGGCATCCTCCACTCCCTGAAGCCTGTTTATTTCTCACCAAATGTAAAGCCTGTGCTGTGCAAAACCCAAGATTCCTGAGACAGAAGGTCTCAGCAGGTATGGCTTAAGCAAAAGCTCCTGGTTCAGAGAGTACTTGGCTCCTGAGAATGCAGCATAGCTTCTTCTAAACTCCTTTTTTTTTTTTTTTTTTTTTTTTTTTTTTTTTTTTTAAACACCTGCCTGCTCAGAATCAGGAGGTATTTTGGTAGAATAATGAATATAGCCTCATGATAATCCATCAAGATAAGCAGCAGTTCCTTTTTCAGAGGCAGAAGTAGAGATCTGGAATGAGAGCACAAGGAAAGACACCTCTGGGATCAGCACATGCAGTCCATACAGCAACCATGGGAGGCACAGGAGGAAGACACACATCCTAGCAGTGACCACTTTAACTTGGTCTCTGTTTTGAATCTGGGGGGTGGTGAGAATGACCTTTTCATCTGGGCGAGATTGTTCTAGGTTCTTTGTGGCAGAACAAAACTGAAACCTGCACTTCCCTTACCCACAGAGATTTGTACTTTCCTGTAAGTTCCTGCCTCCAGGTTCCTCCTCCATGGCAGTAGTGCTGTGCTGTGGGATGCAGGTCAGTGCAGCACAAAGGATCCCTGAGAAGAGCCTGTCCTCTGCCCACGCTGCCAAAAGCACATCCTGGCTGCCCTGGCTGAAGGCGTGTGGCTGTGTGTGCTGCCACCTCACCCTTGACAGCTTGTGGACATTTTCTATTTTTGGCCATGTGTTCCAGCTGTTCCCCTTCCAGCTCCGTTGCACCTTTAACCCAGCACTGAGCTAAAGGATAGTAAAGGATTATCAAGATCTGCCTGTCATAAAGGCTGCACTCTGGTACCTGCAGTTGCTTTTAAAAAGGAATACGTAAGTGCTCAGTGACGCTGCCTGTGCTTCTTTTTTAACAACTTTTTTTAGTGCTTGCTTCTCCTCAGTTTAGATAGCTTGGATTTGATATTTTTCCCTTTGGTATTTCCCTTCTGTGTGCCAGCACTGATTTTACAGCTTCTGTTTGTGTCACCATAGTCTTTTACAGTAGGAAAGTGGGACCTGAATGTTGGCCTTTGCTCACATATAAATGTATCTGACCATTTTTTAATGAAATTCCCCCACATTTGTTCTTTAAAAAATGTCAATCAATACCAATACTAACTAGTTTTTAAGTCATAGAATGGCTTGGATTGGAAGAGACCTTGAAGATCATCTAGTTCCAGCTACCTTTATTGTGGGCAGGGACACCTTTCACCAGACCTGGCTGCTCAGAGCTCCTTCAAACCTGATGTTGAACACTGTCAAGGATGGGGCATCAACAGCTTGTCTGGGCAACCTATTCCAGTGCCTCACCACCTCACAGGGAAGAATTTGTTCCCAATGTCCAATTAAAATTTGTTTTCTTTCACTTTGAGCACATCCCCCCTCATCCTGTCACCATACCCTCTTGTAAATAGTCTCTGTCTATCTTTCTTGTAGGATCTCTCCAGGCACTGAAAGGCTTCAATTAGGTCACCCTGAAGCCTTCTCTTCCCCAGACTGAACAACCCCAATTCTGTCAGCCTGCCCTGATAGCAAGGGTACTCCATCTCTAATCTTCTGGGGGCCTCCTCTGAAATCACTCCTCATCCTCAGGTGGCACCTTCCTAGCATCTGGTTACTGATCTTGTGTGAACTGTCTCACATCCAGAGGCATGGGTTTAATTTGTTGTACCGTTATTCATTTATTTATGGATCAAAGAAGAGCAGATGAGGACCATGTCCTACCCCCAGCTGGCACAAGGCAGTTGAGTGCAGCTGAAATCAACTCAGTTAATTGATAAAATAACAGCTGAGGACCAAGCTGGGTAAACCTCTGTGAGTTCTAACTGGAAAAATGTTCCCAAATTTCTACTTCAGGTTTATATTAAAGCAGCCAAACTTTTCTGAAGCAGTGGAGATGAAGTGGAAGGTTAAGATATTAACCATTACAGTGCTTTTCAGAACCACTGTGCTTCTGCACTTCATCTGGGCTTCTCCCTGACCTGAATTTGGAACTAACTGAGAACTAGTCAGATATTGTGGCTGGCTTTACTCTGAGTACTTGTATCCTCAGGGCTAGAGAGCTCTGCTACAGTCCGGAGAAGTCAGGAGTCAGATAAGGGGAGAACTGTTATCTGAAAATCAGGTAAAGCTGTAGTCTCTGATGTTTGGCCTATGATGCAAGGAAAGGCTGTTTGTTCATTTTCCTTTGGCAGAAAAGGAAAGTAGGACTTGTAATGTCAAAGCTGATTAGGCAGCTGTGAGTAATCAAAGGAAACACTATTGTGTTTAACATCCTGGGAATGTAAATATGAAAAAAAAGGATGGATAAAATCATCCTCAGCTGTAAGGAAGACAGGTTATCCACGCTGGAGCTTAGCAATGTGCTAAGTGCCAGGGAGGGTTCAGCTGCTCTTCTCATTACATCCTGGCAGGAAGGCTGGGAAAGGATGTGGTTGTCATTGGGGCCATGTACAAGACAGGGTCTCTCCTCTTCTCCATGACACAGGAGGAGCCTGCATAGATGGATTCACACACACAAACACACACAGATATAGACACCCACACTCTTTAACCTATGTGTGGCATCAGATCACAATCTCCCCACAAAGGTACACTAAGGTTCCTTGCCTGCTCTTTATTAATCCTTGGTTTTGGAGGACCAGCTTCATTTCCCTCTTACTAAAAACTGTTTTGTCCTACAGGGATTCTTTCTATTCACAAATTAGGAGTCTCCTTCATTTGTAGCTCATAGACCAGAAAATCAGTTAATTGCATGAACCTCAACATTTGAGTGCTTTTTTAGTGGTGAACTGACATGGTGAACTGAATCTTTTGCCAAACTCTTGAAAGAATCACCACCCTTGAGCTCTGGTCTATGGGGAGGAAAAGACAGTGAAATGAAATCATATGTCCCATATGAGCAACAACTCTTTGGTACATTAGCAATTCTGGGATATGCAGCAAGGGATTTTAGAAACTGCAAAACTTTCTCATGAGACTTCTTTCACAGTAGCTGTTGGAGTGATATCATAGAATTCTTAGGAGAGGGCATACTTTTCATTATTAGCAAAGTAAAAGTAGTATGGCCTCACTCATTTCTGGAGAGATCAACTTGACTTTTACATTTGAAGGAGAAAGGTGAATAAAACCCAGGAAGAAGCAAATATAAAACAGCAAAGATAAAGATAAAAATTCTGTAAGTTTATTGTCTGACAACTCCCATAGAGTCAGAGAGGACGAAAATGCATAAGTGCTTGCTGGGTTTTTAATGGTTATTTTATAATTAACCGGTCAGATGAGACAGTTAAATTCCAAACAGAACATGCATTATTATGAAAATCAGAAAGTGGGTTAAAAAAAGAGATAAAATATAGCAATTACCCTTTATTTTTATGCCAACAAGGCTTTAAACAGAATCCTACCAGAGAGATAATTTTTCAGCAGAAAGATAAGATTTTATTGCTTCCAGGCATTTATTCTAACCCTGAGTGCTCTCTCACTCACACTGTTTTAAATCTACCCCCAGTAGAGACCAGTGCAGTAGAGTGGTACTCAGTTCTGGAGTTCAACTACCTCTCTGCAGCCTTAAACTCCTCTTTCTGGAGGCTACACCACAGCAGGAGCTCAGATGATATGAGAGCAAAAAAACCCTCATGAAGATTTATTTCCTAGTCCTGATCAGTCTGCACATCTGAAGAGCAGCTTGGCCGTAGTCTGCTATCACGTGGTTGTTCATATGGGCAGAGGCAAAGGGTAGAACTCAATTGTTATAATACAGAAGAAAGTTGTTGTGAGAAGAGGAGGGACCCACATAAGAATTCTTGATGCTCTGTTGAGGCTCTTCTGCTGATCAGAGGTTATCTCAGATTCCCAGATCCCAGACACCTCTGCTGTGCTCTGGTCAGGTGTTCATAGTTCAAATAGACTGGCATAGCAAGCAGCCAGCCTCAGTGCTGGTGTTGCAGATACTCTTGACTCATCTGTCTTCTGACTGTCAGTCCAAGGGAAACATTTAATGCCTTCCTCATCTGAGATTTTCAGATTATTTTATTCGTTTCTCTGTTAAATTGATTTTAGTAGCAGCTGTGAGCACTCAGCATTTGAGTAAATTAGACCCTGGTGTCTGCTGTTTGACTCCTTCCCAGTAAAAAGAGGAGTTTAGAGAACCATGCCTTCTGAAGTGGTTTTGTCCAGGATCACATGAAATTTATAGCATAGGGAAGTGGAAAATCCAGTTCTTCAGTTCTGTGTGTTATCCTAGTGAAACTGTCTTTCTGTTGCAGGAAGCAAAGGAGGTTCTCACAAAAAGCCCAACAAATTATTATCCTCTATGAGTTTGGCTCAATTCAAGGACACAGAAGCAAAATAATTCATGATCAGGTATTTAAATATGGTGTTGTAATGCTTATACACAAATCATCATTCCCAGGGCCATATTGACTGTGATGTTTCCTTATTTCTAAGTGCTTTACTTTGTACCCTCAAGCATTCATCACTCTGCATTAAAGTTATTTCTGTGCAGACCAGGAAGGGAGAAAGTTATTCTGGTTTAATTGCTTCTACCGTAAGGACTGGTAGGTATAAACCATATCAGGGGAAAGTTTGTGTCTACCAGAAGTCTATAGGTGGTTCAGGTCATAGACTTTTTGGGCTTAGGATTCCAATGCTGCACATCATGTATAGACATTAATGTTCAAGCAAAATGAACATCAGCTGTGCAGAAGATTATATTGATATATAAGAAATTAGTATGTTTTCATTCTTATTTAGAAACATAAATTGCTAAGGGTCTTTGGGCCTGGTTTCCAGTTTTACTTTTTCTGTCTGCTTGTCCCACCATGAGTTTCTGTTAATACATGACATTATGTACTTTTGAGAGGATTCCACTTTATAAAAATAGACCTATAAAAATGTACATAGGGATGCAACTCCATATAGAAAAGAGAAAAAGCACAGTTTCACCGTTCTGTAAAGCTAAATTTCAGGATGTGTAAGAGGGATGATTTAGCTGCGCTGCTTTCAATTGAAAATGCCAACAAATTCTGCAAGAGTTCTGTGAAAGCAACCCTTTATCCTGCCTTGAAGATAGACACAATTAAGTGATGCCTTCCTGATCTCGTGTGTGATGCCAAAGAAGAAACTGAACAGCTTTTAGAGCCAGCAACATGCCTTATGTCAGTAGTTTTGGTTAGGCTGTCCCAGGTGTAACCTCTCAGTGCAAGAGCACATTGCAAACTCTCAGGTCACCATAAGCTGAATGCCCCTGCCCAAGTTTCTGAATATCTGAAAGAGGGAGAGGTGGAACACTCACAGGCCTGCTGTATTCATGGCCAGTGATATGAATGAGAAATTAACAGGCCATGGCAGGTATATTTACCGTGCTGAACTATATACCTCCTTTGTGAGAACAACCTCCTAACAGGGCATTAGGTTTCTTCTTCTCACATGGTCTTCATCCTTTTCCACTTGCTTCTTTTTTTTTTTTTTTTTTTTTTTTAGGAAGAGAAGTGATGAAAGTAAAGCTTTCTCAGGCAACCATTTACAGCAACAGAAAAGAGAAATGCCATTTGCTGGTTATGTAAGGACCATATCCCATCCCCACGTCTCCAGCCTCCTGACCATCCTGATGGCCTTCTGCTCAACTTGCTGCTCTTTGTCAGTGTCTGGGGAGCCCAAACGGGCTTTCTTCCATTTAGTGTAATCTACCAGCTTGCAATGAAAACATTCCCTCTCCCCAGCTGGGATCTTTTAAAAGAGACAAAACCACATCAGCCTCAGCCTCACACCCTGGAAACACTATTTGTGACCAGAGGTTTGCATAAACCTCACCCTTTTTACTGAGCTGATCATCCCCCAGTGAATTTCCAGTGCTGATGCCTTGTCTGGCATCACTGATCATCCAAGTTCTCTTTTCAGGGAAACAAATTACACTTCCCAAAGTGAAATTTCCAAAGTCACAATCACCCCCTGGAGTGAGTCACAGCTCACTCCAGTGAGCTGATCATCTGAATCCTTCACATTTTCAGTACTGCATATTCCTTAATGAAAACTTTAATAAAATCTCTGAAATCTAATAGCAGCGTACAAAAAGGATGAAATTTCCAATTTGGGAGAAAGCGGCCTCATTTTAATCCTGGCAGCAAATATTAAAAATGGAATTAAATGCAAAAGAAAGAAAAACTAAGAAAATGTGATTATATGTACCCAACAAGCCTAGAATCCATATAATATTTCCAACTGTTTTTTGTTATACCTCTCTGATGAAGGGCATACTAGATTGTCAGTGTACTTTGTAAACAGTTTGGCCAAAGGACATCTGTTATTTATTTCTACTAAAATGCTGCTTGCAGGGTAAGAACTTAAGTAATGACAAACACAGCAATAAAAAAAATTGTAAATCAATATATATATAGTGACTTATTGCAGACATAAACTCTCTCTTTGGAGAGACAAAATATTTTCAGTGTACCATTGACCTATGTCAGAGCGTTTAGAAAATAAAAATCCAGAGATGATTTATTTTGCTTTATTCAAAACTTGTTATTTGATATCAAATGAGATCTCAGACTTAAACCATACTCCTTCATTCCCTGAACCTTCTCACATATATACCTGCTACTTACACCTTTACTGCAGAGACAAACTCTCCACTTCAATGTTCTAAATTATTTTTTTCCAGCACAGGCAATACCACACAACATTCAAATTTGCGTTCCAATGATTTAACAAGGACGTGAGCAATGGCCAGTGGCAGTTTGTGACCTAAGCAGATGAGATTGTCAGAACAAAATAAATGAGATTTGTGGTAGTTTTTTGGGGTGTTTTTTTTTTTTTTTTTGGCTTTTTTTTTGTTTTTGTTTTTGTTTTTTTTTTGGTTTTTTTTTTTTTTTTTTTGTTTTGTTTGTTTTTGTTTTTTTTTTAATTATTATTTTGCTACTGCAGGTAAGAAAATTGTAAGACAGGAGATGTACTTTGGAAAACAACTGCAGCTGCAGGCAAGAAACTATCAGTGCCACAAACATGTACTGCAGATTTCTTTCCCAAAGTCCTGTTCTGTTTCCAGTACTAGTTTCACAGCTCTCCAAATTACACATTAGAAAAGAGAGAGAAAAAGTTTTGAAAAATGGTACAATCACAGAAATAACACTACTTAAATAAAACTCCATTCATCTATTATTTTAAGTACTACTTTACTATTTCATAATACCCAAATTCAAATAGACTGAAATACTTATGAAATATTTGGATCAAATATCCCTGGAAAATGTCAGCTAGTAATTAAAAAAAAAGAAAAGAAAAAAAGAGGGGACACCTATGGGGGTAAAAATAAGGAAGAAATGATCCTTGTTTTGAAATTTCCACCTCTGGAAGAAGTCCTATCGTCTGACTGCAGGCACCTGTACCCGGGTGTCTAAGGTAGAACATCTTTGCCTGGAGCTGAAAAGATCTATAAAGATGATTGGACTCTTGGTACTGGAAAATAGAGACATTTTGGGCTATAGCTCTGCATTGCCTGTGGGAATAGATGACTCTTCTCTCTTTGTGTATAGAGCCTGAAGGCAGGAAGATTTCCTAGAGTGGACAACTCAATTTGATGCCCAGTGTGAGGAGGTTTGGATACACTTATTTGTATGGATGAGGCTCAACTGACCTACTGTAAACTTCTACACATGACATGGTTATCTCTAGTGCTTGCACAGGCATTGAGAGAAACACAGTACCACAGACCTCACACAAAAAGGAGGAGTCTGAAAGTGAACACAGAAATTTTGCTTCAAAAATACTATGTCTCTCCACTGACTGAATCAGGAATTTTAGTTATTTTTCAATCTGATTTTTATATATTTTATGGTCTGCATAATTTTAGCATAAGCTAAAGTTAAATTGTGTACACAGCTGAAGTCCATCCTGCATATCCAGAATTAAACTACCCACCTAATTTTATCAAACTTTTATTAGCTGGTTTTCAGGCAGGTTCCAATGATATCGGAAACATAATTTTACAAAGTGTTATTTATTAACTGTGATCTTTTCACTGTTGAACAAAATCTTTACTGAACAACATGAGTTAACCTTTTCTACTTCCATTGTGAGAAAAAGACTTGGAAACTGCAAGTCTATTAGTCTGAACAATAAATATTAGCCTTGTTTTAAATAATTATATATAAGATCCAAAACTATTCCAGGCTAATTTTGAAAATAGCTCTGTGAGAACTCCTTTGATCTGCCCAAACAGAAACTGAATAATGACTGATATAATCCACAGATTCTGTTAAAGTAAAATTTTCAAATTTGTATACCTAAAGGGAGGTCTAACATCCACTTTCCAATAACTAAATGATTTATTGATGTACTTAACAAATTCAGTTTATTAAACATGATCCATCTGCCTAAACACAGGGATACTGCTTTTTGAGACATGCTATCAAAGTCTCAGAGTGACCCCAACTCCTATGCTACAAGGTTTGTGAGGAACCCTCTGTCCCAGCTGGACACTGGAATCAAACACCACTGTCCCAGGTTGGGGAAGTGACCGTGGTCTGTAGAGGCAACTCAGAACAGAGGAGGGTTTTCTCCTGGAAATCATGTCCCTTGCTGTTGATGCCATTCTGTAAGCAAACAAGTCAGAGAAGTTTAACCTCAGCTATTGGAGTATTGTCTTTATGGAGTAATGCCTTAATGTAAGGCACTTTGGAGCTCTGTGTGGTCTCTTATGCTAATGGAGATTGCTGGTCACATTTAATGTCTTTAGTAAAACATCCAGTCTCTGTGGGATTGCAATTATGCATAAAGAGGCCAGAGAATGAACAAACAGATCTCACTGCAGGCAAGTGAGATCAGCTTGAGTTTGTTAAAGGAAATGGGTAAAGGGGGCTGCAGGTACAACAATGTGCTGTGTTCTGCTGCCAGGAATAGCTCATTCAGCTGTGTTATCTCCCACCACACCCCACAGGTCCCAATATCTGTCAGCCAGAACAGTGCCTTTGCTGGTCTCTGCAGGGATATTTGGGTTCTTGAAGGAAAATGCTGAATAAAACCAGAGAGTGCAATATGTTCTGGGCAGAGCTGGCAATGTCCCTGCAGCAGTCCTAGTCCAGATGTGACATTCATGTGTACAAAGCATGTGCAATCTCACCTGCCCTCAGTGTGTCAGGCTCAGTGGTCACAAACTGCAGCAGATTTCACCAAAAGAAAGGGGGAAACCCTAAGGTTCACCCTGTTAGTCAAAGCCATGGCACTGAGTAGCACTCAGGCCTGTTCTTCCCCTGCAGACTCTGCTTGTTCCTGCTCTCAAACTATTTACCAAAGACCTTACAAAATGCTAAGTGATGCCTCTTAATATATATATTGTTATTGGTATTTCCTCTATCCACTACACTAATGGCATACAAAAAAAAGAAGGAAGTTGGGTGTTGTAATTTTCTTTTGCAAGGGTCAGGCTGGATGGTCCCTCTCCTGAGATACCCTCCAGACATTTTTTATTCTGGCTGCAGTTGTTTACATATGACATTTACTACCTTCTGTTTTGGAAGCATGGGTATTTTGAAGACAAAATGCATATTTTTGTAGATTATTTTTCCCCTCCCTTACTGTCCCTTAGAATTTTCAGGTGTATCATTAGGGCCTGATGAATTTTATCACTCACTTAGTTATTATTTATTTTCCTGACATTTCAATATCTAAAAATGTTTCCCTTTCCATGCCAGGAAATAACAAGTTCAAGGTAAATATTCATCCAGAAGTCTCCTTCATGAAACTCCTACAAAAAAAAATGGTAAGCCTCTCATTCATATGCTTCTATTGCTTCAAAGAACACTTCAGACCTGAATCATTCAGTGCAATTATCGATCTCTTTCAGACACCCTGATTTTCATTTGCTTTCAAACCATTTATTCTTTGAAATCCATCTTGGCCTTCATCATGTTCTTGTTACTTAACAGCTGTTTACTTATCTGTTTATTAGCTTCATTAGGGTCATATAATAAAGGATTTTTGTTTGACTCATTTTGCTATTTGGAAGTTACCATTTAATCATGTCGGATAACTTCTGGTCTCCCTTCTGTTCCTCCTTTCCCCTTTTGTTTGTGCCTCCTAATTCCACTCCAAACTTGATTTGTAGAATGTTTTTTTTTTTTTTCATAATTGACTTTGTCAGCTGTTTTCTTTTTAACTATGGAATAATTTGACTCATTTAACAGGTTTTTCTTAATCTTCCTTATAAAGTTTTGGGTCCATGTTGCTCCTTTTGTGATTCCTCCTGTGTCCTTGAGTGGAAAGGAACTAAGATGCATTAGCAGTTATTTTAGAGGCTCAGGACTCTGACTTGTGCTGTCTAAGGGGATCTCCATAAGATACTCCCCTCAGTCCCAGAGCCTGCCCTTCTGAGGAAGGAAACCATCCAACTCCAAAACTGGAGCAGTTGAGGGAATGCCTAAGTTCCAGCCACTGCAGTTCACTCTCTGAGGCCTCAGTAAAAATTTACCTTATTTGGTGTTTTAAGCTGCATCTTTTGACTACTGGATTATGAACTAAAATGATTTAGTAAACATTATCCTTCTATAAAGATGATTAAGGAAGGTAAGAGATAACAAATAAATTACTGGAGGTCACCTCTCAAAGTTTTTTCATATTGGCACTTCTTGAATTATTTTCAATATGCTGCCTCAGATGAAGACAAAAACGTGGAAGAATGAGGATGCCACTAGCAGGTCTGCATATTCCACATCCCCTTCTGTGACCCACATTTTAAAGAGACTATCTACCTGCTGCCTCAACAGTTTGTGATGTGGACATGATACACACCAAGAGCACTTGGATGCAGTTTGTGCATTTCACTGAGCAAGTCTGTCTGTCCATTTCTGGCCACAGACAGGTTTGGTAGAAACTAAAGGTCTTATTTAGGTGTTATTTCCAGTGACAAATTAAAAAAATAAGCTCGGGCCTCATGAGTCACTAAGGCAATACACAGCTTACTGCTCACACAGTATAAATATGGCAATGTTGCTGTTTCCATACAGTGAATTCTTAAAACTGCATTTCTCCTTTCTTGTACTTGAAAAAGTTAATGGTCTTTTCCCCTTCTTTTTTGAAATGGGAAAATATGTGGTGACAGAGTC
This sequence comes from Vidua chalybeata, assembly GCF_026979565.1. NCBI lineage: Eukaryota > Metazoa > Chordata > Aves > Passeriformes > Viduidae > Vidua > Vidua chalybeata. The sequence goes on from NC_071530.1 coordinate 144,290,098, forward strand.
TCCTAATGGTCATTCAGAATGCCATGTTTGCTTACAGTAATTTGTGCAAATTGGAAATCCACTTTTCTCCTCAGGAAATGAAATCATTCCCAGTGTTGACACATGTTCCTGAACAGCTGAAATAAATGGACAGTTCACATTTCTTGGAACCATGCTGCAGGCTGCCTGCAAACTTATCTGTTATTACTTACAGGTAGTCAATCAGTTGTGAACCAGTGTCACACAAGGTGAATGAAAGCTTTGGAGTGGATGTGTACCTGCTGGTGCCCTTAGAAACTGGTGTGAACCACTGCAGAGAAGGCTGAGTGTGAGGTAGTGGAGCAATCCTCTTCCACTCAGGGAGAGAGGGAGCACTTGCCTAGGCTCACCTCCATCACTGTGTATTTGCCTTACGTAGTAACTTTGCCTGGTTTATGCAGAACATTGGTTCATATCACCATTACAAATTTCCTGACTCATCCGCTCCTCCCTTTCAATTTAATTTTATTTTTCAGTCTCATATAATTTATCTCCAAAGGTATGCTTCATTATCATAACTGGAAAATATTGGTTGATTATGTCATATGTAAAACAGAAGACAAAACCTAGTCATGCATGAAATCTTATTATTACCAACCCACCATGTGTCTGGAAAGTTGTTCATTTTCAGTCCTAGATTTCTTTTATTTTTGCAGAGACTATGTAGAGAATTTCCAAATGCAAGTGGTTAATGTAATTTGCCAGGTAATGCAAATATTGAGTTATTTTTATTTTAGAAAAACATTAGTTCTATTTCATATAGTTTTATCTACATATAGCCAATGCATCATAAATTTAGTTATTTCTTAATATACTTTAAAATCACTTTTTTTCTGAACAGGAATAATGAAATGGAGAAGCTGTGGAATCTGTAAATTTTACATATTTTCAGTGACATGTGCATAATAATTTTTATGTTGTATATTATTAGCTTTTTAGTCTTGAATGACTATCTTCCTGAATGTCCAAAAAAACTCCAACCCAGGAAGAATTTTGTTGCGTGCTATTTCTATTAATGAAATATGAACATGATTATAATTTTATGCTTTCCATGAGGGAGTAACAATAGTTCTGACTGAATACGTGCAGTATATTAGAAAAGCTATTATAAATCATGCATAGTATAAATAAAATTAAACATTACCCAAAGGCTTGTTATTACTTTCAGACTCATCTCTCTCCTCACATTCTCTTCCCTTCCCATATGATTTCATATCTCCACACACAACAGGTTATTGCTATATTTGGACTTTGCTTGGATCACAGCAGCCATTGAGCACTGCCTCCATCCTCAAGATTCTTAACCAAATACCATGAGTGATTTGGCCTTGATGTGTAGATAGCTAAAACAAGAATATCTTGCTTTGCTTTGTATTTTTAAATAAGGTAGCAAAGATAGCATGTTTTGAAAGATAAGTGATAGCTCAGCCATTCTGAACAGGGATTCCCAGGTCACAAGGACATGGAGTTTCCATCCATGGAGGTGTGAGCACAGCACAATGGGCTCCTTTGTGACCCACAAAAGCCAGTGAGTAATCTGGAAGCAGTGGGGAAATGTGGATATGTTTGACTCCCCCTGCTTTGCTTATACAGAAGCACATGGCTCAGTGCAGGAGCCTCTGGGTGAAACTCCATGGCCTGTACTATGCAGATGTTTAGTGTAGCTCACTGAATGGTCTTTTAAATGAGCAGAGAGACCAGCAATATTTCTATTCCTCAGTACATAGAAAGATAAAAGCCATTTCACAGAATCACAAGGTTGGAAGAGACCTTCAAGATCACCAAGTCCAATCCATGCCCCAACACCTCAACTAAACCATGGCACTGAGTGCCACATCCAGTCTTTTTTTAAAGACATTCTGGGATGGTGATTCCACCACCTCCCCAGGCAGACAATTCTGGTACTTTACCACTCTTTCTGTAAAAAACTTTTTCCTAATATCCAACCTAAACTTCCCTTGGTGCAGCTTAAGACTGTTCTCTCATTCTGTCAGTTGCTGCCTGGAGAAAGCAACCAACCCCCACCTGACTACAACCTCCCTTCAGGAAGTTGTAGAGAGCGATGAGGTCACCTGTAAGCCTCCTTTTCTCCAGGCTAAACAACCCCAGCTCCTTCAGCCGTTTCTCTCAGGGCTTGTGTTCCAAGCCCCTCACCAGCCTTGTTGCCCTTCTCTGGACGCGCTCAAGCATCTCAATGTCCTTCCCAAACTGAGGGGCCCAGAACTGGACACAGCACTTGAGGTGTGGCCTCACCAGTGCCAAGTACAGGGGAAGAATGACCTCCCTGCTCCTGCTGGTCACACAATTCCTAATGCAGGCCAGGATGCCATTGGCTTTCTTGGCCACCAGGACACATTGCTGGCTCATGTTCAGCCGGCTGTCGACCAGCACCCCCAGGTCCCTTTCTGCCTGGGCACTGTCCAGCCACACTGTCCCCAGCCTGTAACACTGCGGGAGGTTATCGTGGCTAAAATGCAGGACTTGGCACTTGGATTTATTAAACTTCATCTTATTGGACTCTGCCCATCCATCCAACCATTCCAGGTCTCTCTGCAGAGCCCTCCTCCCTTCCAACAGATTGACACACGGTCCCAGCTTAGTGTCATCTGCAAATTTATCAATCAAAGACTCAATCCCCTCATCCATGTCATCAATAAAAATATTGAACAGAACTGGCTCCAGCACAGAGCCCTGAGGGACACCACTGGTGACTGGCCTCAGCTGGATGCAGCACCGTTCACCACCACTCTCTGGGCCCGGCCATCCAGCCAGTTCCTAACCCAGCACAGAGTGCTCCTGTCCAAGCCGTGGGCTGCCAGCTTCTCCAGGAGTGTGCTGTGGGAGACAGTGTCAAAGGCCTTGCTGAAGTCCAAATAGACAACATCCACAGCCTTTCCTGCATCCACCAGATGGGTCACCTGGTCATAAAAGGAGACAGGGTTGGTCAGACACAACCTACCCCTCCTAAACCCATGCTGGCTGGGTCTGATTCCCCGGCCATCCTGTAAGGGCTGTGTGATGACACTCAATATAAACGGTTCCATTTCCTTACTGGACACTGAGGTCAGGCTAACTGGCCTATAATTACCAGGATCCTCCTTCCCACCCTTTTTGTGAATGGGTGCCACACTGGCCAGCTTCCCATCATCTAGAACCTCACCAGTGAGCCAGGACTGTTGGTAAATGATGGAGAGCAGCTTCCCAAGCTTATCTGCCTCATCACCCTTGGGTGGATCCCATCTGGTCCCATGGATTTATGAACATCCAAGCAGCTCAGCAGCTCTCTGACTGCCTCCTCCTGGATAACAGGGGGCCCATTCTGCTCCCTGACACCATCTGCCAACCCAGGAGGACAGTTGTCCTGAGGACAAGACATCTTCCCACTAAAGGCTGAGGCAAAGACATTAAGCACTTCCACCTTCTCCTCATCTGCAGTTACTAAGTTTCCTCCCGCATCCAGTAGAGAACAAAGGTTGGTCTCATCTTTCTTTTTACTGTTAATATATTTGTGAAAACATTTTTTATTATCCTTTATTTTATTTATTTTTTATTATCCTTTACAAAAGTTGCCAAATTACATTCAAACTGAGCTTAGGCCTCTCTAATTATTTTCCTACATGCCTTAGCAATCCCCTTAAATACTTCCTGAGAGACCTGACCCTCCTCCCAAAGATGATACATCCTCTTTGTATTCCTAAGTTCTGTCAAAACCTCATTGCCCATCCAGACTGGACATTTGCCACATTGACTCATCTTTGGGCACACAGGGACAGTCTGTTCCTAGGCCCTCAAGATCTCTGTTTTGAAGCACACCCACCTTTCCTGGACTCCTTCATTTTTAAGGGCTGCTTCCCAAGGAACTCTCTGAATAAGTCTCCTAAATAGGCCAAAGTCTGCTCTCTGGAAGTTTAATGTAAAAGTCTTATTTGTTGAAGTCAGGAGGGCGCTTCCTATGTGTCTGACCCAATAAGAATGGCCCTTTTTACCTGCTGCAGAGCAAGGTGCACTGTGGTGTGGTGAGTAGGATCATGGAAAGGACAGGCAATGTCAGGAAGATGAGCCTCTGCACACAACTCTGTCCAGAGCCAACCAGACCCAAAAGGGAAATTTGCTGCATCTTTAAAAGACAGTTGCAGTATCCTTTTTATACCAGTAAAGCAACACAAATCAGCATAAAAAGAATAAAACAGAGATAATTTTGAAGACGAAACTGTAACAGGGCTGCAGAGAAACTCAGCTGCTTGTAAATCATATCTCCAAGTACATTACATCATAGGAATGGAAAGTGAATTGGGACTACAACCACCCTAACTCATCCCTTCCCATTCCCACTCCTGGGAATATTGTAAACACTTAAAATTTTCTGTGTTGAATTCAGAGATTTCTTTTTCAGGTTGTTATGTGATGAAAATTCAGCTGACCTGAACTTGGATTAAAGAGGCATGCAGTTTTGATTGGAAGTCTGGAGAATAATATTTAAATGCAATTGAGTTTGGTTTTAATTGTTCTAAAGCCCTTTCAACCCTAAACTGAAAGTGAGTGCTAGGAGTGAATAAAAGAGCTTTAAGAATACATACTGAATTTTAAGTGCAGTTTCCTGTCCTTTCATTTTGCTTTGGAAATGAAGGTCTATGCAATTTATTGAAAAGCAGCAATTAGGAAGGGGAATCCAAAGCACAGAAAGTAATCCAACTAGCCCAAGACTACAAGAGACTTGGTGAAGAAAAAAGAAAAACAATCAAATAAAAAAGCAGTCCAGATTTTATCTCCCCATCTCTTGCTGTAGCCACCAGAAATTATACCAGTCCTTAAACATTCTCTTGAGTGCCTGCACTCTACAGCAAAGCACATCTAAACTTTAATTCTGGTAGATTTACAAGATAGTTTGGAGTTGAAGGAAACTTTAAAGGTTATGAACTCCAACCCTCCTGTAATGAGCAGGGACATCTTCAACTTAATCAAGTTGCTCTAAGCTCTATCCAAACTGACCTTGAATGTTTCCAGGGATGGGGTATCTACCACCTCACTGAGCAACCTGTGCCAGGGTTTTTTTTGTAAAAATGTTTCTTCCTTATAACTAATCCGAATTGACCCTCCTTCTCTTTAAAATCATTATCCCTTGTCCTTTTGCAACAGGCCCTGCAGAAAAGCTTGTCCACATCTGTGGTAGTCTGTTATTTTACAGTTTGTTCTTCTGTAGTATGTTTTGATATTCCTTGTTATAAGTTTGTAATTCAGTTCAGTCTCTGTACCCCATTTGGCTTCCCTAATGGTTCAGTCCAGAGTTGTTTACCACAGTTTTCCCCGCCAAGGTGTATGTCAATCCACATGTCAATCCACCTGTATACCCCCCTAGTTCCCTTGTCTTACCCCTGTCTGTCAAAGATAGCACACTCCTTTGGTTCTGAAGTGTTCCCTGTCTTTCATCCCTTCCTCAAAGCAGAATTGGATTGTAAGGTTTTCTCCCTCCCCGTGTTGGCTTCTACTGGGGAGCCCTTACCCTGCACCCCTCCCCTAATGCCTCCTATTGGTCAAAGGTTGTGTCCTCCCCGTGTTCCCTCTACCCTATAAAAGTAGTCTGTTCAGGTTCGGATTTGTCACTTGCTCTGCCCTGACTTCGAGATTAAATATTTGGAGACTCAGACAAGGGTCCTTCCCTTATTCCTCTGCCTCGGTTTCCTCGTGCCCTGTGCCTCTGCTGTGCTACCTACGCCGCAGCCATCACCGCCACCCGCGACAGTCTTGGCAGAGACTCGGGGGTGGCCACGCGTGTCTGCCCTGTGGCCACAAGCGGGACAGCGAGACAGAGAACCTCCATCCCCTGGCCACCGAGAGCCAGGCACACCCATCTTTCTCACAGGTCCTGTTCAAGAGCTGGAAAGCTGCTGTAAGTGCTCCTTTCTCTGAGCCTTCTCTTCTTCAGGGTGAACAGCCCCAATTCCCTGAGCCTGCCTTCACAGGAGAGGTGCTGCAGCCCTCTGATCACCTTCATGGGCTTCCTCTGGACTCACTCGGACAGGTCCATGTCCTTTTTCTGCTGGGGATGCCAGAGCTGGATCAGTACTCCAGATGGAATCTCCTCCAGCTATTTTCCCAACATTTTTTCATTATGTCTTTTAAAATGTTTATTAGCCTCTGTGTCTCTTTGAAGTTATTTTGTACCATCCAAAAAGTCTTATTTGCATAGGGAGATTTGATAGCAGGAGGGAGCATTCTTCAGAAGAGGAGCAGAGCTGACACGCTGGCGTGTCCTTTGCCGCGATTGGTGCGGCGCTGCTGAGCAGAAGAGTATTTGTGATGCAACCTTTCCTATTAGCAACTGACCTTTCTTCCTGATCAATCCCCGTGCTTTTCGGCTTTTCCATGAAGTGTTGAAAAGAAAAGAAGAATCCTCAAATGTCTTTTCTAACAGAGAATCAGCAACTAGCAAAGAACTCTGCAACGATGAGAAAAATCTAAAAATGTTTAACAGCAACAAAAACTGGCATAATATAAAGTAGATTTCAGGAGAAAATACAGTGTGGGAAGAATAGAAAAATGATGAACAAACATACAGGCACATGCATACACAAAGAAGTTTTAAGTAGAAAAATTAAAAGTATGGGGAACAGAATAAAGAGGAGGGAAAATGCCTGTTGGGAAAAAATGGCACATATAGATAAGGTATGTAAATTAATTGAATTAAGATTTACAATAGAAGAAATTTTTTCCCTGTCCAGAAAACTGCTCACAGTTTATTGCAGAGGTACTCAGTACAGGTGCTATTCTCTACCCTGCATCTCACATGTGTCTTTGAAAGTCTGCTCCAGCCAGCAAAAGGATGCTGAGATTAAAGTGAAATATTCCACTTTGTTTTCAGTCAAGAAATCTGCCTTATAAACCAGAACATGCCCATATTCAACTTAATCAAGATTCATTGGAATTCAGGATTCTGTCCTTTGAGGAAAAAAAGAGTTCAAGAAGCTTGGCATAACAGTAGAGGTGTGATGTAGCAATATTTTATAGTGCAGCCTCTTTGCAGTGATTTGTGTGTATAAAGTCTAATCCAGCAGACTGTCTCAAAACTTGCCAGCTGCCCCGGTTATGGAACATAAGATTTACCACAATGTCAGAAACAACATTTGTCAACTCATTTATCCACTTATGGACTAGGGCCAGAGTCAAATACTTCAGAATAAGATGAAATAGCTCTCACAGGAGACAGCTGTATGATAATCTGCCTGAGTAATGCTCTTATCCTAGATCTTAACAGTTACTGTTTATCTTAAGCTTTGTATCATGAGGATTCATCTGTCTTTCCTCATCTTAGCTGTTTTCTTTACTTTAGTGATTGTGTGTTATATTATTTATAGGTACATACCCTTTCTCCTTTCCTCTCTATAGGTTCTCAAACACTTGCAGTGGAAATGTGTTGCATGTTGAAATGGTGTTCTCTGGGGGGAAAAAGTAAACTATTGTGTTGGCTTTTCCCTTCAAAATAAGACATTTGAGGATCTTCTATTGATATCCAGAATGTCACCTTTTCTCACAGTCTAAAAGATGTTGCTGTGGTTTGCTGTCTTGTGGGGTGTCCTGTGCCCATGGCTGGCCCCTGTGAAGGTGAGTGGGAGCACGACTCGGTGTTGTATTTACCCTAAGCAGCTATTTTTCATAAAGACTACTGAAATTTAATATACCAGCTAAACTTTGTAGCTTAGCAACTCCACTAATGTAAAGACCTCTATCTGTGGCTCCAAGCCACATCTAGATTTCTATGCAAACATAGAAGAGACCCTGTTTTACAGGGGATACATTGACTGGTCAAAATAGAAGCAGAACTGATAATGTAACAGGTAAGCATTATGATCTGAGGCAAGTTTGGCAAAACACCTTGTTTGCATCACAGATGACCTTTTATTTCATCATTTGACTGTCATTTTTTAACATTTTATGGCAGGGTTGTGCTGGAGCAGCAGTAAGCAGACAAAAACATAAAAATGTGAAAGTGGATAAAGGCTGAGTGAAGGGGAAAGGTGTGAGGTAAACATCTGACCATTACTGTCAGGTGGGATGAAAGTCAGATGCCAGACAGAAAGCGGTGTCCTCAGCTGAGGTGAGGGTGACACTGCTGAGACACTGAGTCCTTCACTCTTGTGCTGCCCCTGCCTCATCCTATTGATCTCTACATTCCCCAGCTTACCCAGCTGGAGCAATAAGAGATCAATCTCTTGAAATTTTTTTGTGGTTTTCATCCTGGAAACAGGTGAAGGTACACACAAGGAGAAAGAGGAAGATATAACAGGGATGGATCATGATTCCTCTTTATCTTCTATAGGCTGATATTTTTTTCTTAGCTAGCTCTGCTGTGTATGTGATGATACAAGAACTACTTTTATCAAAATAATCTTTACGCCTATTCTCCAAAGAGCATAATGACCTGCTAATTTTAATATTATTCTCTCTCCAATGGTGTGAACAAAACATGTCATGATGGAGGTTTTATTTAACCTCCTCACTGTGGCTTGCTGCCACAAACTCCTCTGACATTCTCTGTAACAGCAGCTGATCTTTGCTTCTCTCTTCCAAATAACTGCAGGCTTATAGAGAAATCACAGTTTATTATTCTCCCCAAGAAAAATGCAAGGGTCGATCCATGTGTTTAGAGATACAGAGTTGCCAATTACAAGTTTGGAGTTTTTTTTAATTATGAAATTTGGTTTAATTTTTTTCTATAACACATTAACACAATTCCTTAATTTCAAAGGTTTCATGAAATTATTGAGCAGAGCTGAAAATGAGACCCAGTGTCTTTAACTTGGTGTAGCTGCACACATGGGAATTATTTAAGCATAGACTGATGACATGACTAGTGTTCCATCCTGACAGCCTGCTCTGGTGCCTCTCTCTGCTTTGCTCCTAGTCTTAGAGCTTGCAATGCACAACAGTATTCCAAGCAATGAAGAGTTCTCGAAAATAAACTCAATCTCTTGGCCACATCCCTCCATCTTTTTGTATCTCTCTTTTCTTTCTGTCCCTTTGCCTATTATAACATCAGCAGTTAATTTTGTGGGTTTTTTCAGTTGTTTGATTATTTGGATATTTTTGTTTTGTTTGGTCTAGTTTGATTTTTTAACTATAAGAATTAACAAAATTGTAGACAACAGAAATATTTCAGTTTGGAAATATTTCCAGGGTAGCTAACTGTTAGAAAATTCACAGCATCGATACATGCATATCTCCTTGCTGTACACTAGCAGGCTGTTTTATGTCTTGACTGATAGATCATATGGTTTTTATCAGTGTATTCTGGATCTTCCCAGCTTCAGTGAATCCCAGGAGATACAATTTTTCAGAGAAAAGTAGAACAATGCAGTTTGTTCAGTTACTGTAAGGTACTCTTACAAAATTCTGAAATGCAGAATAACTTTCAGTTATTACATTTTTGGGAAAATTTTGTGCTCCAATGTTAAAGTTGCATTGAAAAATAATCATGACTTCCCCCCTGTCAAAAACCTTTTGAAAATCCAAGTTCCCATCAGTCCTTACAATCAAAAAAAAACTCAAATACAACATTTTCAGCTGCCACTGCTTGCTATGGCTTTTCACAGTGAGTTGCTCACCAGTCTCAGCCACTGCTCTATAAATAACCAGACAGCCCTAAGAAGAAAGACAGGCCCACAGAATTTCACAGCAAAATCTAGAGGCAGCCAGGCTTACCAGCAATTCTCTGTGGATAGAGGGATTCAGCTGCCCAGTGTGCACACAAGCCCTAACCAGGAGACAGTGAAGTAACAAATTCAGTTGTGCTCAACTCTAGATGTGTCTGATTTACAGAAAAGGCTGGAAATTTAAAGCACATTTCTACATGATCAGGTTGTTGGATTATTTTTTCAGAAATCAGCAGGAGTCAGCATTTATGTAAAACCTTTGGAATGCTTGTTTTGCACATTGAATCATTTTAGATACCAAAAGAGCCTGTCCATCTGGGTGAACCATATTCTCTAAAGTTAAGCAGCAAATCACGTACACAGGTCTGATCAGGACCCCTCTGATCACATCTGCTTCTCAGAGCTTCTCAGGTAAAGGCACAAATCATGTGCCCATTCAGTCGCCACCACATTTTCCTCCCACCTCTCTTTTGTGTTTGTGTTCCATTACCATTTCTCAGCACTTTTAGCCCTTTCTACAAATCATGCTAATATACCAAAATACCAAAATGAAATCTTCAGGCAACGTGCAGGAAGCCTTCCCTACTCACACAGAAATTACCACTGCTATTCACAGGAATAGGAGGCTTTAATAAGTGTATGTCTAAGATCACTACTCATATTAATCCTCAATAATAGAAAAATAAAAGTAAAATATATTCTTTCATCAGTCATCTAAATGTCATGATCTAGTGCTTTAATAAAGAAAAGAAGAACTGAAAAGGCTTTATATTTAGAACAGTGTCAAAACAAGAACTTTCTTCTTCTCATTGAAATTGTGTGGTTTTTTTATTCTTTGAATGAACCGACATTGCATTTCTGTGTCATGCTGTCATTTGCATGAATGACTCTGAACCTAGGAAACTGAAATGCCTGTAAGTTAAGGATCAGCTGCTATGACAAGACTAATGATTTCATTAATAGTACAAGTTCTGCAAGGTCAAGCCTGTGGCTCTGAAACCATGAAAAGATTTGAAAGAAAGATGGACATTACTGGCTGAAGCCACAGGCAGTCAGTGCACATACTGAAGCAAGTGGATAATCTGCTTGGATGAGTTCTATAGATAATTCCAGAGCTTGTTATCTGCCCTGAGATGAGGTTTATTGTATAGATGAGGGGACAGGCACCTCTCCCAGGAAAGTGTCTGTTTGGGAGTCTTGGTCAAAAGGTGAGGTCCAAGTAGGAGGAATTTAAGTATATGTAATGTTGCGCCATAATTTTGTATTTCCAGTAAAACTTCTTGTTACTGGTTGTTTGGCTTCCTTTGCTCAGCTTTCTAGTTGAAAAAATGTAATAAGGTGGATTTTTAAAAAGATCTTACAGGGTTTTTTTCACCAAACAGGAATTCTGTTTTCTCGGCACCATTATCTTCTCACTTTTCATCTCTGTCAGGCTGTACTCCTGGGCAGAGCTGTTTTGCCAGGCCATTCATTTAAAAAACCCACAATAAACAATCAAAAACATAAACTGAATATGAGTTTGTCTTAAAAATTCCCATATTTGGGATACACAAAAACACTGAGGAGTTTGTGTTATTGCATGTAGCCAAACCAAGGTTCTATTTCTTTTGTTTGCAATTTTAGAGGCACACATCAAATATCGTACAATTTACAATGAAAACCGAAGGTGCACTTAGTATTAGGTTAACAGGCAGAAATAAGGTAATCAGTTTTTCTTGAGTCATAATGTTTTATTTAGCTATCTCTATACTGAATCTGGTGCATCTGGCAAAAAAATGTTTCTTCCAAAAAAGTCATCCAAACTTGATTTGAAGATACCAAACCATGATATCATTGCTGGATCTGTACTACAAATGAAGAAGGTCTGATGGTGAAGAAAGATAAAAGCAACATTCATGGACATCTGTTCTGGCTTCCCTGTTATGCAATGCATTTTCATGGCCAACATGAAAGTACAACTGAGAGCAGAAAGAAGATTGCTTTTATTAGCTGGTATCTGGTATTATTTGAATCTCTCTGCTGTGCCAGTTAGGGGCTCTGAGAGGATAAATCTCTGCAGAATTTCACAGATATTAGTCTTAGCCTAGACCTTCTCTGGGTGGCAAACACACAAAAGGTCAAAACAGGCTTTGCTGCTTGTGGCTCCCCACAATGCAGCTGGCAGGATTCTCTGCCTATCCTTCCAAGCTGAGCTCCTTCTCAACTGTAAGGCTTCAGCCCACTGCACTGCAAGGATCATAGGACATCAGAGAGTGCCTGCACAGCTGACACCAGCTGGGCTGGCTGAGTTCATGGAGCAGTGCCTTCCACAGCTGCTTCTCAGCTCACGCCGTGCCAAGGTGCCTGAGTGCCCCTGACGCTTGGTGACCAGCGGAGCTGCAGTGCCACTCCGAATACTTGGCAGTTCCTCCTGCCACAACCTGCTGTCTTGGCTCATGCTGCTGTGCCTTGTTCAGAGGCCACCTCAAGCCTCATTAGGCTCTCTTAAGATCTTGACTCAGCAGGTGTGGCTTGGAGCTAGGGATAGAGTCATTACTGCCAGAGTCAAATCCGACCCCAGCTTTACGGCACTCACATTTGTATGCTGCTGTTTGCACAACAATTGCAAAATGAAAGGGGAGCAGATGACAACAGGATGGCACCAGGAAAATCCCCTGGAAATACCTGCACCTTCTCACCAGCTGCAGTTCATTAACTTACCCACAGGAACTGTGTGAATACTAGTGAAGTAATCCCTAGATACTATTTTCTTTCTGGGAAATCTTCAGAGCTCTGGTGCATAACTTGAAATACTACATGTGCAGGATTCAAGAAATAATGCTTATTTTTTTATTTGACATAATTCAGTGTTTTCTTCTGGCCTTGACCTGCAGGTCCTGGCATCTCAGCTCTTTGAAATTCCATCTGAAGAAATCATGACACTTCTGGTGACACCTTTATCATTTCATAGGTGAATCTACTTGTTGCTGACTTCACAACACAGTCAACCATTTTCTGTCCTGGATTTTGTTTTATTAAGAGGAACTTAGTAAATACACACTGTCACAGTTACAGGAAATCCTTGCATTTATAAGAAATGATGAATTCTTGGACATAAAAACATCTGATAGATATTCAACATAGAATCTTAGCACTTTCACAGAATTACAGAATTCATGTTGGAAGGGACCATAGTGGGTCATCTGGTCCAACCTCCATTCTCAGGCAGGATCATCCTAGAGTACATGGCACAGAATTGTATCCAGATGGTTCTTGAATATTTCCAGAAAGGGACACGTCACAGCCTTTCTGAGCAATGTGGTTTGGAACCTGACTGGCAATGCAGCATCTCTATCTGATATTTTATCCAGTTTTATTACCCCTGCTATACCAGTCAAGGATGATAATGCACACAGGATATGTGTGAGTTACTAGAAAAGTGTAAGAGATCAAAAAGGGTTGAAAAAAACCCCACCAAAAATAAAAAAGGCTGAAATCATCCATCCTAAGCATGTCACTCAGGTCCTCACTACTGATAAATCATGTCATTTTTTGGTAGCCATCTTTTCCATGAATATCTAGGTGATATTAATTTCTTGTAAAAAAACAAGTGGCCTCAGAAAAAGTATTGGGAGGCTCAGCTTCAATATCCTTTTTCCATTTGGGATGTAGTAACAGTCTGTTGTGGTTTGAAACCAAGTGCTGCAAGCTGCTTGACATTCCTCACCCATGCTGCTGGGATGGTAGGATGGGGACAATATTCAGAAAATGGTAAGAGCCCTGAATTAAGATAAGTTTAATAATTTAAATAAGGTAATATAAAAAGAATAATAATTATTATAGTTGGTTTTCTGATATGGTAACTAATACTGTTATTATTGCTATTATTATTAACAACAAGAAAAGGACAGAGAGGAATAAAACCTAGGAGAATCAAGTGATGCCCAGTAAAACTGCTCACTACCCACTGACCAACACCCAGCCCATTCCTGAGCAGTGATCTGCAGCTCCTGGCCAACTTCCCCCGGTGCCACTGACCATGACATTCTGTTCTGTGGAATATCTTTCTGGCCAGTTTGGGTCTCCTGTCCTGGCCATGCTCCCTTCTGGCTTCCTGTGCACCTGCTCACTGGTAGAACTTGAGACTGAAAGTCCTGGACTCAGGGTAAGAACTTCTCAGCATCAACCAAGAGATTGTGTTTTTGTCAACATTATTCTTTTACTCAATCTGAAATACAGCACTACACCAGCTGTTCGGAAGAAGATGAACTCTCTCCCACCTGAAGGCAGAACACAAACTCTGTCATTAACAAACTTGCCTTTCTTTCAGACTCTCTTTTCAGCAGCAGTTTTAGATATGATCTCTTTCTATTCCTTTTGATGTTCACAACATCACAGATGGTTTTGCATATGCTGTTTAAATGTGTCCACTCTGTGGAATAATACTTGACCACCAGATCAAGTACTGCAGAGTAGTTGCAAATCACAGCTGGGGCTGCTTCTCTACAGTGAAATTTTTCTATCTTCATCCCATAATTCTTGGAACAATCCTATAGGCCCCCATGGTCCTAAGACATTATTTTCAGATTTTTGTCCTTGAGACAAGAACATATTATGAGAACATATAATGATGCCAGAGGCTGGAAAATCTTCTGGGATAGTGTTAGAGGGCCAGAAGTTCAGTACTGCAAGTCCCTGTCTCATCCTTAGGAGAGGTTTGTTTGGAACAATCTGGACCACACAAATGTGTTTTGTTTCAGAGTGATTTTATTGGTTCACTCTAAAGGCAAACCTACCAGCAGTTGATGCTCAAGAAGACAGAAATTGGCATTGAAACTGGTTATGCAACAGTAGAATTCAAAATCCCTGGCATAGCAGAGCCTATCACTGATCACATCACCAGTGGAGTGCTTGCATGGCAACTTCCCTCTGTTGCCTGAGGCTAACTATTTCATTCCCTGTCTTGTTTGGATGTCAGTGGGTATAAAGAGAATTGAGGTAGCAAAGGAAGTGTGCAAGGCACTGGCCTGCAGGTTGACGGGGGTGATTATCCCAAGCCATGGCCTTGCTGTCACATCAAGCCCAAAGTTCGAAACAAAGGCTTAATGCAAATGGAAAATCCCATAAAACATGGTCTTATGCTACATAAACTGCAAGATGAAGAAAGACAAAAGTTTAAAAAATCTTGACTAAAGTCCTTTCTTTTTGAAGAGAAATTTCAAATATGGACATCCAGATCTGTATTTTAAACAGGCTTAATGACATCCAAGGACAAGGACATTTCCTCTTGGGGGAAATGAGCAGATTGAGAAAGCAGTGGTATAATGGACAAAGCAGAGGTGCACTATGGGCACTACCACAGACACAAAAAAAGGAGAATTGTGTCCTGGCTTGGAGCATCTACATCGTGTGACACAGGTGTTGATTCTATGATTCAATGACCTGCAACCTGTAGCCTTACAGACAGTTTGAACTTATCATCCATCAGTAACCAAAGTGTGCAGCTTCTCCTTTAGGAGTTTTGAACTACTGGCTAATCAACTTCATTTTTCAAAATATGTGCCAAATTTCCTATTTCAATTTGTGTGGCTGACGCTTGTAGTTATTAATTCTTGTTAGGCTTCTCTCTGCTAGATGAAAGAGTTCAATTTTCTCCTCATTAATGCAAACATTTTGTAATCAATTCATCTCTCGGTCATCTTTTGAAAAACAGGGCAGATTCAGTTCTTCAGGTCTCTCACAGGAAGGCATGTACTTCAGTCCTCTTAATTAATATTGTAACAACTTTTTGTATCTGTTCCGTTTTTCCCCAGTCTAACAACCACATGGGGATGCAGTGCTCCTCTCTTGCTGTACAGTAGTAAAAAATAAATTAAGTTAGTAAATAAATTTTAAAGGAGTCTTTCTGCTCCTCTTCCATATCTGGCCAGTATAAATTCCTACTAATACCTATGGCATCCAATTTGAAGTGTCCACTGGCTGACTTCTGCATGGAAATGTCAGAATCAGTGACTTTTCAGGACATAGTTCTACCTTCCTGTGCTCTGGCTTTCATTCCTCTTCCTAGATTGGCATTTAGATGTAGTGAGATTTCTTTTTGTCTGTTTGTATGGGTGTAAGTAAGCCAGAGATAGAAATTGTTCCATGTGACAGCTGCAGCCTCACAGTTCTGCATCATTCAGGCAAGTTTTAGGGCACCTGGAAACTATGCTGTCATTTTAAAGAAACATTTAATTGCAAGTGGAATTATGCTGGAATGAGTGGGAAGGACAAGGAAACATCTTTCCCCCTTTCTGCTTCATTAGAGTGTGAATATCTATGCATGACTGAGAGCTAGGAAGGACGGAAACATGGTCAATTTCAGAAAATCTCATCATTGTCCTCATTTAATACTGACCTCCCTTCAGGAGTATTCTGCCTCTCTCCCCCTCTCCAAATTTTCACCATGTCTTGAAAATATCCAATTATTAGCAAGGAGATAAGGCACTGTGTAGGTCACAGACAATAAATCCCTACATTTCACAGGAAAAGGGAAAAAATCTGTGCATGAAACCAGGATTTTTTTTTTTAATATAAAATACGAATAAAAAATACTTGACAGATTTAGGTCTTGAACTGACAGAAGAAGGGGTTCATTGGAAAGGTTATAAGGCACCACTGGGATGTGTCTCTATGAGAATAATTGAATTAAAACAATGTGGGTTTTTTTTTTTTATTTTGTGCAAAATCCATAACCAAATAAATAAGTAAAATGAAAATGTTATTTATTTAATTTTCATGCCTTAAGTTTTTCATTGAAAAATCCTGAAGTATGGTGCTTTCTTCTGCTGTCACACCTATATTCTAATGGCATTTTAGTTTTACTGCAGTGCAGCATGAATTTTTCTGCCTACGTGTGTTCAGCAACAAATACAAAACAGGCCAGATCTGCAATAAAACCACTCTCCCAACCACATTTGACTCTTGTATTTACAGCAGAATTTCATTCAAAGCAAGCAGGCTCAGAAGACTGAATCTAATTTTCTCATATCACTTGGAGAGTTTAATGCTCCAGTGCCCACATTTTAAGGAAAACAAATTTAAAGATTTTCTAGCACAGATCAACCCACATATTTAAATGGTACAATTGAATAATGGAACAGTTAACAATTCAGATGTAAACGAGTTTGCAATAAGCTTTGCAGAGGGTAGGCTCAAACAAGTACATTCACAAATACAAATTATCTTCTGCGTTGACCAAACTTCGCTTCCGTAGATTTATAGTAAATCTTGAATGTTTCTCTAGGACTCTTTAATTTCAAGAGAGAAAATAAATAGAGAAATAAAACAGGAGAGCAGTCCTGTTTCCTCTCAGCATGCAGCTCCAAGTCTTTTGTTTGTTTGCTTTATGACAGTAGTTACTTGTCACTGACATAAACTGCAGCTGGACATAGAGCACCAAGAGCTGAATAATTCTGCCTGTAAGACCTCCTAGGCTCACCAGTTTGACATAGGCAGTACAGTGCCAATAATTAACCTTGGTCATGTAATATCCTTAGGAAGCTGGATTATAATGACATTGCCATGATGATGTGGAAGATAACAACATAACATGAAGAACTGACATGAAAAAGAACAGACAGATTAATAATTTAGCCTATTTTCCACCTGTAGTGGCTGGCATAATGAAAGGCATCTGTCTGCTAGCCTTGTCTAACTTATATGCACCTCTAGATGAAAGAATTACACAATCAAGAAATATTTTCCAGTGAATTTTCTCCATTATTTGAAAATCTCTTACTATTGCCAGGTTTCTGTCATTGTTTTGTATTGGAGAACTGGTCTTTCTTACACTCATTCCACAAAAGGTATAAAATGCTTTTATGAGGTTTAACTGACTGAAGGTGAGAGCATTAATGGTTCAAAAGTTGTTTATAATTGTGGATGGGACAACTTGTCCAGAATTTCATAATCCAGCTAACAATCTCCTTGAAGCACGTCTGGTAATGTTTAATGTGTTTGTTAGGATTGTCTTTCATTTCCTCCAAAGTTTTCAACTCACAGCAAACATTTTGTTGTTACTATAAAACAGTAGTTTGATTTTTTTTTCATCTAGAAGACAAAGAAAGGAAAAAAATGGAGGCAGTAGGAATGCTAATCTTCATTTCCAATTCCCATTTCCAATTGTATTTGTTGTGTATGTGAAAGCTGTTGACTTGCACTTTTAAAATAGGTCAAGAAGAGAAATGTTTGTTTTCTGGTTTGGAGCTTGAAACAGAGCTAAAAATCAGCTTTGCAATAAATCCTTGGTTCTACTCCATGCTTCCTGTGTGACCCTGGAGAGCTGCTGTAGGGTGTAGGAGGTGAATGAGTAATGACAGACTTGACTTGGATCAGTGTCAGAGAGGCTGACCTCCATCTTCATGGAGAGTGTGCCACCAGGTCCTTGACCTTTGCAGAGCTTAGTGGGTGAATGGTCATGATCTTGCAAAATAGCTGGAAAGAAAAATAGTCTGTACATAAAGAAACATGTTCATTTCCCAGATCAGGAAAACTAAATTAGGAATATCTACTTAGTTCTGCCAGGAAATATTGCTCACTTTCTCTGTGAGTGAAAAGCAGGTTGCTTTTTGGTGCTAAATCAATCAGACCATGCTCAAGGCACAAATTTTCCAGAAATAATATCACCCTCCGGCAGGGAACAACTAGCACTGCAGAATAAATATCACAGGTAAATTTCTGTTACAGCTTTCAGGTGCTGCAAGGTACTTGAAAGACTCAGAAGTGGCTAAGTACTGATGGTAATACCAATACTCTCACTTCTAGATTGAGTTCTTGTTATGGTGGACACTGCTCTTATCATCAGTGGTAGCTGAGAATTCTCTACCTGATTCCAGCTTGCTCATCTGTCTACTTATTTTCTAAGCTCTGTATCAATATTTGAACATGATGTCAGCAGAAGATTGGAGGGCTGATTCAAATAATTCGTGTTTTACTTGAGCCACAATGGTCATATCAACATTAGTATCCTTCAAATTCAAGATGTGTTGATTTTGGACAGCATCAAAAAATGCAAGAAAAATAATAATATGTTTTGTAGAGAGGTGTTTGTGTCTAAAGGAATGTAAGGGCTTCTGGATAGACTCTGACAATCCAAAAAGAAATTGTTTTTTGTTTTTGAGAGAATACATTCTGCTGCACAGAAGATATCATGCCCTTTCTTTTCATCATACAGAAAATCTATTTAAGTCTAATTCACCCATTCAAATATTTAAGTGATATTTGAAAGCAATTATTTTGAGGCATTTATTCATAGTCCATATTTCCTTATAAACTTTGTGGAATTGTTCTGAATAAAAGAATGACTGCAATAAGCACTTATTCACAGGGAGTCTGAAAGAAAGAATAACAGGTGAGAAAAAGTTCAGTGGAAATCATCCAGCATTCTCATCTGAAAAGCTTCTATGCATGATTATTTCTTGCTTAGCACCTACCTTCATGGTTAGTCTTCTCTTTTTAGAAAAGAATGGAAAAGAATTTCCTAGAAAGGAAAAAGCATAGAAGATAATTCCCTCAAGAATAGGAACAAATGCTGCCTTCTTTAATTTTTGTCTGTCATAGTGAGAGATTTGTTATAAAACAGAAATAGCTTTTCTGAAAAGATGGAAAGGAAAAAAAAAGCACAGGTAGAGTCTTAATATTTTGATTAGATTAGATGCTTTTCTCTATGCATGAATAATGAATCAAAAAGGAAAGCATGAAGTAGGAAAGCTGGCAAGGCCCTTCAGTGATAACAGCAGCAGCTGGCTCACAACACTGTGTCCAAGTTATGGAGCACAACTTTCTCTGATGGACTATGTTTGTGAAAGGTAAGCTTCTTCTGAGCTCAGCAAACGAGGAAGAAATTGTTGAAATTAACTGGAGCAAGCTTTAAAGACAGAAGGTGATAATAAAGTTTTAAAACACACAGGCATCAAGAGAAAAACATAATCTGGGCAATCCTTTTATCTGGAGTGAAATCATCCTCCTACCCTCCCTCAGACCACTGGTACTGGACTGATGGGATCCCTCGCTGCTGGTTACAGCCTGGGCTGGTGCAGGAACCTGGACACCCACAGCTCTGAGGCTCACCCACAGCAATCACAGGCAAATAGGAGACAGATGCTTTGCATAGAACAGCCTGAATGATTTAATGTGTTCACTCATGCAGCCTACAAGCCACACCACACTACTCATCCCTTTAAAGCAAATAAAAGACTGAAAAGAAAAAAGTCCTAGAACTTTCAAAATGTGCCGGGGTGAAGAAGAGAGTTGTCAGAGGCCATGGCTGCACATCACAGGTGTGATTTTGCTAAAAGAGTCTTCATTTTTCTGTATCACTACTTAATCACTCCCTCTTTCAGACCGTAAAAGCATAAGAACAGAACTATTAGTTAAGAATCTTGCAGCCTGAAACTATTTTCATCTGAGAGAATCTTCTGAGACTGACATGGTTTTCCATTTTAGGAATACCTTAGATATATCTCTAACATCATTTGGAAAATTGTCTTGGTTTTTTTTTTTCTACCTGAACCCTTTTAATTTAGTTTGAAATTAAATTATAGAAGATTTAAATATTTTTTTTCTCTTGATTGAGCCATTCAAAAGACACTCTCTATTCTGCTACATTGATTTTCTAATGCAAACTTCACAGTTCAAATTTCAGAAGTTTTTGGTTGACTTCAGAACCTGAAACAACTTGTTTTGCTTGAATAACACAGCTCCTTACATGTGTACTGGAAGTGAGACTGCAAACAGTCTTTCCCAAGGCTACAGTTCTCTCTAAATATGCTGCTCTTGTCATCTGTCTGCTTAGTCTAAAGCCAGACTGTGTATATATTTTGTTCTGGAGGATGGTCATATTTTGAAAGATTCTTCTTTTTGGTACTGAAAAACAAGCAAAAATTTTAGTTAATGGGTTGAACTATTGTGGGGTAACATGACAGAAAATGCTCATGGAAATCCAGAATGAAAAGCTTCTTTCTGTCAGTTACAGCCAGTGAGAAAATCAACAGTGCAATGGGACAATAATTTCTCCCAACTTCATAGTTATTTGTTCTGATACAGGGCAGCTTGAAAAAAGATAACTTTATCTGATACACAGCTGTTTGAAGATTGCTTTATATAAATTTTATTTAAATTGCTTGTTCCTCAAACCCAAGAAAACTGACCTGTCCAGGTTGGAAAGGAGGGTGAAATTTTTGCCTAGTATATCTAGATTCCTTAAAGTCATCAAAGAATTGCTTAATTTAGCCTGTTGCTAAATCAGTGTGAAACTCTGGAGGGATGGTTACAGAGTCTTAAAAACTAAAAAATGCTAAGAAGAAGGTCAGCAGAACACAACTCCTTCAAGAACTCCTGTTCTTGCATCCCTGGGACTTCCTAGCAAAACCTGTCTGCTCCCGTGATGAAGCTGACTAGGTTTTCTACCAGCATCACTGTTTTCTCATTAGATTTACAGGGAAAGGTTGATTTTTAGGAATCTTCTAAATAGTCCTGTAACATTTCAAGGTTAGAAGTGAATGACACTGACAGAAATTGATCATTAAGATAAGTCAAAGTCAATGAAGAACCAAAAGTGGAAATAAAGAAATACCAAAGTGACAGGGCTTCCTCAAAGACCTAGAAACCACTACTGGCAGCACTGGTCTCCTAATCCTTCTTAATACTTTCTCCATTTTGAATGAGTCAATTTTGTATTTGCTTTCAATTCTTGCCTACTGGCTGTATTATTAATTTATTAACATTTATCTATTATTTATATATATTAATTATTGATAATAACTAATTTATTAATAGTGTTTTCTCTGTGAAAAATTGCAGTAGATCAACATTCAACTTAAACATAACAAAAAACACTTGTGACTGAAATAGTAAGCCCAAAGAAATGAATATTAGGAAGCAACTGTTAAAAGGTATTTAGTGTTTAATAATTAACTGCATGAATTGTTTATTTGCAATAGAATTCACTCAAAAAGCAATTCCTTTGATTAAATTTTTACTTTGGCGGGGTCCACATAGCAGTCCCAATGCTTTTCATGTAGTAATCTAACACAGCTCAAAGGTCCAATACTGCAGTGAGCTGCTCATGAACAATTTATTAATCACTTTGTAAGATCATATGCACTCTATTGAGAAAAATACATATATGTTTCTTAGTTTATTGGTTATAAATTATTCTCCGACTTGTATTTCAGATGCTTTACATCACCAGGCATACTGATAATTACATTTTTTTTCAGAATTTCTTTTTTGCTTCAGTTATATACAAACTTCAAGTTAATTCCTTGAATTCTTGAGTCCTGCCACTGTTACCCCTGTACCAGTCCCAGGCACCTACAGAGTGATTTAATGTTAATTTAGTGCTCCCTGAGAGGTTTTTCCCTGACATCCTGAAAAAACAAACTCCTCTTTTATTCATATGGCTAAGTGCAGCATGGAAGGAATGCTACAATCTTCCTGAACAGTCCAGCAAGAGATGAAAGGAGAATTCCTTCATTTTCAGTGTCTTTTCCTAAATATTTTGATGACACTTCCAGAGTCCAGTATCTGATATGAAAGTGGTTTGTGTTGTGGTCCCTGAGAGGAGAGTCAACTTTAGCAGTTATTTCAGTCCTAAATGGTTTTCATTCTCCACCAATATGGACTGAATTGGATCAATGGACCTCATTTTGGTTCTTGCACTGAGGGTAAGTGTTGTAGGCAAAGTAGATAAGGTGGGATACTCTCAGGGTTTGCTTCTGTGAGAGGTGAATCAAACTAGCCCATTTTGGCAATTTATTTAAGCACCAGAATATTTTGCGTGCTTGCGTATTTGGAAGCTGGCAGAACTGAAGTCCACATACCAATAACATTGTCATTTATTCCTTTCTGTAGGCAACCCTTTAAACAAGATAAAAGGTTCAATTCAATCTCAGGGCATGTGAACAGGTATCCTCTCCCCCTTCCCTCTTCCTCCCCAGTGATTTAATTTACTTTTTAACCAGAACAAACTGCAAACCAGAAAGGGCTGTCGATACTTTGAAAAGGAGCTGAACAAAGCAGAAGACTCCTCGAGGCAGCCTCAAGCAACTGTGATGGGAGATCTGAACAACAGAAAGGACGTGGCTAGATGGGACTTCAGTCTTTGAAACTGTGACCCCATGACATTTCTGTGCCTCCCAACCATGGGTATTTCCTCTTAAATCCTGGCATGTATTCCTTTTACATCTCTTACACTTTTCCTAAAATAAAACTCTACAACTGATTTTTTAATTACCACCCAAAGAGCAATCAATAGTGCCTGAAATTTAATGCAGAATTTTGTTAAGATTGCAAATAGAATAGTGATTATATGGAGCCAAATGCTGTGGCCAGGTCTGGTTTGCCCCTTTCAGATACAAGTAGAGAAGGTTTTCCTCACATGCTAATGTGTTGTGTTGCAACTTCAGGCTTGATCTTGATTAGTACTTAAAGGCATTTTACTGGAAAGTATTACCGGAGGCATAAACAGCTGCTGGATTCTGCACCTGGGCCAGGGCAACCCTGGATGTGTGCACAGACTGGGGGATGAGACACTGGAGGGCAATGCCACAAAAAGGGTCCTGGCTGATGGCAAGTTAAACATGAGCCAGCAGTGCCCTGGCAGCCAGAAGGACCATCCCTGTCCTGGGGGGCATCAGGCACAGCATCGCCAGCCGGGCAAGGGAGGGGATTGTCATTGTCCTGCTCTGCTGCAATGAGGTGGCCTCACCTTGAGTCCTGAGGGCAGTTTGGGGCACCAGAATATAAAAAAGATATAAAGCTATTATAGAACATCCAAAGGAGGGCAACAAAGTGCCATGAGGAGAAGCCGTATGAGGAGTGGCTGAGGTCACTTGTTCTGCTCAGCCTGGAGAAGAGGATACTGAGGGGAGACCTCGTTGCAGTTACAGCTTCCTTGTGAGGGGAAGAGGAGGGGCAGGCACAGATCTCTTCTCTCTGATGACAACTGACCCTAGGGAGTGGCTTGAAGTTGAGTCAGGGGAAATTTAGGTTGCATATTAGAAAAAGATTCTTTTTCCAGAGGGTGTTTGGACATTGGAACAGGCTCCCCAGGGAAGTGGTCACAGCTCCAAGCCTGACAAAGTTTGAGAAGCACTTGGACAGTGCTCTCAGGCACATGGTGGGATTGTTGGGGTGTCCTGTGTAGGGCCAGGAGTGTTCTAGTTTCTGTATTCCATGAGTCTATAAGTCTTGCTCTTGAGAAGCCCTGTTCAAAAGGCAGCACTCTGCAAAGCAGTCTCCACTCTGTGAGGTGCTGCAGGGCCAGCCACAGTGCTGTGAATCCTGACACTGCGGAAGAGGTGGGCTGACAGGTAGCTGGAGGAGAGAGGTGCTGGCAAGCCTAAAGATGGTGCAGAGGTTGAAGCAGAGACTGAATCAGAAAAGTCAAAGTGGCAGATCTTAATTGAACCTGCTCATGATTTATACTGAAGTTTTCCCGTGGTGAAACATCCAGCCCCTCTCCACACACATGCTGCACTCCTTCCTTGCATGCTCTGTTTAGCAATGAAGTCACTGACCTTTTCATTGTCCTCATGATGCTTCCAAGTATTGAATGTAGGCTGTTTTCATCTCCCAAATGCTGGCAGTCCTCTTCTTGCTATTAACTATTTTCGGTTCATAGAAATTTTATAAGTCCACTTCTGGAGGCAAGGAATCAGTGAAAGAGGATAAAAGGTATCAGAATAAAATACTAGGAGATTACTGTGAAAAAAAATACTAAGTGGGAACCTAGATTTTAGCACAGGAAAGATTCACATGGGAAGTATTCTTCCTCAGGGCAGGTGAAGGCTCATCCATGCTACTGGATAATGGTTTCCTGACATAAAATTATTTATTCTCCAAGATTTACACCGCCTTGGGATTCCTCGTGGTCTCATGCTTTATCTCCTGAAGACATTGTGCTCAAGAACAGCTTCAGAAGTTCCCAGATCCTATTGGGTTTTTCCTGATTTTTAGCTTTGGATTTGTCTGTGGAGAGGCATAAAAGTCAGAGAGTGTACTTTTCATCTATTTTAAAGGAGACATTAAGGAGAAAAGCAGTAATTAGAGTATAATATCCCTGTGATGTGAAGAGAAAAAAAGATGCGATACATATATAAAAAAAAAAAGAAAAAAACTCTAAATATGCTCTAGAACTTCCATACAAAATAAAAAACAAAAGCATTTCCATTATGTAAGCTACGTCAGAAAACATTGCCAGTAAAATGTTTTTCTCATTGCTTTTTCACCAGGAGGTGGGGCTGTTAAGCACTGGATTTATTTGGTGGTGCACTGAAAAACTGTGGATAAAATGAAGATCATCTTTCTCTTCCTTCTCCCTGTGAAATTCATTGTGTAAATGTGAATGAAAAGCATGAACTTGCTAGATATTTTAAGCATTGATTTCATATTCTGATTCAAAAACTGAAATAACCTTAAAAATTATTTTGCAATGGTTTAAATGAACTGCCTCTGGGAGTGAATTAAGTACCAATAGCTAATTAAAACATTAACTTGGGAGACTGGAAAACTCAGGAGGTTTGTAATTATTACTATTCTCAAGTCCCTATTGTGTCTATTTCTAGGATAGCTCTGCAATTCACTTAAGAGGCTTAAGTCACAAAAAGAAATCACAGGACATTGCAATGCTGCTAATTGCATAATAAAAAGATAAACACATTTAAGGTCACTTGATTCTAATTCTGACAAAGTGCCACAAGGGATGGAAGCAGTTTTCTAAAGTAAATAGCCTGAGCTGAGGGAATTGCTTATTTTTGGTGCTTCAATAGCTCCTGCTTCTTCATGTCTGAGGAAGATGCTGCAGACCCCTCTGGGATGGAAAGATGCAGACAAAGGAAGAAAACATGTGACACAGCAGGGGATCAGGTGCAGGCCTGAGCCCTCACCTTGTGCCCCAGCCACTGAGCCAAGATGCCTTAATGACAGTTCCACTTGCCCCTCTCCATTAGCAGAAGGGACATGTAAATGTTGAAGATACACTTCCTCATAAAAGATGTGTGAAGGGCATGTTGTTACTGGACAGACTTGCAGCTAGGAAAATTTTTGCAGCTATCATAATTTAAAGGGATTCTTTTCCCCATCGTGCTGTGTTGCAAGCTCACCTAATATATCAGGAAATTTTGTTATCACACTTTGCAGATCTGCTTCTGCACCTGCAAAGAAAACACTTCTGATAGACATCTCCAGAGCCTGTCTGTCCTTTCCCTGTCCTCCACCTTCCAGTGGAAGGCATCCCTGCACATGGAACTGAGGTTGGATTAGATGATCTTTGAACTCCCATCCAACCTAAACCATTATATGATTCTAGGATTCAAAAAATACCCTGGGTACAGCCCACCCTGAAACAGAGATGAAGACCTGAAGTCCACACAGTGAATCATAATAGACATCCACCTTAGGCATTCCAAGTGTCCTTACCTGGTCAAAAGACTTTAGCTGCATCCTCAAACATTTGCCACATCAGAGGTGACCCTGACCTGTTCACAAGCCAAAGTCACAGTCAGGAGCTGACTGGCTCAGAGAAGACCATCAAGACACATTTACCAGGGGGATGCGACACAGTCACTAGGCAAGTGAAGTCAGAATTATATCTGGCCACTGGTGCAGTGGAGTTCAGGGGTAGTGACAGATCTTTGTGTCCTGTGGCAGGCACAGCTTCTGCCAGCTCATCCAAATGCTTCCTCCCACTCACAGCACAGTACTTCCCTCTCCCCCAAGATGACTCATGTCATGTTCACTTCCATGCACAGCCCAGTGCCTACCAGGCACCAGGAATAAAGCACAGGAGTGTGGCCTGAGGTGTCCTGGTGAGATCTATCTGCAGTGGAAGGAGGGCAGTGAAGTCCCAGGAATTTTCTCTCCTCCATTACGTCACCTAGGCACCAAGCAAGATGGAAACTCATGAACAAGAGGGCTTTTGTTATAGTCAGCTTTCTTGTGTTGTGCCCTACCTGAAACTTCAAAGTTTTCAACCCCAAAATATTTTGAAGCCATTTAGCACATATTTGTGACCAATAGTTTCAAAAATTAATAATAATAAAGTCAAATAAGGGTGGATACCTTATTCCCATCCAGTAGTAGAGAGCATGAAGTCGGCAGTAGTTAATGTCTCTTAGTATTAGGAAGGAAGGGACTGTGCAGCATATAAGTTTCAATTCTTGGACTCACAAATCACGAATTTCATACTTTAGCAGGAAAGATTTCATTTTTTATCTCAGATTAGTCACCCCACATTATTTCTAAATGCCCCATTGACATACAGATGCTGTTAATACCCACTGCCATAAGGTGCTGGTGGTATAGTAACAGACACTGAATCACAGAATTGTTAGGGTTGCAGGGGACCACTGCCAAGGCAGGGTCACCTAAAACAGGTTATTCCCACAGGAATCCATCCAGGTGGATTTTGAATGTCCCAGAGAGGGAGACTACATAACCTCTGTGAGCAACCTGTCCCAGTGCTCTGCCATCTTCAACCAATGGAAGGAATTTTTTCTTCATGTTGAGATGAAACTTGTGTTTTAGTTTAAGACCACTGGTCCTTGTCCTTTCCCTGGGCACCACTGAAAAGAGTCAGGCACCATCCTCTTGGCACCTGCCTTAGAGAAATTTATATGCATTGATGAGATCTCCTCTCAGTCTTCTCTTCTCCAGACTAAACAGCCCAGATCCTGCAGTCTCTCCCCATAAGAGAGGTGCTCCAATCCCTTAATCACCTTTGCAGACCCTCTCCAGTGGCTCCTTGTCTCTCTTGTACTGGGGATCCCAGTCTCACTCACCGGGGCTGAGTAGAGGGGCGGGATTATCTGTTGGCCTGCTGGCATTGCTCTTCCTGATGCAGACACCTGAAAATATTTAATGCTGATATTTGGGAATATTTGGGAAGCAAAATAAAAGCACTGTAAAAATCACTATAAAATCCTGGTAGACCTCTGTGAGTGTCCAGTCCTTGATGTCAAGGCCAACAACAGAACAACGTCAGGACATACTGACATACCAAAATATCTTGAAGACTTTGACCAGAAAAAATGTAGAGTAATCTGTCCAGATATTAAATTCCTATCATAAAACATACTGGACTGGTGGGAAGGCAAGGCTGTTCTGGGGAGAAGAAAAATTATTGCAGTATGATATAAAAGCAGAAAATGGGAGTTTTACTGTAGCTTCAAGGAACCCAAAATATCATCCTACAGCACTGAAGCCTTAAATTAGAAGTTTTGGCTATAGCATGTACTGAATTGACCATTGTACACTTCTCTTCTTACCTGAAACAGGGCAAAATAACTGACTTTATTATGAGTTATTAATTCCTTGGTTATCATTAGTCTTTTTGTTTCTTCTTATGTTCAAAATACAGTAAACCCAGTAAAATCAGAACCTATTTTAGTTTCCATGAACCCTTTTTTGCCCTCACTCTGCAACAACTTTCTAGTCCTGAAACTTTGTTTTACCTCTGGCCAAAATTTCACACTCATTTAGTATTAAAATTTGACAAACTGGAACATTAAAGTAGAATTATCAAGTAGTTTGAGGCTACAGTTTAATCTACTATAAAGCTGACTCAGTCTGGTAGGGAATGTCTTGTGGTAGATTAATCTGTGCTTAAAATACTTCTTCGTTACTTACAGCTTAAATAATTAACCACAGTTTACGCTTGACATTGCAATATTCTTCTTTGCATACAGACATGAGTGAACTGATTTGATTGTGGCATCTTATGGACAAAACTGCTGTTTTTCTGCCTTACACATGACTGAGAAAATTAGCAGGTAAAAGCAATAATATAATGAATCTCAATCAGGCAGGAGAAGGGGTGTAAGGAATAAGCAAGTATTTGCATCCTGATTTTGACTTGAATCTATTATCTTTTGTGGTGGAAATAAGAGAAGAAAACACATGAGCAGTCACATCTGGAGCCTTCATATGCAAATGTTCACAACCTTTGCTCAACACAGACTTTGGTCTCACCAGTGAGGTACTGGAATTTCTAGCACCTTTGTCTCCCTAAAGAAATAGGGCAATAGATATCTGTAAATTCCCAACTCCAATGGTCATGTGGTATTTCCTTCAAGGATCTTTTGAGCACCAATATTTACAAATATAGATTGGAATTAATCTATTAATTGGAGGGAGTTCAAGGTTTGGTCAGGTTGCTGTTGTCTTCCTTGTGCCAAAAAGCACAAATCTGTTTCAAGCAAATTCTCTCTCCATCTTGAGGTTGAGTGTAATGTCAGGGACCATGAAAGAGCCAATAAAAAGCCCAGCTATGATGAGTTTTGCTGTATGCAGAACATGAATTGAAAGGTGGCACCCTCAGCCAAAAGAAAATTAAAAGTGTAGCAGATTTATTTTAAACATTTTTACAGGGTACAAGTAATGAAGAAAAAATTATGGACTCTATAAAGGTAGTGGAAAATGTGCTTGTGAGCAGTAGTCAAAGTTCAGTTTGATTTCCCTGTGTCAGACTGCTCTTGCTGTACTGTATACTTCTATGATGATTATTTATATTTCAAAAGTTTTCTAGGTGTTTCTGGTGTAGAAAACTGCAAAGTGTGATAAAAATTGGAACAAGGGCACACCCAGATCCTGATCTCAGTTTCTCAAATTTGAAATGGGCTCAGAGGAGATCTCGTTTGGAGCTGCTCTCTGAAGACAGCGCATCTCTGCTCATACCATCAATCCATTTTTTTGTTCTCCCTATGGCAAGGGATCTTTGCAATGATGGCTTGCTTTACCATCTTAATTTATGCTGCAACACAGTCCAATGATGCATCTGTTGTGTTGGGATACGTAACAACTGCTGAACTGATAATGGTGAAATAAATCCCAATACACTGAATACAAACACTCCCTTTGGCTTGAAGGATTTCATCAATTATTTTGAGAATCAGCTAAACATGTATAGCACCTTTTTAATTGTTAACTCTTCCACATTTTGATTTAACTGAACTTTATTTTATTTTGTTTCTTGTGAAACATAGTTGAGAATATCTTCTAGAGAGAAGAAAATATTTGACCTGTGTAACCATGAAAAGCCCATCTCAGAGTCTTTCCCGAGCTGAAAATTTCATTGAGACAGGGCTTGCTTTTAATGTGAAGAAATGGAAAACAGCTTTTATTTTTACTGCTTTTGAATGGCTGGTGCATATTTCTGTATTGATATCAGCAGACGTTACAGTGTGGTTCTGTCTGGCAGGGCTCAAAAAATGTTTAGCAGATGATGGGCATGAAGTTCTTGTGTTGTAAATGTTACTAGAACATGACCCAAAAAGAGTGTTATAGATGGTAGCTATATGCATATTTGCTACGCTTTGCTTCCCCAGGGCATAATTTAGCAAGATATCCCTTCACTATTGACCCCTTCCAAATGTACTTCAAGGTGTAAAAATAAACCCATTTTTGTTTACCTTTAAAACCTATTTCACTTGCTCTGTTTCATTGATGCTGATGTAACCCAGGAGAGATGCCTTTCACTTCTTCAGAGTTTATTAGATTTGCAGCAGTAAACTCAAGAACTTGGCCTAAGAAAGGGTTAGATTCAGAGCAGGCTTGTTACTGAATAAATAAATCTGCCTTCAGTTTAGTTTTTTCTCAGTTAGGCAGATACAAAGAAGTCTTGCAGTCCATTAGGTACAAGGTTTGGTGTATTTTTCTATTACCATACGAAACTCTTTTCTTCTTTACTGTTTCAGAATTACAGAAGCCTTCTATTTTTTTTTTTTTTTTTTTTTTTTTTTGAAAGAGCTAGAGATTATTAAACATCATTGAAATTAAAAACAAAATCCAACAGAAAAACTCAAAACCTGGGGAGGTGAAGGCCTTTTTCCCACCTTATGCAATATGGACTTGGTGTCTTATACATAAAAGAGAAAAAATAGCCTTTGAAAAAGGCAAACATGAGTGGGAGGAAGCCATAGAAATCACACTTGGCCAGCCTGTACAGCAGAACAGAACTTTGTGGGTGTTCATACTTTCCTGCACCAAAAATGTAATCCACAAAATACACACCAGTCCCTGCTCTCACTCCAGCCCTCATTCCCGTTTCATCCACCCCTGCTCAAGAAGAGCAAACAGAAACACCAACTGTTTCAGAATAGTAGCACATTTCAGTGTGAGAGAAGACAGCAGATACAAAGTAGAGGGGGAGGCTGGACTTGGTGAAAAAAACCAAAGGGACCAGAAAAGCTGCTTTTCTGGGATGACTTTCAGTTGTTCTGATTTGTAGCAGGAACAACAAAGACATCTGGAGATTTTTGGCTGGTCCCTTTCTGCTGGCAAAGTACCTCATCTGCTGAAACTCCTCTCCCCCCAATTTCTTACATAATTTGGTTTTAAGCAATTTAATTTGCCTGCCTTCATGTAGTCCTCAAATCTGATTCTTTTTACAGTAGAGCCCCTCTGCAATTCCTTGGCTTCATAAAGGGGATTTATATTTTATATTTGCATTGATCTGAAGGAATTCTGTCCCATCAGAGTGCTGAGAAAAAAAGTTTAATGATGCTGAAAATCCGCCTCCATCCACTGTGTCTGGTTTACTTTACCTCAACATCTCTGGCACAGGTGTATTCCTGTTCTCCAAGGCATTCACAGCTGTAGTGTCCTCAGTGAAAGACTCTGAATTTCTAGGAGAGCCTGAAGTGACCTGTCAGTCCAGAAGGCTGCTGAGGCACTTTCACACCTACTTAATTGTAGTGTGGTCAGGTTGGATCACATTCCTGAATCAAATGGAGTCTACATGTGAGCACCTGAGACTGCATGACTTGGCTTTCATTGATATAGAAATAGATAATGTGGGGTCAACATTTTGTAATTTTGGAACATATAAAATCTTTTACTCACTTAACAGGCCATAGAAGAACTTGAGAGGCAGAACTTGTGAACTTTTTCTTAAGCACTGTCTGGATAAAGAGCTTCTCTATTTCTACAAAGCCATTGCTTGCATCCAGCTTGCAGGTATCTTCCCATCACTTGGAGTGACCATTTCCTTGCTGAGTTCATCATCTGGATACCTGGTTATCATCTCCAGCTGGGGAACAGAGGAGTGAAGGATGTTGCACTTAGGGACAGCATGAGATCATAGGAGCCCCCTGCTCATTTCAGCTTCTCAGGCCACAAGACTATGCTATTCCTGTGCTGCACTTTAATAAGCCAGGCTTTTTCTTTCAGCTTTCCTTTGTTTCTGGTTTCCTTTTGCCTTTTTTTTTTTTTCTCCACATTCTTACACTGAATTTTAGTAACCTCTGAAACAGAGCAAGATGTACTTTATACTTTCTCAGCAATGTTCCCTTGCTTGTTCTGTCCTTAATATGGATTTTTCAGTTATTTGTTTTTTTCTCAGGGGAATATGCTGAGCTGAATTTTGCTCAACAAGAAGCAAAGAATGACTTTTCTATTTTTCTATGTTTGTTTGGTTTTTTCCTTAAATAAAGTCAGGGTATGTAAGGAATTGAAACAGGTCAGTAAAGTGTATGCTTTCCACACTAGGGAGATACAGACAGTAGAAGCACTTTACTTGGTAAGAAAATGGCAAAAATCCATGGTATGGATGCAGCTATATTGTAAATGTACTCTTTGTTACCAGTGAAGGAAAGTAATCCACAAGATCCACAAGGAAGGCTCAAATCTGTTGGGTGTTTTTGTTTGTTGTTTGTTTGTTTGTTTGTTTGTGTTTAATGTATTATTCTATTCACATTAGTTGACCTCCTGATATTACTTGGGAAAACATACAGGTTGAAAAAATCCACACATGGAAATTGGATTTCTGTGAAAACAAGATAAGAATAGTTTTACTTAGCAAAATAATGACATTTCGGTAAATATAAATAGTGCCATGCAGATATGACATAGCAAATGCATGTGGCTGCTATCACTTGTAAGAATTGTGTGTAAAGGAATGCGAGTACAAAATGAAGAATTCCTAAGAAAGAAATAACTAATTTTAGTGCAGAAATCCAACCTCATTTATCTAAGTTCAACAAACTGAATTTCAAGAATATTTTTATATCTCAGACAGGAAGTTTAAGAGTCCCATTCTTCAAGGACAAAAGAAAGTATTCAGAGTGCCAGAACCATTTTTTTTTTTACTTCAATCAATATTCTGAAACATTTTAATCTATAAACGTGTAATAAAATATGATTACACTGTTTCCTTGCAGTCTAAAGAAGGCAAAGATTATGTTTATGTCTGCTTAGCAAGTAGGTGATTTCTTTTAAATTTTTGCCCATCTAAAGCCTTGACTCAATTGTTTCTCATGTTTCTGGTATTGTTTAGTCCTAGAAATTTCTTAGTCCAACTAGATGACCTGTATTGCTGTAAGTAGTACTCTATGTGTGCTAATCTCCTACTCTTACCCATTCTGTCTGCAATGGTTGTGATATACAGTTTTCTACACTAGTATTTAAAATGAAGAATTAGGATTAAATTCTGGATAGGACACATAGGACCTTCCATTGGCACAGCTGTTCCAGTGAGTAATCACATGTTCAGACCCAGACCAGAACATCTATTTCAGCCAAAACTTTTCAGATGAGTCTCAAAATCTTCTCACTTACCTATTTAGGGCTTATTTAGCCCACTTAGCCTAACAAGGACGTAGTAAAAATCAAGCACTTCATAAATTTACTAAATTTAACACATCACCTGTTCTGAGTTTCAGAAATGAAGTGAAAAATTACTGTGATAAAGTGCCAAAAATTCCACTAAGACAGCAAGTGTTGTGGGATCGTGACCAGCCAACCTTGCCCTTCTGGCTGATCAGAGGGTGGGTTTGCTTGAACTGATTGAACTGAGGAGAGTTGATATAGACAGGCCAAGAAAAAGGCAAGAAATAAAGATGCAGTTGTGTCCTTGAGTGGTGCAACCTATTTTCCAAGAATTAATGGAAATTAACTGCCTCAGCCATAAGAGATTCCAGATTTGCTGTCATGGACTCCTTTGGACAAGACATCCTTGAGAGTTCTAACATCAGTATTTAACAGAAGGGCTGTCAGCCCGGTGAAAAAATCAACTCTGCACATTTTAGATGCATTTATATGTATTACTTGTGTAAGGTAGAACTACATTTTGCCTGTTAATTAAATCACCACCCTGCAATGGCTCTATGTACCTTACAGATAAAGTAAGAGAGGCATCTCTCTGCAATAGAGCAAGAATTGGGTCTTACTCTTTGTTTCTCCCTCTAACCACTACACCATGAGCCTGCCTATTAGCAGGGAGTGTTCAGGTGGAAAAGTGATAGGGACTGATATTGCAGCTTCATTTTCCTCTTCTATGCTCTGTTTAGATTCCAGGTATACCCAGTTCTGGCCACAGTTTTGTCTTTCCATAATATTTACTCCTCCCACATAGTCTAGGGATTTGAGCTCTGCAAGACAACTTGTTGAACCATACCCATATTTGACTAACTTTGGTGTCTTGTGAATTGTTTAAGTGAAAATTTCCTGTTAAAAATGGGCATTTAATTCCCCATGACTAGAACTGTTACCTGAGAAAGAGATTTTGGATACAGTGTTCAGCAGTTAATCCCAGCCTGCAATAAAAATTATACTAGATTGGAAAATTCAGAAAAAGGCTTGTGAGGATGATTAGAAATCTGAGGATTTTTCTTTTTTCTTTTAGTGAAAGATTTAGAAAGCTGAATGTATTCTGTTTAAAGGAAAGAAGTAAGTAGCAGATTCAATCAAAGCCCAATAGGGTTGGATATTTCTGATGCCACCATCCTCCTTCATCTAGGAAAGAGAAGTTAATAAGAATCAGCACTTAGAAGATAATACCAGACAATACAAATTTAGATACAAGCCTTAACTGCCAGCACTGAGCAGGAAATTATGAAAAGACCTCTCTTTTTTTTGTTGAGTCTCCAGACTCATTCTTTGTTTGAAAAATATTGGTCAAGATAAAGGAATCCACTGTGAAAAGCTATTGCTTGTGCTGGCCAGGAGCTCAGTTCAGATCAGCCCTTAAATTCACAGCTCTCTGAAGTGAATCATGGGTCCTTTGAATAGACCCCCAGGAAAAAAGCACAGAGACACAGCACAAATGTGGAGTTGGAAATGGAGAGCAGAGTGAGGTGATGTACCTTATATCATACTGTGGGTGGGAAAAATCAAAAATAAAGGATAGTCTTCCTGTTTGTCAGTATATTTCTATATTTATTTGGCCACAGGAACTATTATAGTAACTAGGACTTACCAGGAAAGTGTTTTTTCTTTTTTTAAAACTATTGATTTTTTTAGAAATAGCAAGCAAACAACTGAAGACCATTTCAAAAGCTTTGGCTAAAACTCAGAAGTTCTGGTATTACAGGATTTGCAGTTTGCAGTCACTGTGCCTTCAGTGCAATTTCTTAATTCCTTTTTTTCCCTGATCAGCATTCCCACTTCATGTACTGTGCTTTTCTTCTCCTGTTCTTGTTGAGCTACTTCAGTATGTCAGGACAGTCCCACAATCAGAGGTACCATATGAAAGATGGATACAGGTCAGTGTGCCTGAAAATAGAAGGAGAATAAAGGAAGGGAGGTAAATAAACTATGACACCAAGGAGCAGATTGGCAAGGTTTTAATCAAAATTGTGTATTCTCCTCACCAATACTCAGATTTCTTCTGAACAGGTTCATTTTAAAATTAAAAAAAAACCTTATCCAAAGCAAAACACAAAATTTTCTTTTCCACACAGAGTACATGCTTTAAAAAATGTATAAATGTAACAAAACAATTCCTTTATTCAGTTTCAACAAAAAAATTCCTTTCTTCAATTTCAACAAAAGTCAGCCAGCTATTCTAATGACTGTCACTGGTAAAAGAAAAATCATAATTTCAGTGTTTTATCATCCAAAAGCCCAGATGTTTATCTGACACGTCTCTGAGTATTTGATGGGCACATTTTTAATACACAGGCTCTCATAAAAATCATCTTTTCATCTCTGAATATTATTAGCAATCTACTTGCTTATTTTTACTAGTCACTATATAGCCAAGATCAAGATGAAGAGAAACAAGTAAGTACAAGAAACTTTTGTTAAAATTATAAGTACAATTTAAAGAATGGAGGTTACTTCTTGTTTTATGAAAATTGACTGACATGCTTCAAATAAAGGTATCAATGTGAGAAAACTTTTAGTTTTCAAGTCATATTATTATGTAAAATTATACAATGTTATAAAATATAAAAACCAAATATATGTTATAACAAATATATAGATATATCTCATGATATATTTCTATATGCTATTAAAGATATAAAATATTTAATTCTTATGATATTTAATGGTTTAGCTATTAATTTTATAGTAGTTTCAAATGTTACTTTTATTGAATGGTACTCAGATTAAACACTAGCATACCATTAATGTAACAGTTCTTCATAAATTTTGTTGATATTAATGTCAGATGGGAAACTTGTAGCTTGATTTAGTCTGAAAAATATGGCACTTAAGTTCCTGTGTGCAGAAAGTTATTAATGGCTGGATAGATTCAAGTTCCCATGACAACATATTGCTGTGCTGGATCAAGTGGGATTTTACAATTGTAAATTGTTTTAACAATTGAGTTCAGCATGAAATAGGACCAATGTGCCATCAGGAACTGGCTTGAATCTGCTTAGGAATTTATAGAATCATGGTATCATTAAGACTGGAAATGACCTCTAAGGTCATTGAGTCCAAATTTTGACCAAACACCAACACCTCAACTAAACCTCAGCACTGAGTGCCACATCCAGTCAATTCTTAAGCACTTCCAGGGATGGTGAGTCTACACTTACCTGGACAGCATGTTCCTACATTTGACAACCCTTTCTGTGAAGAAATTCCTCCTGATGTTCAATCTGAACCTCCCCCAGGGCAGCTTCAGTCCATTTCCTCTTGTTCTGTCCTTAGTTGCCTGGGAGAAGACACCAACCCTCACCTGCCTACAATCTCTTTTCAGGAGCTTGTAGAGAGCAATAATGTCTCCCCTGAACATCCTTTTCTTCAGCCTGAACATCCCCAGGTCCCTCAGGCACTTCTCATGTGATTTACTCTCCAGATCCCTCACCAGCTCTGCTGCCCATCTCTGGACATGCTCCAATAATAAAGGTGCAACCTTTGTGCTTCCTCTGCTCTGCAACAACAGCTTCACTTGCAGGGCACAGACACTGTGAATCCATTTGCTTTTCCACCTGGGACCACTCTGAGACTGAGACCCAGCATCATCTTGCTTTGGGACATCCTGTAACAAAATACATTTGAGTAAGGGGATTGTTCCAGTATAAAATTCTGGCACCATTTCACACTAAGTCCTTTTCACCTCTCACTCTTTGTCATTTCAATTCTGGATGCTAAACTGCAGAAAAATGCAATAATCTTTGGAAGTGGTGAAATTCTTTTTAGATCCTTAGATCTCTTTTGCTATCTGGATAGTTTATTATCTTAATTCCATGTGTTCAGTCTTGGTTTTCTCTCTTAAATACCTTGTCTCCTCAAACACCTTTCTGCCATAGTATATTGTCTCAGTTTGAGACAAATTAGAAGGAAATGTCCTGAAAGGGGTGTCTTCTCTGGGCATAAAGCAGATGATAAAGGATACAGTACCATAAAGTCACCCCAAGACTTTATTTTTTATTTATCAGCAGCTTCCTCTGATGGATGTAGGTATTGAGGGAATTAATGGAGGCAGGACTAATGAGGATGGAACCAGTAATTGTGGTGAGACTTTTTGTGACAGCAAATTTGGTCATCCAGATTTCGTGGTCCAAATTTGCAATTAGAAATTGACTTTATGTGAAATTCACTTAGGGCACCTTGTTATTTCTATGATGCTTCCCCTGTGTCATGTTTTCTGTCTCTCCTCTACTTTGATGTGTCTGTTCTGGGGGTAAGTCTGTCAAGGGCTGGCACAGCCACGGTTAAAATGGGAAATGAGAGATCACACAGCATGGAGGCTGAGCTCGGTTGATGGGACTCAGGAACATGAACATCCTAGCACAGTATTAGAAAAAGGAATGCAGACCACAGTGCAGATAATCTTACTTCAGTGTGTCTCCATCTGACACAGATCAAGTTTCTGTATTACATCCATCACAAGGAATCTCCTGTCTCAACTAAAGACTGGAAAAAGCTATCTTTGTAACATGAAAGTGCAATACCTGTGTTCTTCTGAATTAGTTCATGGTTGTATTACAGTCACAAAGTAATTTTTGAAAGCTTATTTAAACTATTTTCCAAATACTTAAGATTTCTACAGTATTAAAATTAAACGAGTTGCCTTAAAAAAAAAAATACTTTTAGAAAACCAAAACAAACCAAAACCCTTCCCCTGAAAATTTAGTTTCTAAGACAGGAATAAGGTAAAATTCAGGTTATTATTCTCCAAATGACCATTTATGTAAGGAAGATTTGTTTTATCAAAACACTCTTCTTGTGAGTATTAAACAGCTTTTTACATATTATTCACTCTGACAGCTCAGGCCCGTGGGATTCTTCCTTACCTGATATGGACCTTGAGCAGACATGAGGCCACTGTGTCAGCTCATTGGTCTGGAAGAGGGCACAGGGTAGGGTACCCTGTTTTACTGCAGCACATCGCTACAGGAGCACCTTTTGCTACCAGTCTGATTTTACATATTATTAAAACCAGTGGTTTGGGAAATTGGAGGGTGAAGGAGAGTTTTTACAGTCTGTGAATCCTTTCTGCTTCTCTGGGTAGGACTCCTTGTAGCTAAGTTTTACTATCAAACAGTTCAGTTTTAGAATCTGTGAAGGAGAGGAATGGGAGATAACAATTCACCTCTTCTCTCTCAAACCCATTTTAGGATGGGATTAGTCATTTTTTACAATGTGCCTGTTGATCTACATTATTAGGATAAACAAAAGCAATAGTTTAGACTAAATGTCAGGGTTTTTTCCAGCTACAAATAATAACTGAAAAAAATGACCCTTACATACCATACTTTTCACATATTTTTTGGACATCCCTTCATTTTTTTGACATCTCTGACGAGAGAGGTAGTGTGATACAAAAACCAGCTTCCTCAGCAAGTGTTGCCAAAGACAGAAGCTGATTTGATTTCTAAAATAATATTTAGTGTATTTGAGCCATGAGTTTTCTCATATTTCCATAGTGACCAAAGGCCATGCTTTTGATATTAACTCTGTATTTGAAAGAGCACCAAACTGAATTAAAACTCAGTATCAGGTCATTAAGCAAAAAACTATTATGTTGGAAAATTACCAATCTTCAAAAGCAAAATGTACTTCACCTGTGGAAAAAAAAAAGTTATTTATCTTAATTTGAAAAATTTTATGGTTTTCACATTTTTTAAAAGCTGTTTTCCAATGCAAGTAGAATGGTAGGTGAGATTCAATTAAGGCCTGATTTAATAGTTTTAAATAGAACAGGTCTTGTCTAGCTGTGAAATTATCATTTATTTCCTAAGTAGGCTATGTGCTGGTGCACTGGGTGAAGTTAAAACATATTTGAATGTCTTTTTTATGTCAGGTTTTTATACTTATGTAGTAAATCCTATTCATAGAATCCTTTTTTTATTTTTTTTCTCTCCAGTTAAAAGAAAATGCTAAACACTGAGCAGTGAATGACAAAAGAAAGTACTGTTTTATGCTAATGGATATCTAAAGCAGCCCATGAGAGAGAAACAATTGAGAACTATTGAAATCTCACAGAGAT
This sequence comes from Vidua chalybeata, assembly GCF_026979565.1. Classification (NCBI taxonomy): domain Eukaryota; kingdom Metazoa; phylum Chordata; class Aves; order Passeriformes; family Viduidae; genus Vidua; species Vidua chalybeata. The sequence continues at coordinate 144,329,446 of NC_071530.1, forward strand.
TATGCTAATGAAGAATGTCATTTTTAAAAGATGAATTTTGATTTTTTTCCTACTGAAGTATTGCAATTACTGTAAAAGTGAAGCAATAAACAGAATGGAATGACTGATCCTATCTTGTATAACTTAATAGTCTTTATATAACAAAAATATTATATGAACTTTCATCTATAAGATGACTGATGTGATCATTATAAATTAAATTCAGTAGGATAGATATGATCAATATACTAATGCAAAAGCTCCAGAGAACTGGAAGTTGCTTAATGTGAAGCCAAATAGATCTCTGAAGGGAGATTCCAGGAACTGCAGAGTAATGGTGTGAGACCCAGTAGTACCTTTAATGAAGAGCAGAATTGATGGACACAAGGATAAATAGTGGGTGTGTGCCAAGGTACCCTTTGGAAAAGAAGTCAGCCCTTACATGCCTGCAGGGATACTTTGAAGAACCAAAAAATATGTGGACTTAATAATAATATATTTATTTGGACTTATTAATATATTTATCTCAAAAGCTTTCAAAAGATATTCAATAAAAAGCCAAAGAAAGGCATAAAGTAATCTTCCCAAAATAAAGCTGCTGCAATATAAAATGGGAGTTGCTTTTCTGCTTGAATTATTTTTTAATTGTTTGGAAAATGGGGATAGCAAGAAGCAATCAAATTTACAGCATAGGTGGGTCAGTGGCAGAGTTCCCTAGCGTCTATTCTGAGAAAAGGATGTGAATAACGAGGCAAAAAATTGCCAATAACACTAAGTAATTTATGGTAAGGAAGACAGGGAAGCTATAGCTTCTGGAAGATATTACAACACAAAAATGAAGCAATTAAAAAGACAGATGACATTCAATGCAGGTAAATTTTAAGTGAGGCTCAAGCAGTAACAGTCCAAACTTTACACAGAAAATGATTGATTTTAATTGGACTGTAATCAGTCAGGAACAACACCTGGGGTTACAGTACATAATTCTGTCAAAATATTAACTTACTAATAAGCAATGTCAATAAAGCAAGAGGAATATTCAGGATTATAGGGAAAAATAGGTTAAAGAACATAACTATACCACTACACAGGTCCAGAGTATGTCCACATCTGTAAGCTATGATATTCTCATCCCTCCCCCTTTTTAACATAAAAAAAAAAAAAAAAGAAAAAAAAAAAACAAAAAAAACAAAAAAAAAAAACCAAAAAATAACAAACAAACAAACATAAAAACAAAAACAAACAAAAAACCACCAAAAAAAACCCATTGAGAAACACTTTTAGAACAGAAAAAAAAAGGGTGATTAAAGGTCTGGAACAGGTTCTGCATCCTATGTAGGGCAGACCTGCAAACAGACAGTTCAGGAGGGTATTACTGAGACTTATAAATCATAGATGCCCTAAAGAAGATGGACTGGGATCAACATTTTGTTGTCTTTTCCAGTACGAAACCAAACTGCCTAATAGAAATGAACTTAAAGGAAACTAGCAAGTGGCAAATTGAAAAAAAATTGAAGAGAACAGCTTTCATACAGGATGGAGAATCTTCCCAGGCTTCTATTTACAAGGACAGCTGTCTGCTTCTGGAAGTCACTGAGTCATCTAAATGGATCTATGATTCTATAAACTGCTGGAGGCAAGGAGAGTATTTTTGGGAAGTATTTGCTGCATAATGCCACCTCCCAGACAGTCACTGTTGGCCACTGTCAGAGATAAAATAGTGGAATAACTATATCACAGTTCTGTCACAATAAGCCTATTTTTATATGGTTATTATCAGGTCCAACCTCCTGCATGATGTAGTTAAGTGTCGATCACAAAGAGGTCATTTTTTCTTTTGGAGACAATGCATTAGAGTGATTTTAAAATAGATGAAGTATCCAAGGAGCATACTTGAAAAGACCAAAGTCTTTTGTAAAAGCTTCAGAAATTCTCAACCTGTATGTACATTTTGGAGTGCTAAATCATTATACTTTCCTTGCAGTATTTTTGTTTAGAAAAAAAAAATAAAATCTGTTGCTTAACAAAGCAGAAGTACTGAAAATAATGCAATTTTCATATAAATTAAAGAGATTTCTCTAATTTTCTGTAAATTTGGTCAGGTTTGGTGTGTTAAATTACTATGTGCCACTTGTGCTTTTGCATCTGTTGCTAAAGCTCAATTCAGTCAACTGCATTTAAGTACTTAGCACTACTTGAAAGTGGCTCATGGTATCTGAGACATCCTCGATGGTCTGGCAGATACAACACAAAGGTTAAGCCAGACTTGTCTGTAATAGGGACTTGAAATCAGACAAGCTAATGACAGTGGCACAGCAAATGGTGCCAATGATGAACTGCAACATAACTGTCTCATTTGCACCTATAATGCCTTGTGATATGACTTAGCCCAAAATATCAGTGAAAAAAAAAAACATCAGCTCCCTTTTTATTTGAATTAAGAATGTGTAAATGGATAATCACTTACATTCTCCATTTCTGTTAGGATGCCACATTAGTCATATGTCCAAATACAAAACCAAAAACGTTCAAGCTTAATGTCCATTGCTAACCAACTTTATCACTCCTTTTTTGTTCTTTTTCTAAATAACATCTTTTTTTCTTTCTGCAATATGATAGAATGTGCAGAATCCATTTGTTGGGCAAGGTGGTTTACAGTTCTGTATCAGTTTTTTAATAGAGCATACTGGCATAAAAGTTAATTTTGTATTTATTGATAGAGATATATTCCAGTAGAATAACACTTCAAAGAATCAAACAATGAGAAGTTGTCTTTAATGAAGCATTTCACTGAATGGAATTCTAGGAAGAAGAATTTTAGAGAGCTTTAGTTAAATTTAATGAGATTGAGCATCTGAACTCTACTCCACACAGGTGGCAGCAGCAAGATGTGCCATTGGCAACAATGAAAGTGTAAACATAGAACATAGTCATAATTTTTCTGACATGAACCAAGTTTTATTGTGTTCTCCCCTCTTCCTCAATCTTTTTTGCCTACTTCCACCAATAAGGCATCTGTTGGGTTGCATGTCAACGTAACAACATAAAACTATTACAGGCCCAGCCATGGACTTATTTTCCCTGACAAGGATGAACTTTGTGAAAACAGTGTTTCAGAGAGAAAAACTTGAGAGGACCCAGTTGCTGGGTGTCTTACCCCACTGCCTCCCACACACCGTGTGCTTTAACTGATCCAGTGGTGATAGGATGGCAACCTGTCACCACTGCATTACCAATCCAAGGGAAATTCACTTCTGTTTTCCAAAAATTGTGACTGGTCATGGAATAGGACTGCTAGCCACTCCAAAAGGCACACCAGTTTTGCAGCCACCTGCAGATGCAGGGCATCAGTATCTTACCAATGAGAAATAACATGAACATAGCACCAGTCTTTACACTGGTATCTGCAAAAGTGACATTTTCTAACCCTGTTCTCATACCAACCCCACTGAGATGACTCACTTAAGGACTGGTCTGGAGGAGCTGTGTGGGTAGGAATGGGAAAAAAATCCATTCTTATGTCTTAGCTCACTTATCTTTGTAACAGTTGGGTGTCAAAATTCACAAACCATTTTCCTTTGCTGTCAAGGACTGTGCAAGGACAAAATAATAGCATACATAGTGGGGCATTTAACTGTGACTTGGTGAGTGTACTTTGGAGCAGGCTGAGGTTAGATAAAGTACTGCATTATCCTCCAATAACTTCAATATGCATTAGAGTACAATGATAGTAATGCACTCCCTGTCCTATTTTCTTAATCCTCTTGCTTGGGGAGCTGTGGCGTGGGTGGAAATCAAGATTAAAAGATAGGAGCCTAGATAACTGTGCATAGCTAAGCCCTGAAAATATTAATTTTTGTCTTTGAACTGCTCTAGTCATGGTGGGGAGTAAATTAATGCAGGATTAGAAACACTATTTTATACAAGATGTGATACGGGACCAAACTCAAGAGTCTTAGTCCCTGTTAATTAAAGCAGACAGTTCATATTGTTCAAAAATACTGATTTAAGGAGGAGAGCTGCAAATTAGAAAATGTTTTGGTCTGGTTATGTTTAATTTTAATTAATTGGAAACAAACTAATTTGACAAGTGTTTCACAATATAGAACTTTAAAAAGGAGAGTTGAAAATAATGCATCATCTGTGGGTTATATTTTAAATACAACTGCATTTAAAAAAAACCTAAATAAATACTCTAGCCTTTAAAAAAAGACATTTAAAATGTTTTATTGTAAGCTTTTTATAAAAAAAATGTTTTTACTTAGAATAAAATCGTTAATTATTCCCCATTACTTGTGCTTCTCAAGTTGATTTTTCTGCTGCAGAGAAGAGGAATTTTCCTGTACTAAGATCTTGTTTACTTAAGATTTTAAAAAGGTAATAGACTGTTTACTTAAGATTTAATACTTAAATATTTCTTAATTCCCTAGTACATATTTCAACAAACATAATTGACCACTTCATTGTGTTTTAGTTTGAATTCTACAAAAAAAACACCCATGCAGTGAAATACAGCTCACCTATCATCAGCATTCTAGAGGGGTCATCCTGTGCTAAGGTGTGTCTTTAACATTACTCAGACTTCAGAAGTAAACATCTCACTTCAGTGGTGAAAGGGGAAGCCTATGTGATTAATTTGAGTATGAACAAAAAATAAATTTAAAAAATCATATGAATCTGACCTTTTAGGTTATTAATACCAGTGGGTTTGTGTCTTCTTGGGATTGACATTATAGATGTTTCTGTTGTGAAAAATCTAAGCTCCTGCTTCGACATCATACTGGAATATCAGCAACTCCCGAGTGTTAAATAAATACTATGAATAATAGAGAACATAAAATTGGAGGTAAGGCATTAGACAAGTAGTTGAGAATAATGCCTCAGTATATTCAATATCTAGGTGAGAAAAGATGAAGACAAACATTTTATTCTAATTTGTATCTTACATTTATTTACAGCCAATTTCCTTCTAATTTGATTTGTTTCTACCAAGTGTATTTGTTATTCTCCTTTCCTTCAACAATGGTACTTAAAACCATTAATTATTCCCCATTGCTTGTATTTCTCAAGTTAATTTTCTGCTGTGGAGAAAAGGAATTTTCCTGTACTAAGATCTTGTTTACTTGAGAATTTAAAAGGGTAATAGACTGTTTACTTAAGATTTTAAAAAGAAATAGACTGGCCCACTTGACTCTGGATGGATCAATCTCTGTGGACTGCAGCCCCATGATTAAGAACTAACTCTAGGAACAAAAAGATGTTTAAGATATATCTGAGAGAGAGAGAGATAGCAGAAGAAAGGCAATGTGTTAGTCTGGTCAATCTCCCAGGGAGCTGTCAGACAGGAAAGGCTGTGGACTTCAGGAGGTACCCAGCTGGGAGTTCAGTGGGAAGAAGGGGAATATGAAGTGCAGAGGTACCTGAGAGTGCTTACAGAGAAACTGCTCAAGAATTTTGGAAATTTTTCTAGACTGCCATCTCTGTTTGTAAATTAAACATTTTCAGGTTCAAGTAGTGGGAAGCAAAGATATTTCTGACTCTTGGAAGTCACCACATTATAATTACTTCATTAAGTGCTTGCCCTTTGTAATGCCATCAACTATGCTTAATATGAGAGTTTTCAGATACTCATAACTGTTCCCTAAGCACAGAGACCCCTTAATCTTTCTGTAGGGAATTTAATGTTTTTATTACAATTCTTTGTGCAGCCATGTGATTGGGATTAGGAAACAGATCCTGTAAAAAATATAGCAAAGTCTTCATCTGAAGACAAAGCTTGTTTACCACAGAACTTTCCAGATAATTTTGTTTTTTAATGAATCACTTTTACTAAAATGCAACACAACATACAGTTCTTTTCAAAATGAACACTAAATTATTTTTTTTTCTTTTTATACACAGGGCCAGTTACACAGACAATTATTAACTTTCATTAAGTCATGTCAAGGTTTTTTTTCAAAAAAAAACCCTTAGACAGAAATTTTGAGGTATAACTAAAGATTTGATCAGTCCCTGATAGGTACCTCAGGAGGTGAAATCTTCAAACCTTTCTCACAATCTTCTGAAGCAGAATCTCTTGACCAAGTGAGTCAGTGCAGCCTGGGAGCTGGAAAAACTGTGACTCTTGACAATAGACCAGAAGTGAGAAGGTGAAAATAGAGTAGGAGGTTTGGAAGATGGGAAGACCTTCAGGGACACTGTAATAGAAAAAGGAGCAGGTTTAGCCTCATCTCAGTTCAAGCTGTTCCTCTGCTAATAGGAGCAACAGAGTTGTGTTGAGGAACATCAGGAATGTATGAGGACCTAGCATTTCCTTCTCCTTCTGAATTTCTGTTTCCCAGAAGTTTGAAGGTGATCTTCTAAGGCTTCTATGATGTCCCCCAGAAAATACTCCTATCTTGTTTTTCGTATCTTGATTCAGTGGAAAGTGTTATAGTGACAGCTTTTAGAATTGGTGACAGATGAGGAGAATAAGGTTTGTCTATATTTGTGCTTATTAGGGAAGGTGGAGAGCCCATTATTTACTAAAATATTGTAGATCAGCTTTTATAAATTCATGCACATGTGTATGCTCTGATTTCAATACAATGATTTTTTTTTTTAATTTGACCATGGCGATAAGTAAATCTTGAAAATGGTCTATACTCAGTCAAAATAAGAACAGATTTGCAAAAAGTAGGATGAATTTGTCATTATGAGTGAATGTTAGTCTTGCAAAATTTGAATTTTCTTTGTAAGCTGTGAATTTCTTAAGGGAGTTCTGTTTGGATACTCCGGCACCAGCCCTAGGAATGTTAGGACCACCTGTAGAGTAGCAAGATATTTCTGTGGTCAGGCCTTGTCCATAATTCCAGAGTAGATTACTTTCAAGATGAGTGGTTCCATACAATCTGGATGAAGGCTGTGATAACTCCTTCATGCATGGGATTTGTTGAAAGGCAACTGTTTGCTGATGATCCAAATGGCACCAGGGACCCCTCCAGTGACTTGTCAGTGCTGATGGTGCCTGCCACTGCCCTGGCACTCCTTAATTCACTAGTATAGGCACTGTTTGAGAGAACTGGGGTCCTAATACCATGAACTCAGTGGTTTCTCAGGTGTCCTGTTCTTCTCAGAGCTCTGAACTGGACAGTGACCATGGGTGGTTCCTCAGAGTTATCAGTACCTGAGGTGACTACGCTCCTGTGTGAAATTTTCACAAAGAGTATGTTTTAATGTACATGTTTAATAGGCTGCCCAAGTTAGGATTAAGCTCACAAGACTCCCTATATCATCCACACTGAAGGAAGTGCCTCATTAGGTTGATTTGGGGCATGCAAACAAAGCCATATTCTGTATTGACATCTAGAGGAAGCATTTTTCTAGGGGGAAAAAAGTCTCCTGATGAGGGATTCTTTCTCACCAAACTGTGTGAATGTGACTGGCTTCTACCAGCAACTCTGCAATCATTGCACTATGATTGAGTCTGTCACCCTCACGCAAAATAAAAAGAAGATATTTTGGTGCTTAAACAGGTCTCTGAGTCACTCAGAATGAGATTCAGATCTTCCCTGAAAGAACTTATTTGTAAGAGAATCTGTTTTACCAGGATGGTGACAGCTACTCTGGAGTTTCTGAAGTGCACAGAAGGTCTCCACTGTGGCACTGCTATGACTTGGGGCATCTGCCTGCAGACAGCTTATGAACTGCAATTCATGTCAGTGAACCATCTGTATTCCTGCTTTTCCTATGCCTTGTACTCTTTATGTGGAAAAGCAGAAAAAAGGTAGTTCCAGCACTGTCTTAAAATTCTCTCTTTTAAAAGGCTGTTATTTAGTGAAGGTGGGGTCTAGTCTAGGAAAAGCCACATTTCTTATTAACTTGTAGTATTTCCATAACTAATAAATAAAATAAAGATTAAAAAGAAAATCAATATTAAAGTGAAACTCATACTTTAATTCTCCATTGCTCAATGCAGTTTGCTCTTATCTGCTGTAGGCAAAAATGTTTTTACAAAAAGTGTCAGACAACATATGGCATCAAAAGTTAGGTGTCAAATCAAACTTTGGCATATAATGTGATTGTCCACAGAGAAGTATATATGAATGATGCAGGTGAATGCCACTGTTGGGTAAGAGCCATGGTAGTGAATAGTGGCTGTTAAAGAGCAATATTATGTTTGTCTTAGAGACCCATGGCCATGTACCCATGATCTGCAGCCCAGATTGATAAAATAATTCAACTCTACTAGCAATTCCCTCAGCCTCAACTTCCTCATATTTTCCAGCAACATCTGACAATGTAAAAGAGATTATAATTCCATTGGTCAGTCCCCCTTTCAAACTGTCAAACATATCTGAGCCACTTATTCACCTGCCTTTCAGAGTGTCTGGCTAATTAAATGGTCTTTCTCCCTCCAAATCTTCAGAGAATTTCCTGAAGAAATCTAGGTGGGAGGCTTACTGTGACCTGGAGCCTTTGGAAAACCACCAGAAAGCATTGACTCTAAAATGATGCTTCCATTGATGTCCACTGGGAGCAGGGGGAATCACAGGTAAAGAGGTGATGACACACAGCCAGTAAAAGAAAAGGTGTTAGTGTTGAAGTGACAGCAACACTGGAAGAGGACACAGGACATGGATCCAGAAAGGAACCTCTGTGAGACCTGGAGAAGCTGAGCAGCATCAGAAGCAGGATCAAAAAGCCAGAAACAAGAAGAAAAGACAACTTAAAAAAGGGTGTGGAGAAAGGAACTTGAGGAGGTGTTTCTTCATTGTGAATCTCCCTCATCACATCTGGCAGGCAAAGGCACATCAATGATAGCAGCTTTGATTGCAAAACCAATATGATGTTGACAGTAACATCAGAATTACTCCAAATGAAACAAGTAAACTGCTCATTCAGTTTAGCTACCCAAGTAGACAGAAGATTATATCAAATAACTAATACCTCATGGCAGCAGTCATAAACACAATAATTTTGAAATGCCAAATGGATAATGCAAGGGACCAGGCCAAAGCAGAGAGAGGTTTGCCAATAAAAAAGTTTCCAATCATTGATTATATGAATGCTTGGAATAAGGAGCAAAGAAGACAAAAGAAAACAAGCAAATAACATGCAGAGTGAGAGCTGTTTTCTTGACCTGTTAGTGTACTTGTGTACTACTATTTCAAATAAAATATGCTGGAAGCAATCTAAATTACAGAATAGTTTAAAAGAATAAAGGTATCAGAAGCAGTGAATTCTTGCATAGTTCAAAGAACCAAACCAGCTTCAAAAGGAAGGCAGTAAGCCTTCAAAGAGATGAAAAAGACAGACAGTGATATAAAAAATGCACAAGAATGAGAAGGAAAGAAATAAAGAGTGATCTTTATGACTGGAAGTTTCTTCCAGATCCTGGCATAACTCTTGAAAAGAGGATAGAAGCTCCTGAGAGAAATGTAGGTCCATATATGAGATATAACAAGTTGAAGTTGATAAGAAGTTCAATGCCACATTTAAATCCCTTGGGGAAAAAATATGAGAAAAAGGAGAGAAGGGTATTTTATTTATTATAATGGATAGTATTACACATATAAAATCTTTCAAAAGTGTTCAAATATTTAAGCAGCTGCAATGAAAAATGTTTATATTACCTGAGAATGAAAGCACATTTCTGGAATCACATATCTTTGAGTCTCTGGTGTGCTGGTTTTGGCTGGGGTAAAATTAATCTTCTTCATAGTAGTTAGTATGGGGCTGTGCTGGAAAGGGTATTGATAAAACAGAGATGTTTCAGTTATTGCTGAGCAGGGCTTACACCCTTTTCTGTTCCTCACCCCACCCCACCAGAGAGGAGGCTGGAGGGGTGCAAGGAGTTGGGAGGGGACACAGCAGGGACAGCTGACCCCAACTGACCCAAGGGATATTCCATACTGGCAGCATGCTCAGCAGCAATAGGTGGGGAAGTTTGGTACCGGGGCCACTGCTGAGGGACTGGCTGGGCATTGGTTGGTCAGTCATGGCCAAGTATGGTTGGCATTGGTTGGTCAGTCATGGCCATCACTTGTCTGTCGTGTGATTTGTGTCTTTGTCACTTTCCTTTTCATTGCAATTTATTATTAAAAATATTGTATTTATGTTAAGAAAAAAATCTTTCAGTTATTAAACTGCTCTTCTCTCAACCCTTTAAGTTTTCTCACTTTTAGACTTCCATTTCTCTTCCCCTCATCTTGCTGCAGGAGAGAAGTGAGAGACTCTGTTGTGCTTAGTTGCCAGTGGGGGTTAAACCATGAAATCTGACCAAAATAAAATTTGAGACTTTCCATACTAACCCTCTGCATAACCTTTCCCATTATCCACTCCCACTCCTTTACCATTTTTGTTCTCCCTTCACTGAGAAGGTAACTAGTTCAGTGTTGGAGCAGTTTAAGTTCTCCATCCCCTTAGAAGTCATGTCAGTTAGAACAAGGATTTTAGGAAAAAAAGGCAACATTTGCAAACGTTTTTTTAAATATAAGTCTCCTGTTGTAGTTGAATTTGTATCCAGGAGTCTCTATTGTGTTCTGTCATTAAACTCTGAGACCAAATTGCTTCCTGCTTCTAGGTCTTGGGTTTCAATTTTAAGCTTCTGAAAATAGCCTAACTATGGTGTGTATTTTCCCTGTCTTATCAATATTTAAAACCACCCTGAGAGGATACTGGGTAGAATACTACATTATCCAACAGCTCTCTGAAAGGCAAGTGGATATAAAAAAGCATCTCAAGGGTGTTTATGTAGGTAAAAAAAAAAAAAAACAGTGCTACTAATTCCCTGACCAGAAAGAATTGTGATGTCATTATAGTCCTGTTTCATCATCTTTCATTGAAAATAATTAGGAAATAAATAAAAATCAAGGTATTAAACAGCAAAGGACTTTTAATTCTCGCTGGAACATTTCCGTGATCCAGAGCTGGATAAAAGCATAGATTTTGGCCCAGAACTATAAATTTGAGGCATAAATACCTTAGGCTTGTGACAATGTAATATTTAGAGCTCCCCTTAAAGGAAAAGGAAAGTTCTCATTCTCCCTGTTTTAGAGGAAAGCTTGAGAACAGAGAATGGGTGTAAACCAATCAGTGAAGTCTGTTCAATTTTACAAAGGCCATTTCTCCAGGACAGGAAAAAAAGCTGCAAAGGGAGAAACACCTTTGTCCCAGAGGCATTTCCATGGTCACTTAAACCACCACCATTTGGAGAAGAGTGGTTTGGGATGGGACAAACACTACTCCACTGGTATGGGAAGCTTGGGGAAGCCAAGGAGCAGTGAAATTTCCAGCATCAGCCCTGTTGTCATACCTGACAACAGCATCAGCCATACCTGCTTCAGGGTCCCTTCCTTTGCCTTTTCCAGAAGGAAATACTGGAGCCTCACCTGTGGGCACAGGCAGCTTTGTTCAACCACGGTGTTTACGGACAGTCATTGCAACTACATCCTTAGGGAACAGTTCTCTAAAAAGTGCCATATAAGAGACACAGAACCATGTAAGGAAGAAGGAATGGAAAGACTATCAGGTCTGGTTTCTTTTCACCTTTGTTAAATCCTAAATGTGATGCTAGCATGATGGAAAATCAGAATCCAGGAGTTAAAAAATGATAATGTTCTCTCAAAAAAAGAACAAATAAGAAGATAAATTCCTCCAAGACAATGAAAATATTAATGATGGCAGCCTATAAAATTTTTATCTTTAACCACACTGAAATCAATCCTTTAAAAGTCAAATCTTCTTTTGATTGTAGCGTGATAAAATTACAAGAATGTTACCAGGCTACACAGAGGTATAATCAGGACCAGAATTATTGTAATAGAATAAGCCTGTGGTATGCTTAAATTCAGGTAATCAGGAAATTTCCAAAAGCATCTGCCAATCCACAAGGCATCACATCAATGTAAAATATTGAATCTATGAGAATGGAAGAAGATATAAATATACCAACAGATTTCAGACTGTTTAATAGAACAAATAAAATGTTTTAGTACAAATGTTAAGGGAGACAAAACCATCTTTTCTAAGCCCACAGGGTGTACAAGAGTAGGAACAGAGCTCATATTGCAAAGGACTAGTGAAAATGGGCAGGCATTTACCTGGCCTCAGAGTGGAAACCTGAAATGAGGCTAATACAAAATAGCAACAGAAACCCATAGGAGCACCAGAATGTAAAAAAGGATTTAGGAAATAGTGCAGGACATACCCTGCATATTTCACTTGCAAATATTATTTTGCTATTTTTTAATATTAAAGCCTAATTAAAAATTATGTTATAAGAAAGTAAACAGTACTTTTAAGGAAATAATTTTACCTTAATATTAATTATATTTATACAAATAAAAATAGCAAAACCAGCTGTCCTTTGTACAGCTGACACCAGGAGGAGAGGCAAACCCAGGCACCAGAAACAGCGCAGTGTTAGAGACATCAGTTATGAATTCAGTACGAAGCATACCTCAGCTCTGATCAGAGAAAAGAGCCATATGGCAATCAAGAAAAGTTACATTAATATATAGTGTGGCAAATTATAAAATTGCTTTGGTAATGCAAAATCAGAGCAGAATACCAAAGAAAAGATGAAGACTAAAATTTCTGCTGATTCTGTTAACTAAAACTCATGGATGCATCAGCTTATCAGCATCAAATCTGAGACAGGCTATTCAGGAAGAAATAGAAAATGACAAAAAATGGAAAAATGCTGGGCTCAAACAGTGTATTGTGAAATTTTTCAACAGAGTTGTTAGCTGGTTGCCAGAAAAGCTTTACCTGCCTTACAAGGTTCCTGTATGATGCTCTTCACTTAATGCAATATCTGTTTGCAATAATGGTCCAATGTAAATTAACAGAAGCAAAAAATCCCTTTTAACACTATTAATGATTTCACAGGCTGGATAAATGGAAGTGTATCTACTGCAGGGTAAGGAAGTATATTTGTCTAGACAGAATTAAATGAGACCAATGCCAAAGTCTCAGACTGAAGAAGTGTCACTCAAAGCAAAATTGGGATGTTTGGAACCAGAAAGAGATACTGGCAAGAATTGGTCATAGGAAGTTGTTTCATAAGTAGAGTAATTGCCCCACCATATCTTGGATAGCACTGGTGTATATAGATATAGATATAGATATAGATATAGATATAGATATAGATATAGATATAGATATAGATGAACAGATCATATGGAATCAGATTTTGGTAAAGAGCATTTGTGTTTCAGAGTTGAAGATGATAACACTGGTCCCTGGAATTGGAAACAGTAGAGGCAGCATGAGGCACATAACCTGCACTGTCTTGTCCACTCTCCTAGAATCAGCAGGGTAGAAAAGCTAAAATTCTATCAGAGCAGATTGTTTTGTCAGTTACTGTAGAATGATATCATGATATGATATGTGAGTGGGTTGTCATTGCCACTCACAAGCTGAATCCTTTCTCTGGACACGGACTAGGCAGTAAAGCAGGTAAAAGAAAGGATAAAAAATATTCACACTTTCCTATCATTTTCTTTTCAGGTGGCATACACTTTCTGAGTGGTTCAGGTGCTGCCTGAGCAAGAAGGAAATGTGGATATTGTTACTTTCACACAATCTAATGTGTAGCACAGACCTGGAAAGCAGCAATGCCATCTGTAACCACTTCTGCGTGCATGGGCAAGTGACCCTGCAAGGTGATTGAGTGGGGCTTGGACATATGCAGAGGTTGTCCTCAGAGCCATGAGGAGGACAAAGACAGATTTTGCTTCCATACAAACTCTAGTTCCTCCAGTAACTTTCATGATTTTCTCCAGGTTTCATAAAAGCTGTAAAAATCAGGAAATCAGAAGGAAGTTGTGATATCCAGGCACTGTGCACCCACAGATCACAGAACAATGCAGAAGCAAATACTGTGACTAATTACTTCTTTCACTGTTTCAGTGTTGCAAACTCTTACTATGGTTTTTGCAAAGTAAGGAATTTGTCTGACAATGTCAGAACAGCCATCACAGGCAGAACAGTGGGGATTTCCCACAAGGTCTGCTATCACAGCCCTTTATTTTTCAGAGAGTAAACTGCAGTTTACTGGCAGTCAGACTGCACAATTTACTCAGCAATGAGAATTCACTCACAGCACATCACACCTCCCCACAGCCAGACAAATATCAACATTGAAATAGTGGTTGAAATAAATAAGACTCTGTAAAAGAAAACTGTAAGCATCACAGAAAATCCATGGCAGGCTACAGCTGTCTATAGAAAGTCTACCACAAAAGATAATATTGAACAGCTTTGTGCAATTTCTAATGTCAAGATGCTGTCATATCCTCCTGCACATAATTCCACCAGTAGCAGACATGACAATGGAATAAGTGCTGGACTAAGAAATGATACACAGAGAACAGTTGAAGAACTTTTAGATGTACACTGTGGAGGATCTCAAGAGCTGTTATCTCAGAAGAAAACACAGCTCACTAGGGAATTTTGCAACAAGGCAGTGAATGGGCATTTAATCCACTTGCGTCCTCACTATTGTAAACACCACTAGAAGACGGATGTGGAAATGGTCAAATACGCATCTCAACAAAATTCAGTTACAAGATGTGCAAGCTGATGAGCAGTTGATGAGAGATATGAGAAGCCACTTAAAATGTTAAATTTGCAAGAGAACAAAAGCAAGTTTTCTCAGAATCAGAAAGGCTCTCCTTGACAGCCACATCAAACTGCTCCCACTATAGAGGAAAGATTTTGGGCAGTGCTCAGATGTGAAAAGACAGCCTTTGCAGGAACATCCTTGGCTCTCAAGACATTTAAAAATGAGATAATAAAAATAAGAGGTGGCACTAATAATTGGTAATGTACACAATCCCCACAAACTTTATTATCAGAAGTGCACATGAGGAGCAATGCAATGGGATACAAGGTTTCTGCAACTGGAAGACAAATCGTGCTGGTAGAGAAGTATTCAGTGTATTACAACCATTTTGAGAGCAAAGGTTGAATGTTTCACTGTCTTGGCAGTGGTTTCCACTCTCTCTCAGGTTGAATACCAAGCAGATGAAATATAAAATACTGCCACTATATAAATTAGTGGCAGTGACCATAAAAATTTCTAAACATTTAGAAAATAACCACCAGTGTTTTCACAACAAATATGCTCTAAAAGCTGATGGAATCTTGCATTATTTGAGGTACATAGGCTCTTTTAACATTTGTGGTTTTTAATCTGAGATTATGAAGAATATGTACCACAAAGTAATTGGCATTCCTAGTGAAGCCATTGATATTTTTGTCACCAGGCTTCCTTGACTGGGGCCATGTCAAACAACTCTGGGACTGATAGAGAGGCAATCAGAAGTGACAGGGCAAGTGACAGCTCTGACAAGTGATTGTGGAATAACAAGTAACTTTGAACTTGCCTGTGGGAAAATGACTTAAACCTTACTGTTAATTCTGAATACCCACGTGCTTCTCCACAGTATATTGTTATATTGTCAAAATGGTTAGCAGAAAGTGGAGTTTCTATCAATGCATTACTGAATTGCTCCATGTTTCTACCATGCCCAAGGAATAGAGTTGAGAGACAATGGTCACTGTGCAGAGCACAAACATCAGCCTTCTCTCTTCCTTCTGTTCATGTAATGCTTAATTCTCTTTCTCAATACATTGCTGACTTTTCCTCTGAATTCAGGATCCTTCTGTTTTCTCTGAATGATCTCAGGCAGAAAAATTGCACATCAACAAGCAATAAAAGGAAAGTTTCTCTTATCGGGAAGAACTACATATGTAATGAAAGATAAGTAAAAATTCTAACAAAAGCCAAAAGGATCATTCTAAGATTCTTCTCTTTTTCCCTGTTTTTAGACCAAACCCAAGCTTATGTAAAACTGTGAGTGTGTTTGTTTATATGTGGAGGTGTATTTAACTTCATGCTAAGCTGTTTTCAAAGAAATCACCAAAAGTTGATATCTGGGACCTTTGATTTGATGGCCTTTATATCTACTTGCCTTTTCTCTTGCAGTCTTTCCACAGGGATATTTTCACTGGCATCACTGAACTTCGATTCAGGCTATTAAATCATATTTTGCTCTCCAATGTATCTACTGACATTTAATTCTTTCTAATGAGATAAAACCTCTATTATTGTCAAGTGCATCTGAAAGCGTTTTCTGCCTGAAGGTGTTCGACTGTTACACAAGAGAAGGAAGGGGAAAAAATGAAGGTGCTCTTTTGGACACAAGCATTTGATCTGTTGCAAAAATGTAACTAAAAGCAAGTGTCACGAACTTTCTTTAGTATATTTTCCAGAGCACCAGTTAAAATTACAGCCAAGATAGGGTTTCACTGTTTCATACCTAAGGGCAATAGTGGTCTGGCTTGAGGTCTACTTTAAGTATGAGGCTGAAAATCTGAGATAATGTTGTAGAAACAGAGTTCAAAAGGAAGTACTATGATGGGAGCTAGCTGGACAGGGAAGGAGTGGCAGGAAGTGGCAGGAATATGGGGTAGATCTGAGGTGGGGAGGTGTCAGCAGTGAAGTGATTCAAATGTTTCCCTCTCAACACCAGCAAGAAGGTCTGCATCAGTATGTTCTGGTCAGGAGCTGTCACAAACCACCAAACCATATGTAACAGTAACAAAAAATATTAAACTACTAATTCTTTAAGGTCTATAATAGGGTTTTTACTTATATACTGAAGTTGACAACAAAATCCCATCTTTGGCTGACATAGGTACTGTGGGCTGACCCACTGCAGTCAGACTAGAAAGTTCTAATGAAGATTTTCTGAAGCAATCTATGAGATCTTATATTCAATCCATGCAGAAAGCCTTCTGTTTAGATTGGCCACATCATTTAAAAAAACAGGTCCCTAATTTGCTGCCTAGGCTTTCCTGGCCTCTCTTTACTACATAAATCTAAACCTGGAAACCACTGGTTTAAATGTTCTTCTCACTTTCTTGCTAAACATCAGAATACTCTTCTGGTTGTCAGTACTCACTGGAAGAAACTCTCCCAGGACACCAAATTTCCATTTCCCAAAATACCCTGTGCAGTTTCCACATGTACTCTTTGGACGGACAGAGCTGGAAAACTCCCAGACCCTAAGCACCTTAAAGCTGGAGGTATCAAGCACCATCTTGTAGCCAATTACAATCACCTCAAAAATCATACTTCATTCAAACCAGAGGAAAAGGAAATAAGATAAATTTACTAAAACAAGCTGGGCCCATCTGCAAAGCTGTAGAAAAATGAAAAGAAAAAATACATCCACCTGCCTAAAGACAACCTCTAACCCTTTCTCTCACCCTGCATATACCACAGCTGATACACTGAGAGACTCTCTTCCTCTTTGCTGCTGAAAATTTCAGCTCTCACCAACAACTGAACTCTAAGTTCACCTGCACAAAAGTACAAACATTTAGGGCACACTTGTTTTATAGCTGGGATCCGTCTGCTGGGATCATTTGTACTCCCTATGTCCATTGTCTCTGATCCGAAGAGAAAGAGGACATTCTTCTTACATACCTACTTGAAGATGCTGATATCTGTGTGTCTGGCACAGTTTTACCAGTGTTGTTAGAGGGTTAAAACCCCCGTTCCCGTCTAAACTTCTAAAAAGTCTGTAATATGCAGTAAAGCAGGGTGCCCTTTTGTAGGGAGTGGGAAAATTTCACACCTCAGACTCATGTCTTTTCAGAGTCAGATTTAGTATTTCACATACAGCTTCCAGACCGATGAATTTTATGGAGACAGACACATGAGTTAGATGTAGATCATTACTGATATTTGCCTCAGACCAAATATTAAGGTCATCAATGACTTTGGGTGTCTAAGGTTTTGGCCATCTTGAAATATAGCATGACAGCCTGCCAGAGTAAATGAAAGATGGCAAGAGAGTGCACTGATGACTCTTGCAGAGGGCATCAGAAGTCTTTGCTGAACTGGTGTTCCTCATAAAGCTGCACTTGGAACTGTAATACACTGAGGCTGTAGTTGGAAAGTACTAAATTATTTCTAAGAGCAGCTGGGACTGAACAGGTTTCACTACAGGATGGTGGTTAGAGCCCAGCCTGTTGCCTTATCACCCTGATCACATTTGCCTTCTCTGCAGCACCTGTTCACAATGACGTTTTCCCAGACTGTATGTACTAATAATATATTATTTAACAAACACTTGAAGGGGTGTGATGGTGTCAGGAACATTTTGGATAACAACTCTTATCCTCCCACTCTTCTGTCACTTCATTTGTTTCCCGCAAGGGTATTTGTCAGCTCTGAATTTGATCCCTGATATCTATGAAATGAAAGAAAGAGTATGAAAACAGGATATACTTTTTTTTTCCCATTTCTTTTAATTTAGGGTTAACAAAATAGTTCAAAGTAGGAAAATAAATCTTCTCCAGACTCAAACATCTCTGTTTTCCCTTTGAAGTTACACTAATTTTAGTGAAATCTCAAACCAATGATGTTAATTTCTTTTTAATAGCTTCATAGGAAATCAGCACAAAGAACTAGTGGTTTTAGTCCTGTGAGCCTCTGCACTATGCACTGTCACCACAACACGAGCAGAATCAGCCTTGCTCAATAAAAACCTTTACCAGCCTCCTCTTTTGGTATGTGATCAGCTCTCCTCAGAAATAACCTATCTCTCATGCTTGACTAGTAAAGAAGACAAAGTTAGATGCTTAACATGTGTATGACTAAAGCTGGAAAATTATTCTCTAAAATGTGGAGCTGTATTTAGAAAGAAACTACATCCTCAGCACCTGTAAATATTTTTCATATTCATATGGTTTCTTATCTCCCTATGGTATCACCCTCCATCCTTCTTTTTGCCAGGCAGCATTCCTGAAAGGAGACAACACCATCATTGAAAGCTTAAATATCTAATGCAGATTTCTAGTGAAGAACAGGAAAAAAACACAAGTTTCTTGTTGGGAAGTTATAAATGAGGCTTTTAAGAAAGGAATGACTTGAAGCCTCCAGAAAACGCTGGATGGACAAGGTAGATAAGAATAAGAAAGGTGGGAAATTAGGATGAATGATGATTACACTATAGGTTTTCAGAAGCAGAGAGTATTCCCTAAAGGATTGCATTAAACCTAGTTATGGCCCACCTCTTTTCATTAGGATTCTGTGTTCCTGTATGTGGATAA
This sequence comes from Vidua chalybeata, assembly GCF_026979565.1. NCBI lineage: Eukaryota > Metazoa > Chordata > Aves > Passeriformes > Viduidae > Vidua > Vidua chalybeata. The sequence goes on from NC_071530.1 coordinate 144,348,538, forward strand.
CATCTTAGTGCTATTATTGTAATTTACTTGGCCACTTTTCTGAGCTTCCCTTGGCTTTCCTCATTTTGGAATTACACCATTACACCAGACCTGGCATCTGTCTTATTTGAACAAGATCTGTCTTATACTGTGTTATTTACACAAGATTCCCATATGTTTTTTAAGAAGGCTTCTTTAGCCTTAGAAAAGATGCTCATTTTTCTGCCTAATAATGTGGTCTTATATACTGGATTCATCTGGGACTGCCTTTATTTTCTTCCAGATGGCTGGTGCAGCGCTGTGTTTCAGATTCAGTATGAGGATAACTTTGATAACATGCTGATGTTCTGGCTGGTGCTGAGCAGGGCTTTCCCTGAGTCAAGGGCTTCTCAGTGTCCTGGGCTCTGCCAGTGAGCAGGTGCACCAGAAGCCAGGAGGGAACATGGCCAGCAGAGGTGACCTGGACTGGCCAAAGGGATATTCCACACCCTGGATTGTCAGGCTCAGAGCATAAACTGGAGGGAGCTGGCTGAAAGAGGGCTGATCACTGCTCAGGGATGGCCTGGGCATTGGTCAGTGGGTGGTGAACAACTGTACCATGCATCACTTGTCTTTCTTGGGTTTTATTCCTCTCTTTCCCCATTTCATTCTTAGTCTTAGTCTTATTTCTGATTTATTTCATTTCAGCTATTAAACTGTTCTTATATTTTATCTTTTTTTTCTGATTCTCCTCCCCACCCCACAAGTGGTGGAGAGTGGTGGAGAAACAAGAGAGCATCTGTGTTGCACTTAGTTGCTGCCTGGGGTTAAACCCCAAGAGCTGCCTTTTTTCTCTTGGCATTCATTGTCTCTGGAATTGCTCCTGACATACTTTCTACATCAAATTTGTGGAGTGTAGAGTGTTCCTTTTGTATTACATTCTCCAGCATACTGTTAACCTTTTCTGTCAGCATTTAGAGTTTGCCCTTTCACAACTCATTGTCACAATATTTTCCTTCTGGGAGTTACTGTTAGCCATAATATCAAATCTAATTTTGTCCCGATGCCCAATGGAATGTGTGTAACCTTTGTAGATCAGTATAATAAATATGATTTTACCAAGACTCAGAGTAGGAGATTAAACTCTATTTTACAGCCATTACTAACAAATGCTCCTTCTAGTCTGACTCCTTCTTGATTGAGGTGATGACTTGGAGGGCTTTGGTTCTAACTAGGAGATGATTTCTAAATTCATGCAATAACATGGCTTGATTATATTATATTATTGTATATTATTATATTATTATATTATGTTATATATAATACTGTTCAATTTTGCTGTTTTGAACAAAGCAGCTCAAATCAAACAAGTACAAGAATTGTTGAATGCACATCCCTTGTAGACAGACATGCAGAGACCAAGAGGATTATTTAATACCATGCACTAAATACAGATGGAGATAAACACAGACTGAGAGACTTATTTATAAAATAAATCACGTAAAAGTAGGAAATAGACACAACTTATCTGCATGCCTGCATTTATACCTGAAAGAAGGTAGACGGGTAAGAGATACTAGTATGTAGAATGGAGTGGCATAGATGTATAACATACCTATTTTAGCCTGACATACAGGTAATGGAATAAGGAATAAACAGGTTTTTAGGGTGTATTTTTTTTCTTTTCCTGAGCCACACAGAAGCCTTTTGTAAATTTTGTTGGTTTATTTTTGCCTATAAAAGCCTTGATGTCAATAATGTTGGGAAATTAAGTCTTTAAATCCAGCTTTGTCTCTAGTGGTGGGGCAGGGAGAGTTGATGGGAAAATATGAACACTGAGCTATTTACAGGAATTGAAATTTGAAGCTCATATGAGAAATATGTGCAGGAGTGGTAAAGAGGAGGGATTTTTCACTGTTACCATTACTCTGAATGGATGCAGTGAAAAAACTAAAAACAAACCAGGAGAAATTACATGAATATTCATCACCTGCTACTGCTTTGTCTTTTTAAATTATAAAGCTTTTGAGAAGAGGAAAGGTTTCATGTATGAACTGGCAGTGGTGTCATGAAGAGAAAAATATGCTGTGATTTTTTCAATGGACTTTATGTTTGAATAAAATGAGAGATGACAGTAGATAAACAATGTTGGAAAGGAATTAAGGACAATAAATATAGCAGCTTAGTACAGATGCTGTATTAAGAACTGGCAACTACCTTCACTTTTCCTTCATATTCACTTCTTAAATTTTCTGTGAAACTTTTTAGACTGAATTTTTTTACTTAGTTGACCATGCAACTTGTATTGAAACAGTAAAAAATGTTTATAGGTGCTATTATCTGTGTTACAGCCCATGAATCCCTTCTAGTTATTAGTAAAATCCCTCCCAGTTACTTTTTTCTTATTCTAAAAAGAACTGTGATACTTCACCAGTTTGTACAATGATGTAGATACCCTTGCTGGGGAAATGTAAATTCAGACACACCAGTTTTTGTCCTGTACATGAAAGTGGTGGCATAAAAGCTGTGACAATTACCTGCCTTTTGCCTTGTCTCCCAGAACCTTTGGTCACTTGAATGGACATCTGTGTTAGGTTGACAGCCACCAGTGCCTCCTAGGCAAGGCTGACCTTGGGAACCCTTGTCAATCAACCTATTACTGAACCTGTCTTAGCTTCTATATTAAATTTGTTCCCTCTGGAAACCCTGAAATCCATCAACCAGGTGCATTCTCTCACAGAAACTCAGTGACCTCCTGGAGAGTGAAACTCAGCAGAAATCTTGGAAAAACTGGATATTGCTTGGATTGTGTTACAGCAGCCACAGCTACTGAGCTCTGAATGTCTGCTGAATTAAGTAGACTGCCTGAAATATCTATGTCACAGGAAGCAGAAGAGACTGTCACTTTGCTGCATTCTGCATCCACTTACCAGCGTTTTACTTCATTGTAATACTAAGAACAGGAAAGTCTGTTAAGAGATGCCAGGAGATGCAAATTCAATTACAGTTTATTGCCAAATCCTCAGATATAAAGTAGATTTACAAGGTACAGGTACGTATTTTGTCCAAGTAAAAATGACAAATATAATTGCCCTTTTACAATATGAATGACATAAGGAAGAAAAGGGTAAATTGTTTTCTGTGGCTTTCATGTTCAGAATCAGAAACTCAGGAGCATGAGCGATAAACAAAGCACACTGGAGCTCATACAGAACAAATTTTTAATGAGAAAATATACTTCAACTCCTACACATTTGTAGTGAATTTTTGAACATTTTTAAAAGTCATTGGATAAAAGCGTAGTCATTTAGGAAAAAAAAAGTGTTATATTCAAAAATATATTTTAACTTGCAACAATAACCACCTGGAACTGTAGGCAAAAGAGACCATGAAGTCTCTCTTGTCTTCTTCTTATATACAGTGGCTTTACTTATTTTTAGTAACAACAAAGAAATTTCTCTCCTGGACCCAAATTAAACACTGATTTTCAGCCAGGTATATCATTGGTCAGCATGATAAGAATTTAGTCAATAGCAAAGTTTTCCGTAACCTTACCAGGGCTATGTTTTTTTATCACAATAAACCATCCAGGTCATGTGCAGCAGTACTGGCTGGATAAAGAACATTTTGTTACCTGCTTATTTGGTTTGTGTTGCTGTCACAGCATTGCAGTGCCTCTAAATGTTATGTTCCTGTTTCATTGCAGAACTTCACAGCCCAGAAACTGTCTTCATTACCTTGAGAGTCATGCTCGTCCCAGCTTTTAAGCTGTTGTCTTTGTTCATCCAACAGGTACACCCAGGAGTGTGTAAGCACATGCAGGAAAAGAATATTTCTTCAAATGCCACCCCTCTGAAGATGCCCTGGACCCATGCCCAAGAAGACTACCTGGGAGATGCTTGCAGACTCAGCTGCTCTATATAAACAGCATATAGGTGAAATATGCAAACTCAGCTAGGGACACCAACATATTTAGATCCCACTGCAGTTCAGCCCTTACATACTCTGGACACAGAGATCAGCCTATGTTGGATACAAGCTCTGTGAAGATGTAGATCTCTCCCTTCTCTTCCCAGTACATTATATTTCTCACAGAATCATTAAATCACAGAATCATGAAGGTTGGAAAGGATATCCCAGATCACTGAGCTCAACCCAACACTTCCAGGCCCACCACTGCTGTTTTTATGTGCCTGGCAGTGAACAGAAAAATGCAACAGGTTCTTGTCTAAAAGGGTAGGAGGAATGATAGAGCTTATGCAGTGCAGACAGGGATGGCTGGAGCCACTGCCTTCCTGCACAAGAAATTCATGTTCAGAGGGTTGTACCAGGCAGCAGGCATGTGTTTAGCAAGTTGCAGCTGCAGCACTGCAGGCTTCCTCTCCTCCACACTGAAACAGCTCTTGGAGCTCTGTTGGGTACCTCTAGCCCCAGCAACCTATGGGGAAACTTCACAATAGTGTGTGATCAAGTACCTCTAGAGCTGTCACTGCTAATGATGGCAGGTTTCAAGCTAATGCTGCAAGGCCTCTGTACTGGGGCATGTCAGGGTTCTGTGTCTGGTTGTGAGATTGTGCCTTGAGCTTTGGTTTAGCTTACAGCAGTTGCCTGGGGAGCACCCCACCTAACTAGTCTTTTTTCTTTGCTTTGTACAAGTGTGTGGTGTAAAGCTTATTGCTAAAATAATTTGGATATATTATCTTTAAGTGGCAGCTTGCGTTAACAAATACTTAATCTCTTTAGAATGAACAATCTATGACTCAGGAATAATGATGTGGTGCAGAGTGCAAGTGTGAAGAGATATCACAGGCTTTGAAAGTATAAGGAATGGATTATACCAGAGGCTCTACAGATATAAAAAGCTCAGCAATGTTCTGTTCCAGACTGTTAAAGGAATGTGACTTCAAGAGGTGGGTAAGAAAAGCTTTAAGCATAATAAAATTAAAAAGGATCAAATATCCAATAAAATTTAAATATTCAATATAAAGTCAGATGAAATGTAGAATGTAGACCAATAAAAAAAGATAAGGTGAAGAGTATATTCAAAGTATAAAAATTACCTGAATTGAACCCAAGGAAGAGAAAAAGAAACTCTCAGCATCTGCAGTGCAGTCCTCTGAACTTTGGGTGCTGAGGATTTGAAGCAACCTACCCTGCATCCCTTTTCTCAAGAAAAAACTGCTGCCATTGACTTTAAGACCCAGGAGTACAAAAAAAGTTGACCAAAATGTCACAGGAGAGGAGTAAGTATTAGAAAAATGTATATAATAATCTTAATGTTAATTTATTAAGATTTTCCTGTATTAAATACATAATTTGGTCTGTGATTTTTGACGCTGCAACAATAGCAAGTGTTTCCTCTACTTTTATTAGATTTTTTAGACTTTAATAAAGCCAACAATGAATTCCCAACTTTGAATATAAGATGTGTTTATTCTTTTTCCCTAAGAAAAAATTTCTGGTACAATAGCAGAAGTTTACACAGTGAAAACTTCAGTAAATCATTGTTCTGGTTTTTGCTGGCTTATATTTAATTTTCTCTGTAGTAGCTGATATGAAGCTCTGCTTTGCATTTGTGCTGTAAAGTGTTGCTAACACAGGGATGTTTTTGTTACTGCTGAGCAGAGCTTGCACAGAGTCAAGGCCTTTTCTGCTCCTCACCCTGCCAGTGAGGAGGCTGGGGGAGAACAAGAGTTGGGAAGGCACACAGCCAGGACAGCTGACCCCAAGTGACCCAAGGGACATCCCACACCATGTGGTGTCATGTTCAGCATATAAAGCTGGGGAAGAAGGAAGAGAGGGACATTCAGGGTGATGGCCTTTGTTTTCCCAAATCACATTTACACTTGATGGGACCCTGCTGTCCTGGAGATGGCTGAACACCTGCCTGCCCGTGGGAAGTGATTAATTAATTCCTTGGTTTCCTTTGCTTGTGTGCTCAGCTTTTGCTTTCCTATTAAACTGCCTTTATATCAACTCATGAGTTTTCTCACTTTTTTACTCTTCCCATTCTCCTTGCTATTCCATGGGGGTGGTAGAATGAGCAGCTGCCTGGGGCTTAGCTGTCAGCTGGTGTTAAACCATGACAACCACCATGTGAACATGTAGCCTCAGCAAGGATCCAAACTCCCTTTTGCTCTCCAACAGCCATTCAAACATCAACCTCCTCAAAATCATAAACTACAAGGAGTAGGATGGGTCCACAAATCTTCCCCATCCTTCATATGAGCCCACAGATGACTATTAATGAAGATTCACAGTGTGCAGAAAGTAAAAATTAACAGTGTTGGTCACCAAAGGCATTGGCCATACCTTTGTTCCCCATCTTGTTTAGAAATGTTCCCATTTTAAAATATACCATTAGTTCAGACAGCACTGGAGGTGAGCTAAGAATTTGGCTGTGCAGACATTAGTCTTCCAAGTAAATAAATGAAAATATATCCAATAAAGTACCCATGGTCTGAGAAATACTGCCAAGTAATTACATCTTTGTAGTAATTAATCAAAACAGAAGTTATGAAAATGAACCAAATCACCAGTAATTGCATCTGTCTGGCAAATTAAACCTTGAAAATGGTTAATAATTTTACATACTGGAGCTGTGCCACTGCAACATAGGTGACTGCAGCTTGTGGGGCCTAGAATAAGCAAACTTTATGTTTAGCAAACCAGAAACAGTGGGGTTGCTGTAATTCTTCTGCTCCTTGCAGGCAGCTCGTAGACAACCAGGACATGTTGGTTTTGCAGCTAACCTGACACGTCTGTAAGTTTGGGGGGATTGTCTATCAAGAGATAGGGAAATATAGTTCCAATCTATTTCATTTTACTTTCGTTTTCCACCTCACTGTGGAAGGTGAATGATAGCAAAGCTACTGAGAGATAGACAAGTGGGGTTTTTTAAAGGAAATAGTTGAGTCATCCATAACATTGCAGGAGAAAATGAGAATCCCTGTCTGTAACCCCATCCTTCCAACCTCCTTACATTTATAAATACTCATCATGATTTCAGCTGATTCCTCCTCTTACTGCCAGTCTAGTTATCATTGGGCTGGAAGAAGCAAGAAGTGCTGAGTACTCCCTTTGCCAGCTTCTCTCAGGCCACGCAGTTCCTCAAAAGCAGGGAAGAAGACTGGGTGCTCCTGAAGAAGACTGAGTGCTAGTACATGAAGGCTGCTTTCTAAAATGGTACAATTCAGGTGAGGGGGAAAGGAGGTGGAGCTGACAACCAAATGTGACAACATCCTTAAGAAGTGTCAGATATGTAATCATACACCCTCTGCAGACTTTCTGCATCAGGACAATTCTCAAGATAACCTGTGACTAGGTTCTATTTTTATGAAGCTTCAGTGCCTTTAGTGGAGTAAAATGCTCCAAGGAACCTGCACCATGAATAATATTAATGTTAAATTTAGGCTTAATTACTTAATATAGCTTTCAAAATAGGCTTCCCAGAAAAATTCTTCAGTTTGTTTCTGAGTGTGGCTGCCCTTTTGTACTCAATGAAAAAGATAGAAATCACCCAGTAGACTGATTTCAGAATGAGGCAATGAGTTTAGAATCCTCATTGGCAAAAGTGATGTAGAAAGGTTTTCCAGTAACACCACATGATAAATAGGTGAAGGATATGCTTCAGTTTGTCATAATTTTATTTTTTAAAATGACCATGATGTCAGTTTAGCAGTTGGTCTGCCACAGTTAGTGGTTATATGCTTTGCTTTGCAATAGAAAAGTCAGTTTATTTCCACTGTTGATTAACAGGGAAGGACAGGGGATCAATTTTGCCAGTGTCTCCGGAAAAGCAGAGATATGTCAAATTTCCTTTTTCTATTTATGCTTTATAGAATCACCTTAAGCTTGATTTCTTCAGCTGGTTCTGACTTATAGCTGAGGAATCCCATTCATACTGCCATTGCCAGTCCAACCGTTTCTCAACCCTTGAACGAGACTCTTATAATCAAAAGAAGTTTTAAAGGTACAAGAAATTTGCGGTTTTTTTACATTTTTTCCAGATATTGAATCTTTCAAGATCTTTCAAGATCTTCCCATAATCTGGAAGGCAAGAGTTTATTTTTTTTAATGACTGTTAATAATTCTATTAAAGTACCAAAAAAATAACACCCCACATGTTGTAACTATAGCAATAAAATATCAAGAGTTGGAAAAATCATTCTCTTTTCCTTTTTTCCCTTCTCTTTTTCTGTAGAGAATCTATAATAGATAGAGCTGTGTCAAAACCTGCAGTCTTAAGTCCTTATTTGTTTCCAGTCTGATATTGCTTTTCCCAGGGCAAGACATAGGAATAGACTTCAGAATTCAGGCCTTCATTTCTGCCACAACAAAACAAAACAAAACAAAAAACAAACAAAACAAAAAAAACAAACAAAAAAAAAAACAAAACACACACAAAAAAAAAAAAAAAAAAAAAAAAAAGAAAAAAAGGTGACAGCACAACAATCTTTCACTTCACATCCCCTAAAAAGGACTCCCCAGTGCAATAGAGGGGCAGGGCTATGTTGTGTTAAAAGTTTTCAACACCCAAAACCCAGACCTGTCAGGGTCTATTAATGAACTTTGATGTTAATGCATGAGGACTTGTTGGGTGGATGACAAAAGAAGCCTAGCAATGGATAGACTCTCAGACACTTAAATGACCATTCACATATGCCTTTTTTTTTCTTCATTTTATAGTTGGAATCTCATGCTGGTTTTTACCACTTTGAACTACAGAGACACATTCTGCATTCATTTTTACCTGTACAATTTATTGAAGGTGAAGTGATTGAATTGACTTGAACAGACCAAAGAGAGCAGTTTCATTGAAATATAGAACAATGTCAGTTAAGCATAACTTTTATTATTTGGGTATTGTTTTAAAATAATGGGTGTATTTATCTGGGAGAATCTTGATCACCTAAGCTTTGAATAAATAAGTTACTTGAAAAGCACAAGGGAATATTATCCTCAAAAGACCCTAAATCTAGGAATTTACAAGCCTGAAGTCTTTGGATTGTTCTTGTCATATATAAATAGTACAGGTAATATCCATCAAATAATCTAATAATAAATAAAACATACAGTAAACCCAGGTGTTAGATGTTACAGGCAAGGCAGCAAGAAATTATTGAAATCCTCAAGGCTCCAAACAGATGTTGAAAAATGCAATTTGTCTTGCTTTTGGGTACATAAAAATAAACTGATGTGCTAAAAATATTTGAATAATTCAAGTGTTTACTCAGTTTTAAGAAGCAACAAATTGATTAACGAGAGCACAGGAAGCAATAAGTATATGCAACAGGTTTAATGAAACTGGATTCTTTTTGGAAGCTCTGGTGAGTGATGCTTGACACTGAAGTAAATATTTAACTTTGTAATCTGTGTTGATTGCACTTATTTATACAGAAATTTTGTCCATAGCAGGTAGGTTGGAGTAGATTAAAGATCCCTTCCAACCCAAAGCTTTCTGTGACTCTAAATAAAGCAGAGATACATAGCAAAATTCATATCTTAAGGAGAATAAGACTTTTCATTAGCATATGATTGTTTCTTGCAGCATTAACATTTCTTATGGATTGGTCAGTACAAGGTCCTCACTGACCAAGCAGACAATATTCATTATTTTCTGATGTTTCTCTTCCCACAGCTACTGTATTTCCACGTTCTTAAAAAACTTAAATTGGTAGCTGGAATGTGTCCAAATAATCATGTTTTCATCTTGGTTTTTGTTGAGTAAGGACCTAAAATTTCACTGCAAAATACACGGTCTTGAAAATAATTTTAAGTGGAAAAAAATGGAGTTTTGTCAACAAAACAACTCCAAAGGTATTGTCAAGTGCCCCTGTGGGTTTAACATTCTTTGAGGAGATGAAGCCTCAGACCCTGAGAGATTTGCAGTTCCCAGGAAGGGTAGGAATGCACAGCTGAGGACTACCCCGGACCGAGTCTCGCAGGGTGGCCTCAGTTGGCTGTCAACGTGTGCCTGGATAGCGTAATTAAAATCCCCACCAGGAACATGGAAGGACTCTTGAGCTGCTGGAATCCGAGCGGGTTTATTGAGGATTGATTGAAGGAGTAGGGAGGCAGAAATAGGAGCAGGGAGACAACCACACTCAGGGGAGGCATTCTCCAAGAGCCCTGGGGAAGGAGGGGCCAGAGTCTATAACTGGGGAGGGAAGGAGTAAATGATCCAATGGGAAGAGGGTGTGAGGGAGGAACAGGGATAGGGTAACAAAAACTGGGCCAGTGAGGGAAAAGGGAAGGAGTGGTTTACAGAGGGAACCATTAGAAGCAACTAGAAAGGGGAACTTTCCAGAACTTGGGGAGATGACAACCACAAACTGACAGGTGATGGGCATGTGCTCATTTGCACTGGGGGGCAGAGGACTCTGGGGAAATGCCTTATGCTAAATGACTGTAGTTTCCCATGGCATTCCCACACTGTCTTCCCCATGGGCACATCCCACACACAGCTGCCCCAGAAGAGCTTGGCCTGGTGAGACAGAAACTGCCAGAAGGAACCATCCTGGTGCCCAGCCACTGTGCAGGAGGGGAGGCCCAGGGCTGCCACAAGGTCCTTCTTGCTGCCCACCCTGGGGAGCTGCCTGGGACACGATGTCCTGAGAACCCTGACTCCACAAGGAGCCCACAGCAGGGCCAGTTGAGCAACCAGTACAACTGTGAGTGTTCTCTGAGGGAGTCTTTGCCCCTAAATAATTAATGTTTCACTGCCTCCTTTGATCAACTGCTCTCAATATGCCTAAATTGCTTTTTGTGTATGAATATTTGGCACATTGGGTGACAGCTCAACAGGAAGCAAGTTCGTGATTTCCAGAGTGGCTTTTATATCTAAGCAATTAACAACTTAAAATTCTGGTTTGAGTTAGTGAAGATGTAGTTAAGAAAGTCAGTGAGGATTAGGGATGGATTCATTTAATCATTAAACATCTGTGCTGATGAGATAAACCATTTTGTCAGCTTCATTGACTACCCTGACTAAGTGTCAGTAACCACCAAGTGAGCCCAGGAAATTTGCTGCTGTGTGGTACCTACATGGCTGGGTTTGATAAAAGGTCAGTGTGGGGGCAGAACTACATCTAATCTCTGACCCAACCTTCAGCTATGGGTGAAAACTCATGTCAAACACGTCCTTCCTGATTTTACAGCTGCACATGAAAAAGGCTGGATGATATTTATTCCTTTCAAAGCCTGTGATTATAAATTTATCCTTGGAAAAGATTTAAAAGGTCTCACTGGGTCTCTGTTTTATGAAACAGGAGACTTTTCAGACATATTCATTCAGTCAAAGTTTAAGGTAATCTCTTGGCTCATTCTGCCTGGGACAAGTACTTCATATTCTTGCCATGGAATTAGTGTCCATTGTAAAAATATACAAAGAGACATATGTTTTAATCACCAAATTATCATCAAATTTCATCTGCCACAAGAAAAGGAGTACCAAGGACTGCCAAGAGGGCAGATCAGGAAGTGTTTGATGGAAGAGAACCAGGTAGAGCCAGCATTTCTCAATGGTTCTTGAGGGAATGTTGGTCTTGCTGATAAAGGAAAAACTTTAGAGGTCCTCATAACAAGTTCTCTTAATCTTAAAGTGTGGTGTAGAGACCTTGGTAGCAACAAATAGAAGAACTATTACATCAGTAAAGACTTATAAGCAAAGATTAATGGGAGAAATAACAAAAGCCAAAGATGACTTCTCCCAGTCTGGCCCTTTACTTCTTCCTTCATAGGTGCTCTGTAGTCAATGTGCTCATATAACTTTGCTGCCCTGCATCTTTAGAAATGAGTCTGTGAAAATTAGGATATAGGTTGAATTCTATAATTTGGCTTGATGTGACGTGGTAGATCGATCATCACTCACCTTTCTTTGACAGGGAAACTGCTCTGCAGCTTGGAAAGGTGGTGCACAGCCAAATGTCAGTCTGAAAGGCTTGAGTAAAGACTGGGGAGGGTCAGTGGGAATACTACAGGCTGTATGGTTAGCAAAATGGAAAAACTGATACACTCCCATAGATCTGTGCAAGAATGAGCAGAGACCTTAAAGATGAAACACTTAAAATGTCATTTTCTGGCTTACTAGATTTTTAGTTGAAAAAAAGCTTACTGTAATTTTTAAGCAGGTATTAAATCAAGTTTTGGACAACAGTCTTTGAATTAGTAAGTGATATGAGTGCTGTTTTTTCTATTCCTGGTGCCTTCTGTCTACTGGAAAAAGAAAAGTTAGAGTAAATATTGTTAAATCTCCTTTTCTAGATTGCACTTATCTGGGCAGAAACACACACATTTGCTTGAAAAATACAATTATATTTTGAAAAAAAAAATTCGAAAAATGTTATGGAGTTCCATTCTCTTCAACAACTTCATAATGAAACTCTCTGACTTATAAATTCAGTTGTCATTATTATTATTTTTCTTAAAGTCAGACAGAAGTATTGATTCTGGTGTTTCACAGCTTTCTAAGATGTTCCCTCTGTTTTTTTCATCATCAGCACCAAAGGTTCATAAAGACATGAGCAACTCATTTATGCCTTCAGGGTTTTTTTTCTTAATAAGTTTCTGCAGCAACTAATTGGAAAGCAGACACATGTTCTTCTGTTGTTCTTTTCAATACTTTGATAATTTCTATGCTGAAAAACTTTTTGTAAGCAGAATATTGATATAATACCATAATTCCTTTGAGGTCCTGCAAAACAAATCTGCTGCGCAGAGAAGACTGTTCTGAAATAGTTTTTTTCTAAATTAAGCTGCTTCTGGATGTAGCAACAATAATGAAAAGTTTTTCATCAATTAAAGAGATGTTATTCTGATTTTCTTTTGTATTTCCATCATTTACTGTTTTCTTCTATCCTTTCTACTAATCACACAATTCTAATTAAAGTTGGGAAATCTGTATACAAAGTAATCTAAGTTTCCATCCCATATGAGATTTACATGTTGAAGTAATAATTTGATCAGATGTAAATCCAGCTGGCATTTTAAAATTCACACTCATTCACCTCAGAGTTAGTGGAAGGACTTTTTTTATCAGCTGACACCTGATTTTAAGGTTTTTAAGTATTAGTGGAAAATGTAAAATCTGTATTAGTTGTTTTAGGACAGTCATAGTGAAACCAGCCTAACACAAGCTCCCAAAACAACAACAACAACAACAAGAACAACAACAACAACAAACAACAACAACAACGAGAAAGAAATTCCATACTCTCAAGTATCTGAAACTACTTTCCCAGTTTGGTCAGATGGAACAAGATGGTTAGAGGAATGATTATCTTTAATGCCTTTTGGCATTAAATTTTAATTGTACAGAACTAAATGAATCAGGTTGCCATATGTTCTGCCTTAATTTTGTGAATGGAGAGGACACTTGATTTGGAACCAGTATTGTCTGATCGCTCGACTATGTAAAGAGAAGAGCAGAATTAAGATGTAATACTCACTTTTCACTCCTAGACTTCTGGAATAGCTATTTAATGAGGAATAGAATATTATTTCTAACTTACATCTTCCTATTTTAATTCTTTGACATTACTCAAATTATTGCTGCTTCTGGTCCACCCTAAACCACATCTTGGGACAATCATAACTTCTGTTCTCAGCCTTTTTTTTCTCCACTACTTGTTCCTTTGACTTTTTTTCTGTGCAGAGATGGATTCTCAGTCACTCAGGTGGCATTTCCAGGATATTAGTGAAGATTACAAGAGGAGAAATAATTGTTCCATCCTTCCAAAACTCATATTATTGGGTACTCTGATATAAACCAACTGTAGTCTGTTTGAGTTTTTTGAACAATCTTTACACCTTTGTCAATCATCTCTCACACATGTTCTCATGCCTATCCCTTTCCTGACTCTCCTCTCTGCACAAATCTCTTAAATGCTGAATAAAAAACAAATCAGTATGCATGTATTAATTTTCCTTTTTTTGTAACTTCTCTGAAATTCTCCACCATTATTCCGAGTTGCCATCTTAGGTGCCATCTTTGAAAGCACCAACAACTCCAACATTTCTTTCCTTCTGCTTGTTATCAGATATTATTGCTCATCTCCCCCCTCCCCCCTTTCCCCTTTGTCTCTGTTTCTTGGAGAAATCTTTATATTTTCTTTTCTTGGGCAGTTTAGCATACTTTTAGCAAATTTCGTAACCAATTGAGTCTCTATGGCTGTGCAGCATGCCTGCTGCTCTATCAGCCTTTTCTCTTCATGCACCGGTCTGCTGGTTTTCTCCCTTCAAAGTCCTCCTTTAAAGTCTCTTCTATCATTAGACTGATGTGTTTTAGCTGGACACAGAAGTAAGTGCATAGAAAGGTTCATTAATAAGTACTCAAATACCTTCTGGGAAAAATACATACAAAGAGTTGCGTATGGATTATATTTCCAGTTTATGTGAACTATAGTGCAATCCATCCATCATGTTCCTGAGGAAAGAAGGCAAAGTTACTGACCTGAAGAAATAGCCATAATGGAATAGAGAGTTCATAGCAATGACACAAGGTTTAGAAGGCACCTTGAACATGTCTGTTGTGTCTGTCTGAGCTTCCTTTTAGACCAAAAAATAAATCCTAAAGAAATTAAGGGCCTGCTTGGTAATTGCTCTGAACATATATTTTGCTTGCAATATAGGGTTGTTTGAACTGGTATGCAGCATTTTGAGTCACATAGCTTCAGGCAACAATTTTTAGAGGCAAGGACATTTATATTAAAAAATAGGATAGTGTCAGAGCAGGGTTATCAGGAATATCAAAATATTTATAAATGTTTTACATGTACATCCCTGCAGAGGCAAGTTGAAAAAGGGGACAGAGATAAACAACCAGGTGAGAAACTACACTATCATCTGCCTTCAAGATTTCTGAACTGAGAGTTATAATTCACTACCCTCTTTAGAACTGCAATCGTCAAAGTTGGATGAACTTTTCTTCCAGGGCTGATCTCCACAATCAATTCAGAATATTACTTTCACAGCTGACAACCTAAAACATTGCATGCAACAGGTTTTGCATAGATATTGCCTGAACCATGCTCACATGAGATCTGCAAGAACATCTTTCTGGTACAGCTAATAAGTGGGTCTTTTCTTCTTACTGCACCTGCTTATTACAGAGAATAGAGTCAGGTACTCTTTAAATAGGCAGATGGGTTACTACAGCTGAGAAAAGAGTCAGGTACTCCTGAAATAGCCTGGTGGGTTACTACAGCTGTCTGATGTGAAAGCATTAACCTTGTTCCGCTGCAGTTACGTCTTTCTTGACACGCAGGCTGGGTTCACTGCACACAAGCACTGAGGACAGAGCCGTTCCCTTGGTTTTAATGTCATTACAAAATTAATAGAATGGACTGCAGTACCCAACCTGCTGTGTATATTTATCATGGGCACTAGGCCTTCAGATTCACTAAAACAGTTTAGATTACATGTGTTTCCACTTCAGTTGGAACAGGAAGACTTCTATTAGACTATCAAAGTGTTATTTTTACAAATCTTGTTATTGCTCTTCTTGACCATGCACATAATGTCAGTTTAGTCTGTTTGTATTCTACCTACTGTTATGTGAAATTATTTCATGGATGGAGTGAATTAAAAAAAAATATGCATGAAATAAACTGTCTTCTTTCTCTCATTAACAGTAATAGCACTTACAGCAAATTATTTCCATCCAGTGGGGTTTAAAAAAAATAAAAAAAAATACTCAGCCCAATTTTATTAGGAAGCTCCGTTTCCTCCACAATTTTTGTAAAACTTAAATATGAGTACATGAATAAATGTCTTGCTGTCTCTGTGTTTATTTGTGTGACTACTCACTTTGGCATGCTGATTTGACATACTAATTACAATAATTTCCCCGTGACTTTTCCACAATAAAGGGCCCTGGAGACTGTCAATTGCATCTTTTGTGGTTCTTTCAAAACAGAATGAGAGCAGGAAAGCCAAACCTTGGCAATCTCCATGGAAGGAGTTTCTTATTCCATTTTGCCTCAAATTTATATTAACTTTTTAGAAACAGTTCAAAAGCTGAAAATATTGGGTCAGACTTCTACTTTTTGTGACAGGTTAAGCTTTACATTCAGATTACAAGGTGGACAGATATTTTGGGAAATCAAGTCATTCAGATGGCAAGAACTCGCTGTGGTGATAGCATGCTGTGCTGGTTTTGGTTGGTGTAGTCAATTTTCTGCACAGTGGCTGGTGTGGGACTATGTTTTGGATTTGTGCTGAACACAGTGACGATAATAGGACAGGGTTTACACAGAGCCAAGGCCTTTTCTGCTGTTCATGCTGCCATGCTGGCGAGGAAATTGAAAGTGCTTGGGATGCTGGGAGGAGACACAGCCAGGACAGGTGACCCAAACTGACCAAAGGGATGTTCAATGCCATGTGACATTATGCTCAGGATATAAAGTGAGGGGGAGAATGAAGAAGTGGGGGTACATTTGGAGTCATGACGTTTGTCTTCTCAAGTCACACATGATGGACCTCTGCTGTCCTGGAGATGGCAACACCTGCCTGCCCATGGAAAGCAGGGAATTCATTCTTTGCTGTGATTTGCTTCTGTGAGCAGCTTTTTCTTTCCCTATTAAACATTTTCTATCTCAACCCATAAGTTTTCCGTTTTTCTCCTTTCTGATTTTCTCCCTGATCTCACTGGTGAGGGAGTAAGTGTGTGGCTGCCTGAGGCTTGGCTGCTGGTTGGTTTAAACCATGGCACATGCAAAGGTGCTCACAGTGATTTCAGAAAGGGAGTAAATTGTAAAAGCCCTATTCCTTTGGTAATGTCCATAGTCCACACAAAGAAGGGGAAAAATATTTTCAATGTCCTGTGCCAGTCATGATTTGAACAGTGGCTATTCTCTAACTGTGCTTGAGCATGAAATGGGCCCCATGGAAGGCAAACCAAGTGCAAGAGGTGATGTTCACCTGAGAGGATTCTGAAGGAGCGGAAACATTCTTTTCTTCTTGGCTCTAATAATAACTGTCCTATCTAAAAGCCTAGGAGGCAGTGTTTTGCTCTGGAGTCCCTTAAGCAACACATTTCTCAGGCACAAATCACAAATATGTCATTCTTAAGGAATGCATAATGTAAGTAGAAGTGTGGATGAGCACATCGAGACCAATGGGGAGAGCAAGGTAATTCTGGTTGGTGTATTTTACCATTTGTAAGTGCCTTGGAACAGAAATTTTTAATGGCTTTTGGTTCTGTGGAGCAGCAGCTTGGTCATGCATTTGAGAATATGGGACTTTGTAGGCACTGCTGTCATACAGCAACCCCTTCAGAATTCAAATACATGGCACTAGAAAGGTAGTGAGCAGCAAAGTGTTTACCAATTGAACCAGTCAAGTGAAGTTACTAGTTTTATGAGGTTTTTACTACATCCAAGCTTTAAAATATGAGTTTCACCAGTGTTATGAGAGCTTTAAGTGTGCCTACACGTGTAACAATAATACGGTGTAGAAACAAAACTTTAATGTCTCATAGAAATTCAATAACACAGATGTTTCTTGGAAGATGACACTAAGCTTTAGCAAACTCAGACTGGTTAGTGGGTTATATATAGGCAGGTTCTTTTTTTTTTTTTTTTTGTGAGAAACTATGCTCCCTTTTAAAAATTTCAAATGTTTATTAAACCTTAACCAAATACAACAAAGGACTGAATAAGGAAAAATTACAGTGCTGGGAGCATGGAAATAAGCCACCTTGTGCTCACCCACAGAAAGGCTGCTCCACCTTTTATACCTTCGGTGTCACAACAGGCAACCCCAGCTCCCCCAAGGTCTGCCAGTCAAATCTCTCTTAACATATACATAATATTCATCCCTTAATTGCAAGAGCCAACCATCGCATTACCCATCTAGAACATTTTTGTTTTAACAGGAAAAAGACAGAAGTAAGTTTCATTCACAAGAGTTTGCTCTTTCAGAACAGACAGTCCCATTGCCCAGTGGCCAGCTGCAGCATCATACATTCATGTTTGGGTTTTCATGCACTTTTTATGGAAGGAGAGACTAGACTGAGAACAGTCATGTCCTGTATGGTGCTGAGTGCTACTTTACAAAAGCTTACCACTGTCCTATTAGGTTAAAATCCACAGGAGGTAAATACAGTGAAGTGGATGTGGTTTGAGGCCTAATCAGGAAATCTTGAGCCCAAAAGAGTAAAGACAGATTTTCAGTTTTGAGACTGATTCAGCCCCTGTAATCTTGTGAGCAAATTTTACTAGTCTTGCATCCTACCCACAAGGCACAAGCCTGACTGAGTCAGGTGGTTAAATCAAATGGAGTCCCATTGTGTTGCCAGAGCAACATAAAATTCAG
Organism: Vidua chalybeata; assembly: GCF_026979565.1. Lineage (NCBI taxonomy): Eukaryota > Metazoa > Chordata > Aves > Passeriformes > Viduidae > Vidua > Vidua chalybeata. Next base: position 144,366,811 of record NC_071530.1, read on the forward strand.
GATTAAGACCATGGCACATTTTGATTCCCCCCTATAAAATGTACAAAGTCGCACCTACTGCAGCAGATGCTGCTGAGTTCATTAACCAGTGTGTCCATTCAAAGTGCTGAAGAAAAGCAGAGATTTTATGCTTGTTATATTACAGATAAATATTTGAATAATCATTTTGTATATTAAGTGGGAATTGCAGAGTTTTACAGCAAGCAGTTTCCAAATTGTGTAGCCTGTGGACCTAAACCATCTCACTGAATTTCTTCATAGTTGGTTATTTGTGGTTCTCCATGTCTCAGTTCAATCATCCTTTGTGTAGAAGTTGTAGGAGGTGGATCAGAGATTTCCTTCTCTTTTGGACTCAGGTTCAAAGTCCTGAAAGATAAATTTCCATTGGTGGCAAAAAGATGCCTGCATAATACTGAGGTTTGTGAAAAGGGGGGCTGGCCTGCATTTATATATATATGTATAATATATATATATATATATTATAATATATATATATTAAACAAGAGTCCCTTAGAATATCCTGTGACACTGCAATACCACCCTAGCTTTACTGATCTGCCAACTGGTGATCATAACACTCCAGTCTAAGTGAGGAAGACTTTTAAAACAAGAAAAGACATTTCATCTGAAAGAACAGCCAACAGTAATGAATTGTTAGTTTTCTGTAAATAATGGTGAAAATAAAATATCTGGTAAAGCCTTGAACCAGCAGGTATTATGTCCATAGCTAGTGTGATCCTGTGTATGTCAGTACTCAAAGTTATTTTGAGTAATTAATAATAGGCATGGATGTTGCATTTCAATTACCTTTTCTCAGCTATATACTGTGTAGTCTTATTATGGCTGTGTGTATTTTGGGATTGTCTGCTGTTTGCCATCTCTATTTTATGGCATTATATCTATTTCTGTGATGTAACAATTCAGTGTAACATTTCTTACTCAAGTGGTCTTGTTAAAAAGAGATTTTTAAAGAAATGCATGATTATTATTATGGACAGCAAAATAAAATAAATTGGCTGGAGGAAGTGCTCTCTGTGAAAGAAAATTAGTTTGGTATCTTTCCATTAAGTGTTTTTCACAGCCAGTAGATGGCTAAGTGCCCATTTGTCCTTGGAAATAAGTGTGACAAAAGAGGTTAGAACACAGCAGTTCTTCTTATCAGAAGTTTTTGCCTAATAAGAATGCCTAATGATAAAAATCAGGAATCTATTTGAGATGGTAATGGCACCCTATAAGAATGTGTCACTTAAATATCTCAAGTTCATGAAAATAGTTACTCATTACTTTTCTAGATCAACAAAAATCACCTCTCACCTTCTCCTTTTTTTCTTTTAAAATAAATCTACTTAAAGTAAGGGATCTAAAAGAGAACTTTTTATAAAGTTTATAGACAGATGAATTATGGAACTATGAGACTTGCTTTGCATGTGAAAATTTACATTTTTAAATGAAAATAAGGTTGTAAATGACAAAAAATGTCTTTTCCTCTCATTGTATAAATATGGCTGGGTTCTGTGGGATAAGGATGTGGGTATCCATCAACAAAGAGAAAATGCACACATCAGAAAAATGCATCAAATAACTTGTACTGCACAGAAATGCTGCTGGAGGAATTTATTTTCTTGGTCAGCCACTTGAGTATTTCCTGGTTCACAGACATGAGCATTCCTGTCACAGACCTTCAGTCCACTCCTTATGAATCCGTTGTTGCATCTTCAAATGAGCAAGGAAGAAAGATAAACAAATCAGCTGAAGGTAGCAAAACTACATGATCAGTTTATGGAAAATGCAAGATGAAAACATGAAGGAAAACAACTTACAGAGAGGTTGCATAATTTGCCAAATTGTTTCCAGCTACCAGTAGCTACATAGGGACCACTGGGCTGTGTTGCTCCACAGCAGATCTCTTCTACATTTCCTTTTCAGAAACTGTATCTAAGTTTCTTGTCTCATTGTTTGTTTTCTGTTACCTCATGTTTTAAGCTTATAGCTTCCAATATTTCTTTCACTCCTTTTGTGAGATCTTCAATACAATTGAGATTTATTCCTTAATGTTAAGTATGTTTCAGGGAGGAAAATTATTTATATAGGCCATTGCATATTTTTTCAAAATAAGTTTTTCAAAATGCCTCTTAAATGGCCATCTGTATAATACAGTTGGTCCTGCTTCATTTAAACCCCTTGTCTGTAACTGAGCAAGTAGAGATTTGACTACAAAACATCACCAGAAGAGAAGAAAAAGTGCATCAAATTTGGTAAACAAAATATAAAAACTTGAAGGTCAAGTGAGTTTTTGAAGTGTTGCAGCAGAGTTATATTTTTGTGATCCAAAAAATGTGTCTACAAAATTGAGAGACCTAAATAAAAAACAGAGCAATAAATCATAGTCTGCCATTCTGCCTTAATTAATTTCAGTGAAATTGCTGTGCAGAGTCGTTGGATTGATCGGGCCCATGAAGAAATTCAGTAATTACTACTTTTTGGACATGCTGGATACAATAATTAAGATTAGCAATTGCTTTTAATTATAGAAGTTGAATTCTTCAAGGCAAGTGATTGATTTTTACTGTAGAAATTGCTTTAACTTCTAAAAGGTGTCTATATAGGATATATATAGAAAAGAAAAATGCAAAATAAATGAATATGCATTTATATCCCACTTTTATGTAAGATTAATATTTGAGTAGTGAAAAGTGTTATTTTTCACCAGATTTCTTCAAATAGATAATAGCCAAGAAAGCTGGCTGATGGTTACTTTAAGCAGCCATCATAACATAGCTTTAATTTTTGTAAATTTGGGCAAAAAAAAGAAGCAATGGGCATGAGGTACAGTATGGGAAAATTTTCTTTTACAAGAAAAAAATCCCACAATGATGATGTTCAACACTGGGATAGCAACCCAGAGAAGCTGTGAAACTCCATCCTTGGAGAACTTCAAACCTCAGCTGGACAAGAACTTGAGCCTTGTCCTTTGCAGGTCTGAAATTTAATGAAATCTCAGCCCAAACTAACTTTGGTTCAACCTCCTGCTGAAAGCAGGTACAGCCCCAGTGACCTGAGTTCTCATCCAAACAAAATAATTTTGTGATTTGTGGTCTTAGTCAAATCAACAAAAGTTTTTTTCTTGTAAACAGTGTTATCCTTGTAGATGTTAACCATTTTCAGTATGGGTTTTCATTGCTAGCATTCATTGTATTTGCAGAAAAGTGATATAACAGAAATACAGTTCTTTTTCTACTCCCTATACACACAGAAAGCAAGTTTTGAATCAACAAGCAATTGCCAGAAAACTTGGTGGGTTTACAAAGCCTTTAACTTGTCAGGCTTTGATTTTCACACTAAATATTTGTGTTTTTCCAGGAGATTGAATAAGAGAACCAACACCACCATAATAAAAGGTATGTCAATGGCCATGCTGTCTGAGCACTTGCCCATTCATAATTTGCCTACTGCCATTCAGAGTTCATCTATAAATATGACCAGTCATTCCCATGTTATGAAATAACTGAGTGTCTGAAATATGAGTGAAAGACAAATGTTTTGGTTAAACCTTGCAGCTTGTAGCATACTCCTAAGGATGTTGTCTGGAAAAGAAGGATTCATATATACATATGTGATTTACAAACATACAAGCTGGAGAAATGGGCAGACAGGAACCTCATGAAGTTTAACAAAGGGAAAACATAAATCCTGCCTCTGGGGAGGAGCCTCATGCACCAGTATATGCTGGGGATTGCCCAGCCATAAAGCAGCTGTGCAGAAAAATATCTGGAGTTCCTGGTAGACACCAAGGTGAACATGAGCCAGCAGCGTGTCCCTGCAGCACTAAGAGACTCCTCAGATGGCTTAGGCAGCCAGCAGCTCCAGGGAGATGATCCCTCCTGTCTCCTCAGCACTGGTGAGAGGACACCTGGAGGGCTGTGCATGTCTCAGGGGGGACATGAGCATAATGAAGGGTATCCAATCTCCAGAGAGACTGATGGAGGGACTGGAGCATCTCTCTTATGAGGAAAACCTGTGAGAGCTGGGATGGTTCAGCCCAGAAAAGAGAAGGCTCAAAGGAACATAAGTGCATAATAAATCTATATAATGAATTTAATACAATGCAAATTATATTAATATAAATGTAGGTAATATATATCAAATTTGTATAAAAATCTGAAGGGAGGATGTAAAGAAGACAGAGGCAGGCTCTTTTCAGTGATGCCCAGTGGCAGAACCAGAAGCATAAAACAGGCACAAAATGAAATACAGGAGGTTCCATTTGACCAAATATTTTTATTTCGAGGGTGACTGGGCACTGGCACAGATTGTCCAGAGGTGTTGTGAACTGTCAATCTTTGGAGATATTCCAAACCATCTAGATGTGGTCTTGGACAATCAGCCTTAGAGCATGCTTGAGCAGGGCTATTGGACAGATGACCTCTGGAGGTCTCTTTGAACCCCAGCTATCCTGTGATTCTGCAGTTCTGTGGTATGAGTGGGGTGGCATGGTACATTGCAGAAACTTGTTATTACTGGGGTTGAGAACAAGGAATTCAGGTTAAATTGGAATAATTTTTTCCCAGATGCTATCCTCCATTTTCACATCCTCTAAGTCTTTCTTAAAGTGATGGTATTATCTATTATCATATCTTTGAGATATGTTGACATTGCTACTATTTCCTTTCTTAGAATTTTTTAGATTGGAAAAGACATGCAAAATCATTGAGTTCAACCATTAACCCACCACTGCCAATCCACCACTAAACCATTTCCCCAGGTGTCACATCTACACATCTTTTAAACACCCCCAAAAGTGGTGACCCAACCCTTTCTGTGAAGGAGTTGTTCCTAAAATCCAATCTAAACCTCCCCTGGCATAAGCTGAGGATGTCTCTGTCTCCTCTTGTCCTGTCACTTGTTGAGGTTCCCTTCCAACCTGATATTCCATGAGTTCATGATTATTTTATCATAATATAATTAAAATAATATAATTGTTGTGGCTGACAACTGTGAGAGAAAATCATGATAGGTCAGTACAGCTTCCCCATTTTTTCTCTCCCTGCCCTAATCAGCCATCAGCCATAGATAATCTGATCACTGAAGACTGTCTAACAGGTATCTGTGCATTTCAACAAACAAGGATTGACTCGGTTTTGTCCTGTGCCAGCATGGGCAATATGTTTACTGAAGAGGCACTCAGGGAACTCAGCTTGATCAAAACACTACAAGGATGTAGAAAGTCTTAGGAAGATTCACAAATCTTGGTCTCCATCAGTGTATAACTGTGATGTCTGTGTGCATCTACCAGGTCTTAGTGCATTTTGTTATCATCATAAATTGACTTCAAATGGTCAAATAAAAAGTGGTAGTTTACCACTTTTTTATTAAAGTGAAAGCTTTACTATTCTAATTTTGGAAACAAATGTGTGTATTGCACCGTGTCTTTAGCTTGACATTTCACCTCTGGTCACTTTTTAAATAATAATGCAAAGTAGCACATATTAGTTAGCAATATTTTGGATGAGGAAGTCCAAAATTAATTTCCTAATAATTACAATCTATTTTAGAGTATCCGTTATCTACTTTAATGTCAACAGTAAGAGGCTTCTTTGTCACACTGACAATAATAAATGCATCTGGCTTTCTTAATACATTCACAGTGTGTGCGACATTGACTGTGATGAGAGAAAGTGTGTGAATTAGAGTATCATAATTCTGTTTGATGTGCTGATTTTCTTGTTATCAAACAAACATTTTACTTTGTCTTGACATCACTGAAATATCAGTAAAGCTGGATGATTTCATGTGTTATTGAAAAATGCAGGAGATATGCTTTGTGTTAGATTTGTTGTTGTTGTTGTCATTACAAAGATAATTAGTGAGGAAATATTTATTTGTGAATGTCTGTGTGTATTGCTGAGAGAGGAGGTACAACCATGCTGTTTGCTATTGATCCCTGTTCCATCTTTAATAGCTCATTTTTGTTTTCAGAAAGCAATCTTGGAGTGGAGAGTTAAACTGGCCAATAGCGGACCATGCCAACAGGTTCTTGAAGTCTGAGTAACAGGCCATTTAGAAAATACTGTGTTTTGGTGGCTGGTTAATAAAAGTGCACATGTGGAGGAGATTGAGAGGCCTTGATTATTACCCAATGGCTTCCATTGCTAGCTATGCCACACACTTTGAAGGATCCTATATTTGGGGTAGGATTTGTCTCATAAAATCTGTCAGAAAACACCAACATGAACCTCTGAGAAGGTCCTCACTCTAATTACCCTTTACAATCAACGGGCAGCCTGTTTTCAGTTAAAAAAAACAAACAAACAAACAAAAAAAAAAAAAAAAAAAAAAAAAAAAAAAAAAACCTCTAAAAATACATTAATTTAATCTGAAAGTAAATGTTAACATGGGATCAGATGAATTGATTCCTTAATTCCATTGACAGTGTTGACTCTATGTTTATTAGCTGCAACAGAAGCCCCTACAGCAAGCTCTGATATAGCCAGGTCTGCTAAAGGGAGTCTGATGCCTCAGTTGCCAGGAGAAGCCAGGAGATGTGACAAACGTATGGAGGTCAAGCCAGGCCAAGCCGGAATTTGATTTCATTCCATTATCTTCCTCTTCCTCAGCAACAAGCATGTGTCATAAGCCAAGGTCAGTTACCATCAAAGTTATTTCATATCATGGTATAAGGGAGATGAAACCTAGTCTATGATCACCTTTTCTTTGGAACTTGTCTTGCATTGCACATGAAATTTCGCTGACTGGACAATCAGAGCCAATGTCCCTCCTAAAAGATAAAATACCTGCACAAGCAATATTTCTGCTTGAAACAATTGAAATAAAAGTAGCAGTAAAACTATCACACAGAAACAGCTCACATTCCTCTGTAGAAGGTATATTTGGAAAGATTTGAGTCAGGTTTAGAATTTAGAATTTATTTAAAGCAGACACTAATTGAAAAGAGAGGTATAAGAAATATCAGCTACAGTACTACTTCCTAATCACACTGATGGATTTGAAACACCACAATGCAGAAGAAGTGAAGCAATGCTAATGATGGAAGACGAAGGAATTCATGCTGAATTGTTGAATATCTAGATAGATCAATATGATATATCTTCATGGGGCTTCTGAACAAGTAGACTGTAATATTCTTGTTTGCTTAGAATCTGCTCAGAAGCACCTGAGCCTACCTACTCAGCATTAATTAAAGATTAATTAAAGATTTGTGGAACATTATAGACTTGTCTTGTGATTTTGCCTAACTGGTAAAAGTTCATAGCAATGAAAAAATTGTAGTGAAACAAAACCTAGTTTCAAGGGCTATATTGAATTTCTAGTTAATGTCATTTTATTCTCCATCTTCTTTGTAAGTACAATTCTTTTGCAAATTCCTTCCCAGAGGGTGAGCAGAAGGCAGAGGTTTTCTCCTGAATTGCTCCTATTAACAAATATTGTTCTCCAGTGTCATCAGAACTCCTGCACACACTCATTTGACACTTTTGATAGCCACATTTCATGTAATCACAGAGACATAGAGTACCAGGTTGGAAGGGACCATCTGGTCCAGCCCTTCTTGGCAAAAGCACAGTCTAAAAATGATGGCCCAGCATCCTGTCTGAATTCTAAGAGTATCCAATGTCAGGGAATCACCACTCCCTTGGGGAGATTATTCTCATAAACTTTTCAACTTAATTGGAATCTCCCCAGGACTTACTTGCACCCATCATCCCTCACCTTTTCCATATGACTCCTTGTAAAAGAGGAGTTTGATCTTTGTTGCCATCCTTTAAATTCTGGAGCATGGTGAAGCTGTCTCCCCCAGGCCTTCTTTACTCAAGGCTGAACATGCCCAGTTCTCTCAGCCTTTTCCCACATGTCAGGCTTTCCCTTCTTTTGCTCTTTGTGGCTGCCCTTTGAGCTCTGTCCAGCCAGTCCACATCCTTTTGTACAGCAGGGACCAAACCTGAACACAAGTATTCCAGGCCTGGCATTCACAGTATTGCATGCTAGGGCCATTCCTGGCCCCTGAATTCCATTCTGCTGGCTAAGTAGAGTGGGATGATGAGTTCCCAATCTCTGCTGGGGATGCCCTGGTTGATGCAGCCCAGTCTCCTGCTGGCTTTCTCTGCCCCAGCTGCACACTGGTCACTCATTCTGAACTTGTTGTCCACTGGGACCTCCAGATCCTTTTCCACAAAGCTGCTCCCCATCCAGGCAGATTCCAGCCCGTGCTGCAATCCTGGATTATGCTTTCCCAGGTGCAAGACCTTGCATTTGTCTTTGTTGAATTTCATATGTTCCTGTTAACCTCCTCTTTCAGCTAATCCAGGTCTGTCTGGAAATTTTCAGAGTATACACAAGCAGTGTAAATGATTAAATTACAGCACATTTAATGTCATCCAGCACAACTAGAACTGGATAAAATATATATTTAAATTATCACACATTTGTTTTCAGACTTAATTGAGCCAGCAGCAATTAACAGATTCATGTGTGTGTGTGTGCATATTAAAGAATATATCATTAAAATATGCTTTGAAAATGTCAAAACATGTTGTTCCAGCATGGTCCAACATTGATCAGCTTCCTTGACAGCTGGAGAGCCTCACAGGAGTGTTAGTTTGGATGCTTCAGGCCCCTAATCTCTCCTGTGTGTTTGATTTTCCAGATGGACAACTGTTCCAGGATATGCTATAATTTTACTGCCCCAGGGTTCAAACAAAACAGGTCAGTGTACTTTAGTGTATTCTGAATTTCATTCAGGCCAAGACTCTGACCTACAGCACAAATCCAGGATGAGAGGTAGTGACCTTCAACTTGCATGAAGGTGGATGTCCAGAAGGCTGCAGGTTAATACTGAGTTGACACAGAATATTTCTGCTCAGTGTGATGAGCCAAATGTGTCAATTCAGGTTGACACAACCCAAAATGAAAACAGGAAAAACATACCAAAATTCACAGTATTAGTGAGCAGGCAGCATTTTCTATCAAAAAACAACCAAATGATCTCCACAAAATTCCCCATCATCACTTTTCACAAATCCACTTTCTCAAATTTTGCTTTTTTAGATTTTCAGTTCCATGGTATCTGGACAGCTGGCAGAAAAAAGAGCAGCAATCGTTTGGACTCGGTGAGTCTTTCAAACATTCAATCAATCTTGTAGAGGTAGCAGCTTTAAAATTTGTTTATGAATTTTCCTGATCTTTTCCTGCTTTTCTTGCTTCTTCACTCTCTCAATGACACACACATTCACATACACTTATACTCCAGCCTTTGAATGTTGGAGAACCTCTTGTGCACTCTGTAGCCTCACCCTCTCTTTCAAGCACAATTTCACTCACACAACCCTTTACAGAGTAAAGCTTCTGTACATTCTTTACTTTTCTTTAATCTCTTTCTTCTAATGACAGCTAAATCCTGTAAGGTAAAAGATGATCTCTCTGGGAACAACTGAAGTGGGGAACAACATGCAATTCACATCTCTCCTTCATTCTTTACTGGAGAAGATTAGTGTTATGGTAATTGTGGTATTCCCACTGGAAGCATAAAGGAGATATAAAGTTACAAATTGCTTGCTCTTTTCCTTCAACCTTGGTTTCACAAGGTTTTATCCAATCCAAGTGGGATGCCTTATTAAGTATTCTTGTGGGTTTTTTTATGCTTCCAATGCAGACTTCTTGGGATATCAGGATTTCTTTTTCTTTTTTTCTTTCCCCTTTTTTTGTTTATGTTCGCTGATGTCAAGTGAACATGAAGTACAATTCATTCAAAATGAAACTGTTATATCTATAATTCCAAGAGAGCAAACGGGGTCAATATCCTCCCTGTCTGGTCCCTGGGATGCTCCTGCAAACATACTGGTTGGTAACTTAGCAATACCTGGTTCCCAGTGTGCTCACCAAGGTTCTCAGTGATGCGGTGGCAGGAAATTACACACCCCTCCTGGTCTTGCAAATCTTTCTTCAATAAGCAAAGCTCAAATTGCTGATTTCCTATGACACATTTGGGTTCTCCTAAATGTTCACCACAGTGAAGTTCTAATCCATTGCCTTCTTGTATGGCAGTGCCAGCCTGCTGCTCAGGATGACTGTCATCTCCACCATCCAAAGCACTCTCACTATGGCAATGCTGCTCATGGGATTTGGGATTTACAGCAGGTGCTGACTGATGTAAGGAGCAAGCCCACGACACCTACAGCCTGTGTCAGTCCCATCTAGTGACACTGCTGCAGCACCCAGCTCTGCAGGACAGTGCCATCTCTCACTGTGGGCTCCAACCCCAGTCAGGTGAACCTGCAGTCTGGTTAGAAAAATGTATGTTGTAAGAAATAGGGCAAGGACAGCAAGAGGTCATGGCTGAGTTGAGACCTTCTGGTCAAACTAAAGGGCAAGAAGGAAATGCACAGGCAATGGAAGAAGGGACATGTATCCTGGGAAGAGTCTGGGGATGTGGTCTGGTTGTGTAAGGTTGGGGTCAGGAAAGCCAAGGTGCAGCTAGAGCTGAATTTGGCAAGGGATACAAAAAAAATTTTCTTTGTGAACATTTGTAGCCAAAGAAGGAAGAGGATTCAGGGGTTGAGAGGAGCCTTGAGGAGAAGAACTTTGGGGTCCTGGTGGATGAGAGGCTGGACATGACCCAGAAATGTGTACTTGCATTCCAGAAAGCCAAACGTGTCCTGGGCTGCATCCAAAGCACCACGGGCAGCAGAGGAGGGAGGGGATTCTACCCCTCTGCTTTGCTCTGCCATGCTATCTTTAACTCTAGAGCTTCAGCACAGGAAGGACCTGGACCGTGTTCAGAGGAAGGCCCCAAAGATGGTCAGAGAGCTGGATCACCTCTCCTATGAGGACAGGCTGAACAAGCTGGGTTTGTTCAGCCTGGAGAAGAGAAGGGAGACCATGCGGCATCCTTTCAGCACACAAAGAAAGTATTTAGCAGGGCTGTAGTGACAGGGCAAGGGGAAATGTTTTCAAATTAATTAAAGAGTAGACTAGATATAAGGAAGAAATGTTGTTATGAAAAGGCAGAAGAAACACTGGCACAGATTGCCCAGGGAGGTGGTAGATGCTCCATCCCTGGAAGTGTTCAGGGTCAGGTTGGGTAAGGGCAACCTGATTTAGTTGAAGCTTCCCTGCCCATGTCAGAGGGGTTGGAACTAGATGACCTCCAAAGCTTTTCACAACCCAAGCCATTCAATGATTCTGTGTGCAAGTGGGATGGCACCAACAATTCAGTACATTTTTTCTTCCAGGGATACACATTCAGTTCTGATAGCTGCAGGTCTGTCCTTCCTTTGTTTCAGAGAGTGTTCTCTCCCTTCTTCTTCCAGGCAGCCAGTATTTGCCTGTCTCAGCAGACAACACACCATATTTAAAAAAAAAAATCACTTTATAAATTCAATCCATTGTGAAATTTTTAGAAGTGATTTCTAGAGCATCATGTGGCATGAGTCCATGGAATACTTAAGTTTTATCTTTTGTTTCATTGCCTGTGAAGGTCCTGCCCTTGGCACTGCGGTTAATGGTTAAAACTGATTTGTACTGGATTACAATTTATTGTAGTCAACAGAAATAAAGTTCATTGTACCTGTCAATAAGAATCTTGTCTCCTGTCTCAATATGCTTTAAGTAGATCAAATTCCAACCTTTTTCATTCAACACAAATACACACAAACCAGTTGATTTCTCTTTCTTTAGACTTCATGCTGGAGAGCCTTGGTGATTTAGGGAATAATCTAAAAGCTCCTACAGTGGAGAAGCTGAGCCATGTCAAGGAAATAAAGAGGTTTACAAAATATACCCCCATGCCCTGGTCCCCAGCTTGTCAATGAATTAGGAGGCATTATAAAAAAAGAGAAAACAGCTTTTAAAATTAGTAACTTATAGAAAGAGTACACGGGTATTTTAAATAGATTAGAGTTCAGAGGGAAAATTAGTTGCTAGGCAAGACTATTGAAATATCCTCCATGGTTTTTCTTATAAGAGGACAAAAGATGTCTACTAGCCAGACCAACAATTTGCTCTCCTTTGAAAATCCACCCATTTCTCTACTACAAGCTATGAATTTTAACATGGGTTCAATTTTGCCCATTTCTCGTGGGGTAGTGGGGGAAAGTCAGGGGTTGGGTTTTTGGGTTGAGGTTTTTTTTGTTTATTTCTGCATTTCACATACTCCATTTTCTTCTTGAGGCTGTTTGTTGGAACAGTGCCATGAAATACTGACACGCTGTGGAGGCACCAGCTCTGGTGAGACACAGACTTGGGGCCATTCTGTTGCCCACTGGTGGGTGTTCCCTGGGGCCAAGCTCAGAACAGAGCCATCCTTTAAGCTGTTTTTATCCCTGAATAAAAGCTGCCAAGTTTCTAGCCCATGGAAAACCTCAGCATATCAGCATCACGCAGTCTGTGTCCTCACTGCTGGAAAAGACAGCTCTTCTCACAGTGTGAAGGAAATTTCTTTCTCTTCTTCCTACTCTGTTCCATCCTTGAATAATGTGCCAAATGTACAATTTCTCCTGTCTCACAGTACGAATTGCTGCCCCAACAGGAAGTAAATTGCAAACCCCAACTCACTTAAGGTAGTTTCCCAGTATTGATTAATAGATGATCACAGAGCAAAAGATAAAAAGTTGAGCGCCCTTTATGCCATTCCAAAGACCTCCCTTTTCTTCTATTACTGTTGTAAACATGTGTAGAATGATGGAAATATTTTTTTTATAACTTACTCATTATTTAGCTTTGCTTTTGTTCTCCAAATATACTAAACTTGTCTTACTTCCATTTATATCTCTTTTTTTGTAGCCTTGAAGGCTGCTTTACACAGAAGAACTAACCATAAAGAAATGATATTCAGAGGTTTACCAGGTACATATAAATATTTATATGTATTCCATTCTGAAGACTTTCCATTGAGACAAAATACATGTGTAATGGAGACATTTATATATAATTTTCATATGAGAGGCACAAAACAGATGAGACAGTTTCATGCTTCCTTTCATTCAATACACTGAGGTTGAGGTCAATGCTCTTTTATTTTTCCTTTGAAGATTTGCAGTTGTGTTGGCTTTTTGTCTTTGCTTAGAGCATTCAGTCATGAGGATGCTTCAGAGCACCAGCTTTCTCCTTCAGGAGACCTGGTCCCAGCCCTGATCTAGATCACACCCAGGGAGGTTAGTTGGTCTCGTCATGCTCTCTAGTGGCTGCTTCTCTGCTGAGCAGCTGCCATGCTCCAGGGAGGACCAGCCTGGAGCAGCAGTGATGCTGCAAGACTTCGTAGCCTGAGTACAAAAGGAAAAACTAGAGTGTCATTTTGGCTTCAGTCTAGTGAGTCCAAAACCATGTCTTAATCTCTCACCTCAAAGAGCCAGAGAATAAATGTCTTGATGATAGTCATACAAATTTTTAAAAATCATTTCAGCTTTCCTCTTCCTGACTATAATGCCTCCATTTGAAATCTGGAGTCAATAATGATGGAACTGACAAAAACATGGCTAAAAATTCAATTTTTTATTTGCCTCAACCTTATATAAAAACTGCAATAAAAAGAGCCATTGAGGTTAGTGGGAAAGGCCTCAATGACTTCAGCAGGCTTTGAACCATGGAGCCAAATATACTTCTGGTTCTCTCTGTCACTAAATTTCAGGACTTTGAAAATTTTTATGGGGTCTCCCTGGGAACAGAGTTTTTCATGCATTTTAGAATTGTAGATTTGTTGCTGACTGCATCCTTGAAATGCAGAAATAATCCATAGAAGTTTATAATGAAATTGTATTTTCAACCTTTAAAAATCCCAGAGAAATATTTGGTTCAAATTCTGAGTGACAATGCAGATCAGAATTATCTTCTGAATAAAAAATAAATTGCAGTAGAGTAAAGCTCAGATTCAGCAAAAACAAATGAATCACTCTTGATCATACCTCAAGCAGAGAGGGAATAAACTACTGTATGAAGGAGATTATAGATTTACTTTTTTAAAATAGCTTTTATTTTTTGAAGGGTTACTTCAGTTATTTTAGTTACTGCTAAAATACCAGAAGAGCAACATGGAATTGCATTGTGAGGGATTTGTTCAAGCTCTGGTCCTGGACAGTGGCATGAGCCCTCTTCTTCTGTTCACACACTTCTTTTAATGCAAGTCTATGGATGCCCTAGAGCTGCACACCCTGCCCCACCCCCATGCACTGGGGCTCTGGGGGGCTCTGCTCTGCAGGCTGAGACCAAATTGGCTTGCTGACTTTCTTCCTACACACTGGGGGTGATGCTGTGGGGATTTAAGAGAGGAAAAAAAAAAACCTGATGTTTTACATTTGTGGGATGTAGGTGGTCAAGAGAAACAAAAGCCCTTGCAGAATTTCTATATGAGATACACAGATGGCTTTGGGGGTGTGGCAGACTCTGTTGATGCTAAAAAGATGAAGGAAGCCAAAAAAGACTTGTGGCAGATGCTTTCAAGCTATGGAGTATTTAAAGAAAATTGCATTAACTTTATAAATGTTAGAAATGTTTCCTAACGAAACTCAAGGTTTTGTCAGTAGCTGTGTTCCCAGATAAATATGACATGAGGTGTTTCCTTCAAGATGAAAAGGATGTAGGGAGGCAATTAATACTGTTTTCAACTTTGCAACAGATTCAAGTGGAAAATATTTGAAGCTCATTCTCCAAGGGGGCTACCACACAAATTGCTAAGGCCCAAAGGCAAACCAAAAGAAGTTTCAACCATTTATAAAAATAACAATACTGACCAGGGACTAACAAGGACAAATGCCTCAGAGCCCTAAAAGTGTTGGAAGATGGATGCCCACCAAGTAGGTGCATTGGGTGGCTGCTGTTTTGAGGCACATTTCCTAATCAGTTGTTTGATCTTGGTAAATAGTTCATAACCTTGGGAGAGCTGAAGAGGCTGGAGAAAAGTGTCAGAGCAGCTACTAGGAGTGAGATATGCAAAGGGTTGGAGGGGGGTTTAGTTAAGGGCCAATTAAGAGAGGCAGCACTGTGGGGTCCTGCCTCAAGAGAGCTGACAAGCTGGGATATCATAAAGGAAATGGAAGTGCAGTTACCTTAGAAACAGGAACGAGAACCTTAGTAAATTATTAACATATCTGAAAATTAAGAAAAAAACAGTATTTCCAGTTACTAGAAAACTAGGTTCAAAGAGCTCTTTTTGGAAATAAAGACAGTTTTAGTAATGAGCAAGCTGAGATTTTTTTCCTTTTTCTTTGCCACAAAAAGGGAAGGTCTCCAAGAAAGACCCAAAGAGCAATTAAAATATTTTTCTTTCCTTTAAACACACACAAAATTAATGTGTTTCCTTCCTATATCTACTCTTTTACTGACCTCCTGGATATTGTCTCCCTATTCTTGTTCCCTCAGTTCAGTTTCTTTGGGATGGGCTCTAACAATCTTGGCTATATGGAGAATTTCCAGTTCGACAAAACCAGGGACACACTGCAAATCCTTTTTGGTCTTTGGCCAGGATGGTTCTCCTCCAGCAAGGTGCTCTGGGTAGCAGTTCCACCTTGGAGAACGCTAAATGTGAAATCGAGAGACCATTAAAACCTTTGAAGTTAGAAAAGAGCTATGTTAAATATGTTCATAAAAATGGAGTTAACTTCAGAAGGAGATAAATGTTACATCAGACCTTCAGGTATCTCCCCAGACAGGAGAGTATTCTTCTTAGAGGTAGTTTAATACTGGAAAAGTTGATTTCTCATTGCTTACCATGTCTAAATTAATTCCAGAGATTTTGCATTGTGGAAATGAGTTTATGAGCTAATAAATGAGGATGTTCCTGCAGTTTTTCCACTCAAGACCAAATACCCAAAAATTTAGGAAAGAGAATTACCCCTGCTTAAACCCTAGTTTGATGCCCTGCTACCTCACTGGGAAACCTAAAACCAAGAGGATTAACATAAAAGCAATTTTGGGCCAGTCATGTAGGACTGAAATTCCTAAGGGGAAAAATGGACAGAGGAAGCATATTTCTGCCTGAGAAACACTGAGCTGATCATCAACCAAGAAATCCAAATATTTGCTTGGAAATATTTCACAGCTTGATATGTCATGCTGGAAATTCCACACTCTGAGTGTCTCTATGCAAAAGCAGACTTGGTGCATGAGTGTGCATCCTGCTGCCAGTGAGTCACCTGGAGGATTTGTCATTCAGTTACAGTATTGGGGAAAGGGGCAAATGCATTTTATCCTGTGCAGGATTATTGTAATGACATAATTCAGGCAAATAATTCCAAATGTTGTGCCTGAAGCAGTGGATAGCTACATTGCTCACTGATTCCTTGCCTGCTGGATGCATGTTTACAAAAGCTAATTAGAGTGGACTGTGTTATTTACAGTGTTAGACTTTAGAAGGAAAAAGCTTACTGTATAATCTCTGCCTCAAGTGTGTTTGAGCAGAGATTACTGTAGGGGAACTGAATGGAGCAGCAGGAGCAAACTCAGCAATTATTCCAAAACAGTCAAGAATTTCTGTCCCCTAAGTGGCAGTATGAAATTTTCCCATACTGATTACCTGATACTGGATTATACAGGGTAGATATTTCTTTCTGTATGAACTGCATCACTTTGGGTTATTGTTTCAGACCCCTCAGCTTCACATTAAATTTTCAATACATTTAACATATGTAACAGAAATCAGAACTAGGAAAGGTCATATTTTTTTCCTGCTGGTCCTTCCTATCCCCTTCTTTTTAAAGTTTAGGAACAACTTCCTCTCTCACAGCAACTTTATAAATTGTTTGGGGTTTTTTTGTAATTTCATATGATATCTACTAAGGTTAGGAGGAGGTGGATGAAACCTGGGAAAGCTGAAACCTTTACCTTTTATTAAGCTACAAAGGCATAAATGTGAACTCCTAATATTTTCTTTGATGGAAAAGAATCCCTGGATAGCATGAAGATTTCTATCATCTTCACCAGGAGAAGGTTATGTTTAGCAAACCTAGGGTTTCTCTCAAGGAACACTTGGCAGAGAAGGTCAAAAAACCATTAGAAGCCTATTCAGTCCTACTTTGCAGGCAAGCCAATCAGTGCTTCATGTTATCAAGTTTCAAAGATTTCAGCTGAGTCTCTTCAATAAATGCAAGCTATGGCAATCCCATTCATACCCAAGCCCTAGCAAACATGCTGTAAAGCATTGTGTTTTCCAGAAAGTTGCTTTATCAAATTATAGCTCACTTTTGTCAACAGGGGCTTCACAGGGAAGTGCAGAAACAGAAAAAAGAGATTGGGAGTATTAGATAACTCTGCTGGCACTACTGCTACTGCATCAGTGTAAAACCAGATAGATCTAAGCAATAATGAAGAACTGGAAACACATAAAACAATTCAGGATATTCCCATTCCCAGCCCACATGTTCAGCCCCAGTTTCAAATTCCACAGATTGTACTCAGCACAGGGAAAAAAGTCTGAGCAGGGAGGCAAGGACAAAATAGCTTCCTTTCTTCATTTTCATTTAGACAATTCAGATTTGTGTTCCAAATGTACTCTTTGCTGTTTGCTGTTGTAGCACAAAAGGACATGTCTAAGAGAGTGGAAAAAATCTTCCCCCAAGACCATGCAAAAGAGGAAATATTGACTTTGATAAATGGGAATTTTCTCATGTTTGTGCTTTCAGCACTTTACTAAGATGAGTTCAGCATCACAGGAACCTGTTTCAGCAAGTTCTCACATTCTGCTTGGTGATAATGTGTGTGTATAGGTGAAAGATAAGAAAACTTTGGAAGATTTTAATTTTGCTCTGTTGTGGAAGCCAGTTAAACCACTCTGTACATTAAGATTCAGATTATTTTATTTTTAATAAGGATTTTCCTTGTTTTACTTGGAGTGCTTATATATTAACATATTTGTTAGACTATGCAACTGCTTCTGGAACAGCTTTTAATGTATGTGAACTGATTTGGAACAGCAAGGTTAATAACTTATTGTCTCAGAACATTCTGTGAGTTTGATTAAGGTAATATTCTGGAGATATCTTTCTTGCCTTCCTGAGCCCTGGAGAGCTTCTTTTTAAAAATGAAATGTGTCAGCTGAGTGTGCAGAAAAAGAGAGGATAAAGCAAGAATCACATCCCAGGCTGTAGGAAAACATTCCTTAACGAGTATATTATATAACTATATTTTATATATCCATACATATGTATATGGGAAAACATCTTACATTACTTTATGTAACACTAGTCAGCAACTGTGAATAAGAGAGAGGGTATCAGAGCCCCTTGCCTGATATCTTATAAACAGGTTGAAGAACCATCCATTTTCTTCTTGAACTGATGAGCTACAAACATTGCAGTAATGATTTCCTTCAAGTATCTGTGTGGAATCCTCTGAGTGCAAATCCAATTAAGTAAAGAAGTGGCAAAAAGAGCTGCTCATTTGAGGACCATCCCTGTAACCAGTGCATTCCAAAGACAGCGATGAAGCAAAGAGCCTGAACCACGATCTGTTGCCAAATGTGGCCACACCTGGAGGCCCAATGAGATTTTCAGGTCTACCTGAACATTTCAGGAGTCTGCAAATCTAAAGTGAAAGTTGTCCCAGCTCTTTTTCTGTGGGCACAGTTCATTATAAATTCCACAGCCTTGCTTGAGTATTGAAGCAACTATAACTTCCTACAGCCTCCAAAGTTTCTTTGTGAGAACATTTCCGTGTTTTTTTCCCAGTGGTTGTCCAACTCTGACACAGCCACTGAGGATGACACACACTGTTGTTGGCAGCAGAGTGGATTAGAGCTCCAACAACAGCCATTCTGTGACTGAGATGCCTTTGCAAGTTAGAGTGCTCAGGGACTCACAAGCCTGGGGAAAGCACAGCCTGGAGAGAGGAAGCTGTGGTGAGGCAAGAGAGGCACAGACAACTGGAAAACCTGACAAGAAACATCAAAGGAGAAATATGAAGCTGAGATTTGAAAAGGTAAAGTTCAAAGCCATTTCCGTCTGGTTGCACTGACTGCACTTAAGAAGAACAAATTGAGAGCAAGCTTTCTCCAAAGGATAATGAGACCTGCAAAGGAACTAGACAGGCCAGGGACATGCTGCCAATTTGTTGGGAATGCAGAAACCTTCCCAAAGTCCCTGTCCAAGGGGAAGAGAGATAAGGAGGCTGGGGTTATAAGAGGGTTACACACCCAGATGCATAAATTGGCTGTCATAATTGTCATACTGCTACCAGAATTTCATTGCCAGAGATACACAGATGTAGAGTCCCCGTTCACCAGCAGCGAAGGTAAATGTGAGTGTGGGCTGTGCCTTGGTGGTAGAGAGGATTAGATCCTCTCCTTTGTATGTCAGCTCTGAACCTAACTTTTCCTAAGATGTGAGCTTAAAGCTTATTATCCTGACTTAGAACCACCTTGGAAAGTACAGTCTGTGTCTAAATTCTTACTGAGCTTGGCATTTGAACAGAGGGTTTTCCTTCATACCTACGTGTGGCTGCTGATATGACTTCAAAGGTGGCAATGCTGCAGCATTAGCAAAACCCTGCCTTTGGCATTGTTTTGGAATTTTGGGGTCCTTCAAGAAAGGAATCTCCATGCAGAAGATGTTTCCATACAAAGGAGTATGTTTGTCAGGCTATTCATCTCTGCCCGCTGCTGAAGTGCTCTGTATCAAACCTCTAAGTGTGGGAGGCAGCAGCTTTACATTGGGTGAAAAGACTGCTTATCCTCCAAAATCTGACTGTATTGCTGTTTGGCATTTTGTTTGATGAAGCTCTAAAGGACAAAATTGAGGTATTCATACATGTTTGGACAATGTCTATCATATTCAGCATACTGTGAAGGAGGGGAGGTAGGTAACAGATGGGGATAAGTGATGCTTGCACAAAAAAGAAATTGAGTGCAGCAGTATTGAAAGCCGAGAGCTAACAAATGAAAAGACATCTTCAGGAGCTGCAGTGAAAGCTGAGCTGTCAGTGATTTAGCACCTGAGTAGCTGGCTTGGATAGCATGGGCATGTGTCCCATGGAAACAACTGTGCAAGTTCCGTTGGGAAAGCTGCAATTTAAGTTTAGTTTCTAGGCTCAGGACTACATCTTAGAACTTTTCTCTTGAGTATACAAAGAAAACCAGGAGTAATGCAAAGGGACTATAGTCTTTTTTATCTTTTTTTTTTTTTTTTTATGGAGGAGAGTTTTAACTGAATATCAGAAACTCCATGGTAGCTGACCAGGGTAATCAACAGGCTGAGACCAGCCCACTTCATCACCATCTGCTGTTGAGCTGCACACCTGTACCAATCTGGTAATTTTTTCAGTAGATTTGGAACCTCCTATTTTTCATCTTGGGGTAAAAAGACTGCTCCATCTTCTTAGGATTGCAACAAAACAAGTCTGTGCTGGCCCTATACAATGAGCTCCTTAATGAAGGGATTTGTCTTCTATATATCAAAATCATCCCAAATCCCCAAATTAGCTTTTTAATAGCCAAACCCCAAACTCACAGTGAAGTCTAGTATTAATCTCTTTCTGCATAGACTACATGAAAAACTTGTATGAAATGGGGTGCCTTTAAGTGCCTCTAAAAGCACAGATGATAACTCAAACCTGAAGTATTAGAAGTGAAGAAGCAGAAACAGACAATGGTTCTTACAGTATGGCACAGGCTGTTTTTTATTCAGGCCTGCTTATCATAATCATCTTTAAGTGTAAATTTTCTCCATGCTTTAATCAGGGACTTTTTCTACTCCTTTAAAGCACTAAAGCTGCAGTCCCCATACAAGTGCTTCCATTTTCAGTAACCACTTTTGTGATGCTTGTCAGATTTTGCTGAACACCGAGAGAAATGACCACTCTGTGTTCAGCTCTTTTCTCATGTAGTGCTCTCCATGAAATTTGGATTCCCTCCATTTGGCCCTCACCTCAGCTGAAATGAAGGCAGTGATTCAGTCTCAACTTCCCAAAAAAACATCTGTTCACTGAACCTCAAAAGGAGCTGCAAGCCCATTGAGCTTTAGCAGCTACAAGGCAAAGTGACAGCACCTCCCCTCCCCAGTAACATGAGCTGGGGACAGGTCTGATGGAAAAGGCATTTTCTATGTAGAAAAGTTCATAAATATGAGAATGCACGTTTGCTAACTGGTGACAATGCAGAGTGCCAGCACAGCAGATAACTGAATTGCCAAACATAAAACATCTATTTTTAAAGGTTGCTCCTCCTACTGAGGTTTGATGGTCTTTTTTTTTCCAAATTTTCACTGCATAAGTGATCAGCCTGTTCTGTTGAATCACTATATCAGCAGAGGGAAGACCCCTATCCCCCTCAAGGAATTCTGCTGTCTCACTGGGACAGGGAAGGAGGGTGGTGCAAGTCCAGGAGGAAGCCATAGAGGCAGCCAACCTCAGGGCAGAGGTTAATTGCCTGTTTTTATTTTGCTGTCATTTTTTTGCCCAGTGTACACAATACCATCAGGGGAAATAGATGTTTTGAAGCCAACATGGATAGGTTTCCATAAATATTTTGCATTTTTGAAAAGATGGCTTTGATTATAGACCTGTGATATGTTGTTAACTGAGCTTCTGCCTTGATATTTGAATCCTAAGCTAAAATGAATTCCTCTGGTTTTGTCATTTTGGATTCTGAGACTGGACCAGGCTACCCAAAAGGAGACACAGCTTTTAGGTAGGGTCTGGAGCTCTATAATTTACTTCCTTTTGTTGTCTGCAGGCTCCTTATCGGGCTTTTCCTTTTTAGGATACAATTTCCTTAGTAGAAATGACCTTCTCAGAAATTATAGTGCATTGTTCAATGGCTTTTTTGACCTCATACAAAAATGCTCCTGGTTTGTTGTGTTGGCTGCTCCTCCTCTCAGAAGGACAGGTTCTGCCTTTGTGAATTAATCACTGTTAAAACAAAAGGGAAACCTACCCAGTCCATAAGAAGTAAATACTCCATATATAAGTATACAGATAGATTTGTGTGTATATCTATAAATATATACCCACATATACTTGTTATACAATTGTATAAAATTTATATTTAGTCTTTATTCTTATTTATGTATTGATATTTACTTATATTTTACTTAAATAAGGCTAAGATTACATATGACAGATCTGAGAGACGTTAAAGTACCTTTATATACTTAGAAAGTACCTTTATATGCTTATAGCAAAAATAAGTTTTCATTTGGCACATATGTGTTTCCCTGATCCCTTTGCCAGCATAGCTTGAAATGAACATAACAAGCAGCACACATTAAAAATGTACAAATGTAACGTTGCTAGAAAGAGGATGGGCTGGACCACTGTGTCAGCAATATGTACAAGGGAGCAAACCAGCAGCAAGGGGGTGGATATTTTGTGGTGACTGAGAGGTTTAGCTCTTGCAGAGTTAGAAATAGAAAAAAAAATCCAACAGTTATAAAAAAAAAATATATGTTCACTCATGCAATTTTTCTGTTTGCAATTTTCCAAGACGAAGGCACTCAGCCATGGCTGCTCTCACATGCATTTCACCACCAGTCACAGGAAAGGGAGCAGAACAGTTACAAATGAGTCCCAGGAAAACACAGGTGACTGGTGGGCAAGCCAAGCAGAAAGTAATAGATGGTGACAGGGATGCCCACAGCTGTCTTCACAGCTACCAGAAAGTGATGTGACTTCCCTGAAACTTGCACCATGTTTTTCTGCTGGTAAGAGCTTTGTTCAATGTCAGACTGCAGGAAATGGCCTCTGGACCACTGTTCTTGGGTTATAGTGATGAAGAAAATGTGGGAAATTGTTGCTCCCAGGCTGCAGGTAAGGGAAGAAGAGATGCTTTCCCTGTTTTTTCATAGCTTAGCAACAAAGTGCAGTGTATATTCCTGTGCTTGCAAACAGGCAGTAATTCCTCTGCCTCTGAGGTATGGACTGAGCCGAGAGAGGTTGGGTGCAGTGGTTTTGGGTAGCTTTTGCTTTGTGGAGAGAGGGGTTTCTGGGTTATAACCTTTCACAACACGAGCTAATCCCCTGACCTTGCTGTACTTATTTCTATCCTTCCCTTTCACAGCACTGAGGTTCAAAAATATTCAGGACATGATATAATTAGCAACTCAAGACAGTCTTCCTCAAGTGCTCCTTTCATCAAAGTACACATTTTGCTTAGACATCATCAGTCTTTGGTCTCTTGATTCATTTCACGTTATGCAAAATATCTTTTGAAGGAAGAGAGCTCATGCAGTGCTAATATCTGGGGTCTGCCTGGCTGCAGTGATTTCAAAGGGCTCTTGGAGTATCCATCTGAGGACAGAAATGAACTTCTTCCACTCCTAAAACTTATTTCCACCAAGTCAACCAGAGTTCAGAGCTCTCAGCTTCCTGCAGGCTGTGCTTAGCAGTTTGTGGTATTGGCCCCCAGTTCCACAGTTTATCTGGGAACAGGATAACAGGGTTAAATGAGAAGTTCTCAAAAATTCCATTTAGGAATAAAACATAAGAATTTATTCTTCTGCACTGAGAATAAAAGAGAAAATTTTTCTGTCATCTGTGTAAAATTTTTCTATTAATATCTGGCTTTGTATTTTCTGAAGACTATTTCAGTTCACCTATTATAAATATTTATGTCATAAGAAGAAATATTGGTACTCTTTCAAGGAAAATAGTTGAGAATGGATCCACATATTTCAAAAATAAATACAGAAAGTAAGTGTTCAAATTATGCTATTATTAAATCACTCCCAGTGAGCTTAGTGGGAGACTGTTGCAGTGAGAATGAATAGTACATTTTTACCTGAATGCGAGTCCAAAAATTAGATTACTAAAACAAAACAGGAGTTTTAAGTGAAAAAGTAATACAAAGCCTCCCAAGTGCATTTGTGAATCTATCAGTTAGGCACCTTATAAATAACCTTGTTCATTTAAAAGAGTATTTACACTTGATAAAGTATAATTTTCATAAAACCCATGATAATCTCTCAATTTAAGCTAATACCTTTAAAGAAATTTAGCATAACACACTGAACACAAAACCTAAAGGAACTGTTAACTGTTTAAAAGAACAAAATTAAGATGGTTCCCAGAACAAAACAAACAGGGAAAAAAATCATCCTCATTAAAGCAGGAATGTGTGCACTATTTTATGTAAGTAAATTTTGTTTTAAGTGTGTTTTACCAGTGTCAAACAAAAACTTGCTTGTTTTGTTAGCAGAAAACAGATCAGACCTGTCCATAAACCATCCCTTTGAATTACTTTATCATCCCTGCACCCTGTTCTCTGTAAATAAAACAAAGATAAATCTGGATTCAATGAGCCAAAGCTTGCCTTCAGATGTGGGTGTGCATCTCACTTAAATGTCAGGTACAGTCAGGTGCTCAGATCAGAAGAAAGAATTTAACACCATGATGAAACACTGGGGAGAGAAGCCTTGTGGGGTAAAAGGTCTAAGGGTATTTTTACGGCAGTAATTTTTAATCCAGATTTGAAAATGGAAAGCACTGGAAAAATCCTTCCATTTCAAAGAAGAAATTTCCAGTGCTTAACATTTTTTCTGGGTTTTTTTTAATGATTTCCTGGTCAAGACCAGGCAAACTGTCCAGAAAGAGTTCAAGAAACCCAGATCAGTATGAATGAGGTTAATGCCAATTCTACTTCAGCAAGTGGATGGTACCCTCTCAGTTGCTTATTCTCCTACTTTCCTTTAAGGTTCTTTTTTCCTGCTGTCTGCTTCAAACCACATGGACATGTCAATATAAAATTTGCATTTGGCTCAGCCTGGTCTGTGATACAATGGTATCCATCCTGTCCAATTTAATCTTCAGTATTCAAATAATAAAAAAAAAAAAGCTTAACAGGTTAATAGTAGGTGATGGTAACTGTCAGAGTCACCTGTATAAAAATGAATGTCAGAACAAATGAGATTTTAGAACTGAGTGTTCTTGAATGTTCAGTTTGCCTCAGGAAGCAATTTCTTGGGACTGGTGTAGTCTGTTTCCCTGGATACCTTTGGCTAATACTGGTCCAGCTGGATGGAATCCATCTGAGCTATCAAAAGCACCCTTCAGTCTTTCATATAGTTTACATATTACTGTGATCTTAATCTTGATAGTCACAAAGCAGAAGGTACTGTGGTGGTATCCACAGCAGTGAGCAAGAGTACCAACTTTTTATTTTAAGGAATTTAAAGAGCTCACTCAGAGCTGTTGTATTAAGAGTTGCTACACAATGCCTATTCATATTGATATACAAGTACTCCACACACCTCATATAATTTGATTTCATAATGCTTCTTAGGGAGGAATATTCTTCCCACTAACAAAGAGGGAGACCTGGATAATGAGATGTTTCAGTTCCTCCAAAGATTATGGCACAAGCAGCAATTGAGAAGTGGGTCCAGAGTACTCCAATGCTGCACCACGGCTCTGCTCAAGGACTCTGTGGTCAGACCCATATGAAAAAAACACCTTAAATTTGAGCATTGTTCAAAGTCTGGCAAATTTACCTGCAATGAATAAAAAACTTAACAGGAGTTCTTGTCCTTTTTTTTTTTTTTTTTTTTTGTCTTTTAGCAAATTTATTTTGTAGCCATGTTAACAGTTATGACAAGAGGCTTCAAATGGACTCTCTGAATCCAGGTGCATATTTTCTATACTGCAAAACCAGTAAGAAACATCCCATTTCCTAAAATTGCTGTTAGAGGGTGAGCACATTCAAGTGATAATTCCGGAGGTGGCTATCTTGCACCTTTACTGTGCACTGCTTCCTTGCAAAATATCTGTGGGAGAATGAATGGGGAAGTGGATTTACAAGAGTCATTCACAGAGCAATCGTAACCCTCTACCAAAATCACAGGCAATGTAGAGTCCTCCAGCATCAGAAAACACTTATGGGAAGCCTGAAAAAGGTTTGAGTTTCCCAGCTTCAGAAGACAGGAGTGAGAGAAAAACCAGTTCTTTTGAAATATTTAACTGGACCTTGGGAACCAGGTTATGATCAAGGATAAGAATGGATGGAAAATACCATTTGCTTTTCAACATCTGCTTAACTTGTTCATGGGTGTTTGCTATCAACAGTCTTTGAATAATCCAAGAGAAAACAATGTTTCCAGTTTCATGGATATTTTACTTCTGAAACCAGAAAAGATGATATATTCATAAGAACACAGCACTGGAAATAACATCATCAAACACAAGTACTCATCCCTCCCAGGCCCATCCAGAGTGGGATCCTATGTTGCAATTAATTGAGTTGTATAATATCACTCACAAGCAAATTAAATGCTGTGAGTTTTTCAGTGTTGCAGGGTAGTTTTTCCACCCATTCTTACAAATATAATTTAGTCTAACTTTCTGTATAATACAGACACAAGGAATTCTTTAAATAACATATCTGTCAAGTTGTGTTATAATTTGGTCTTTCTTGTAGGCACATTTCCAATCCTGATTTAAAGAAATGCAGAATGACAGAGAGGTCACCGCTTTCCTGAGTAAACACCTCCAAAGCTTAATTACAAAACCCAATCAACTAAACACACAGACACACAAGACACCCCTGTATGCCTGATTTCTTGCCTCATTTTGTCTTACTTTGTCTCTCAGCCTTGTGGTTTCCTCTTGCCATTTTGAATGCCAGAGTGTCGCTGTCGAGCAGGACGGGAACAGAGAACTTTAGATCAGAAGGCAAAGAAAATGAGCTCTGATTTATTTCAAATATACTGCTCTATATATAGAGAACATCGAGAAGACTAATTTCATTTGTCTTAGAGTAAAAACATGTCACACCATTGGTGTGCAGTAAATGACACACAGTAATAGAGCATATCTATAAACAATGTGAATAACAAGATAGATTAGAAAATTATTTACATTCTTTCCCAACTGTTTCCCAGGCTCTTGCCTGGTTAGAAAACCTTTCTCTTTCTCTCTGACTGAGCTGAGAATATCCACACCAGAGTTTTGCAGCACCAGAAATTTCTTCACTCTCTGAGATACTTATTCACAGTGGTCAGGTCACATCTTAGTCATCACTTTGAGTACACTATGGATTGAATTGCTTGAATTATTCCAAAAGGCATTATTTCTATATCTCAAGTAATAACTTTGTCTTTAGGAAGAACCAATAGAAGAGAGAAGTATGTAAATACTTTTGAAAGCACTAAAAAAGGTAAACTCTAGATATATCTTATTTATTTAACACCACTATTTATAGGTGAAATAATTTTCTTTCTTTCTTTCTTTCTTTCTTTCTTTCTTTCTTTCTTTCTTTCTTTCTTTCTTTCTTTCTTTCTTTCTTTCTTTCTTCTTTCTTTCTTTCTTTCTTTCTTTCTTTCTTTCTTTCTTTCTTTCTTTCTTTCTTTCTTCCTTTCTTCTTTCTTTCCTTTCTTTCCTTTCTTTCCTTTCTTTCCTTTCTTTCCTTTCTTTCCTTTCTTTCCTTTCTTTCCTTTCTTTCCTTTCTTTCCTTTCTTTCCTTTCTTCCTTTCTTTCCTTTCTTTCCTTTCTTCCTTTCTTTCCTTTCTTTCCCTCCTCTCTCCCTCCCTCCCTCCCTCTCTTCCACCCTTCCTTCCTTTCCTTCCTCTCCTTCCTTCCTTCCCATAAATCAGGAAACTTACAGAAGATCACAAATTCCATAGTTACCTGCACTCCCAGTGCCTCAGGTAGCCAGCACAAGTGAAGAGAACCCCTTATGTAAGGTGACAGCCAAGCAACCACATAAGGTTGATTTGTTACAAAGATAAAGTGCCAGAGACCTCCTCCATGTCAGAAAATATTTTATGTAGAACAAAGCATAGAAAAATGAAAGAAAACCAAACCATAGCATTACATAAAGTAGAGGTGATGTTTGACCTTCAGACCCTTCAGAAAGGAGTCCTCTGTATTGATATAGAAAAAAAATCTGCCATACGGAGTCTACCTCTATTTATAATAAATTTGTTCAGAAGGAAGGAAGGAAGATTCTTTGGAAAGTAAATCATAAATATCTGGGTATTTTTTTTGTTTCCAGACATGAAAATAATCTTTCTGTAATTTGCCTAATGTGTGCAATGCTTACTTTACTTTATGTCCTAAGTTCTACATGACAGTGTGGCAGTTCAGCTAGATAGATTGCCTCAGCAAAAAGTTGATTGTCTTGACAAATGACAGTTACAGGGCATTAATGAGGGCTATTAGTACAAGACCCCTCTCCACCTGCAACTTTGTTCCTCCTTTTGATGTAAACCTAGGATACTACCCAAAAAGCTCCAGGGTTTTTTTTTGTAATTACAGAAAGTATCATCTATGATTATTACAGATTCTTGCAGTGAGAAATTTGATGTCAGATTCATTTTACCTGATTGCAAGTGTTTCTAATGCAGGTCCACCTGAACTTGTCACACAGGGACCATTTTGGGATCAAAAGAAGGAATTAGAATTCTTAGGGCACATACAGCCCATTTCAGCTGTTGGCTGCAGGATAAGTGTTGATACCTCTTCACTGACTTTAGATTTCTGACAGTGGTCAGCTACTATGACTGATTCTTGGAAAGTGCCAAGTAGGTGGGTATGATATGTTCCTCATGTTGCCATTTAGCTTTTTATTAACTTTGAAACAGTTTTGTTAACTAGAAACAGTTCAAGAGAACTGTTACCTCATTCTGGAGTGCCCTGTCACTGCAGACATTATACCTGGTATTTGCTGGCTCCCTGGATGGGGGCTCCAGGTCAGTGTCACACTGGTACAGCTGTTCCTGGTATTTCTTTAGGAACATGAGCACAGCCCTGTGTGAGCATTTGCTGTTGTCACAGCAGCTGCTGCCTTCCTTGCCACCCATGTCTAGGTGTGGTGATGAACTCATCAAGGCCATTTTTGGCCTGACTCTGGTGCCAGAGTCACTTCCCAAGACAGAGATGTAGAAGACAAAATGGTACTCTTCACAAACACTGGAAGTAAACTGTTTGGCCAAAATTATGTAAGCACAATAATGTGTCACCCTATTTTCTCCTGAAATAGTCTTAGGGTCTATACCTGTTTTACATCATGCCAAATCTTGCTGTAGAGATGAGTTTTGTATCTGTCCTGTAGGACTTAGGAGTCTTTGTTAGGAACACAATTTGGCTTTAAATTTAGTTTATTTGCAATAGCAGAAGTTGGTTCTTTTTTTGTCTGTGTGGGCATTTTTCTTACTCCTTACCACTTAAATAATATAGAAAATATATGCAGCTGAGCAAGGCATTTTACTAAGTGCCTTTGCCCTGGCCAATTGTAATTGCTACACACTAACAAATCCTATAAATAAAACTGGGTTTTGTCCAGGGATGAAAGGTACTAAATGCTTTCTTGCTGGAGTGTGAAATCAGTGAAGACTTTAATCTGATATGATCTGGCAATTTGTCAGGTTTAGAAGACCCCAAGTGAGCCAAAGATGTAGGACAGAGCAACGAGATGAGAACAGGAGAAATAAACCATGGACTCAGAAATCAAAAGGCACCACTCAAAGATATGAAACAAAGAAGGGAGAGACTACCTACATGTTCTATTTCAGTTGTTCCTCCAGTATTGCACTTCTCTTTTTATGTCTTCTGCTAACTCATGTCTTCAGAGTAGATAAATGTAATAGAGTAAAATCACTGAGATGGATACATTGCTGCCTGCCTGATTTCCTCTGGAGGGTAGGTAGGCTGGGATTTATAATTTCAGGGGGTTATCAGGAAGTACTAGATTACTGTGAGAACTTCTGAAAAGTTCTAAAAATAGGGAAAATTATTTCTCCTCCAGTAGGATCTATTTCAGTTCACTTACAATAAATGCAAATTACTGATGCAGCTAAAATAAAAATGTCTCTTCCAAAGCCGATGCCACACTTTGGAATGGAGATGTCCAGATCATAGCTGGGTTATGTGAACAACAATTGGGTATTGCCCTTGAGATACCTGTCACCTATTGAAATTTGGTGGAAACTGTGAAATCAGTGAGTTGATAAGTTATTGAGGAGTCAGACTGACCCACAAAAGTGTGTACAAAGAGCAGAACTGCAAAAGCTTTGCTTACAGTTCCTTAATGTTAAAGCTAAGCCAAGCAGCAAGGAATGATGTTACACACTGCAAGCCATTAGTGTGTGGAAGCTGAAGACATCTGATGCAAAAATACCCCACAAAAACCCTCCCAAAAGAACAACAACAACAAAACCCCAACCTCATAACTTCAGCACTAGGAATGATTTTATTAACCATAACATTAACCTTCTTAATTAAATTTTATGTACTTGGAGATCACTTTCATTCTGTTTTGTTGGGTTTTTTCCTAAAAAAGCAACTAGGGATGTCTATGCATATGTAAATGTCCCCCAGTTATCCCCAAATAACATTTGGACTACTTAGCCAGCTTCAATGATGTTAACAGAGACATCAAAACCCTAAAGAAATTCTTGTGACTTTTAAGAAAATAGGTCACCAGATTGAACACAGACCCTTCTTAAGTGATTTAACTGAGTGTCCTACAACAATATTAGGCTCTTCATGGGGGAAATAAAAGACCTTATAAATAAAAGACCTTATAAATGTTCCATCTACCAGTCTAAGAAAACTTCAAATGGACCCTGAAATGGGCTATGAGACATATTTCAGATGGACAAATTCCAGCACATACAGTGATATTTATCTTTCTGGGTTGCTCACAGAGGACACAGAGTCAGCAAGTCTTCATCCACGGTGTTGTTAAATAACTCTTACAGGATGTAGGAAGAGAAGCTGATTCTAAGAATTCTGATGGGAAAAGTTTGGTGTATGTTTTATTCTTACCTAACTGTATCTACTTCTTGCATCATAGTTTTAATGATAAGTTCATATTCTGCTAAATTTTGTTTTTAGAAGTATCATATAATTTTGTTTTTGGCAACATGAAAGTAAACCTCCTAAGGAGACTAGTTTTACATTAAGAGAGTGTATTTGGAAGCAGAATGAGACATTCCATGGATCTGATA
This sequence comes from Vidua chalybeata, assembly GCF_026979565.1. Taxonomy (NCBI): domain Eukaryota; kingdom Metazoa; phylum Chordata; class Aves; order Passeriformes; family Viduidae; genus Vidua; species Vidua chalybeata. The sequence continues at coordinate 144,397,680 of NC_071530.1, forward strand.
ATATATTCTCTATGAAATTTATCATAAATATTCCCATTATCTTCATTGGCCTTGGGATCAGCCCTCAGTAGATGGTGAACACAGTGTAAATTTGGATTTTTTTTGGTATTTTGTCATTTGAATTTAGATAAGATGCACGTTTTGCCAGCTCCCAAGCTAAATGACCAGTCATCATAAACTGTTAATATTTTTTTTATCAATTTAAAATGTCACAGCAGAGATGCCTATTCTCTTCCTGACTTGTTAATATAAAAAAGCCCAAAATAATATGTCTTATTAAAGCCCAGGTATTTTCAATAGCAGCTTTTATAAAAAAAAATCCATGTACCAACTCTTATGATGTTGCTCCCATATCATTCTTCTTTTGCATGAACAGGGAAACTTTTGGTATATTGGATATAACTGTACAACAACATCTACCATAGTATTATTTTAAATACTAACATCTTAGTGTTACAGAGTATGTTCATTGAAAGCTATCTAAATTTCTTTTCAGGCCTATGAAATTCAGTATCATGTAACTGGGTTTGGTAATAAAAGAACAGAGAGATGATTAATGTTTACATATTATTGTTTTAATACGAAAGAGACATGAACTTCCTTGTTACACAATTCTCTGTTTAATTTGCATATATAAACACCTTTCTGAAATTAAAGCAATGCAAATAACTTTACATTGGTCCAAGAATAGACTGGAAGTAAATATAGCACTGAAGAAAATAGCTAAAAGGGCAAGCATTTATTGGAAACAAAAATAGGTAAGCATTGTAATTTAGGTAATTTCAAGATTTAGTATGTTTTCTAGAGTCAATTGACTATTATTTCATAATGCCATCCAGCAGCCCGAAATCATTATATTCCTCACCAAATAATTTGTCCATACATTTTACCATGCTTTGTAAAGATGTCCAAGTAGTTGGTTAGAAATTAGCACACAAGAAAATAGTTGTGGCACTATGCCCATTACTGACTGCATGCAAATCTTGCTTTATGAAACACTTCTAAAATGTCAATTACACAAACAGGACATACAACCTGCTTGTGAAAAAATTTCCTTAAAAATCTGCATTTGCATTCAGGACTACATGATTGCATTTTATCTTATCAATAAGTATTCTTCTTTATCAAAAGTAATTATTCCTATTTGACTATGAGAATGATTTTCCTGAAAAATACAGTTAAAGAACATAAGTAACTTGAATGATGCTTTGGAATGGAAACAATAGATAAAGGCTAATCCTTTTTTCACTTTAAAACTTTAATCGAAACTCTAATCTGCTTACACAGTCAGAAGCAGTAGCTTTCCTTTTTCCCAGCCACCTGAAGAGAGATTTGATTCAATAAGTTCTTACTGTGTAGGAAAAGACTTGGAAAAGCAAGGATCAATCACCCAAAATGGTAGGCATGTATTCAACTACTTTACTCCAAAATTATTGTGCTCCATGAGTAAAACAGTGCTTCCTTCCAAAATTGTTAAAATGTGTTCACTGGAATTGGAACATACAGAACAACAAAGTATTTGGTCTATTAAATATTTCATCAACTGACTACATGCTTCAATTATTTTTTCCAATTACCATTGTCCTTGATCCTGCCCCAAAAAAATATCTCATTGTGTGTGTCACAGTCCAGCCAAGAACTACTCTGTGCCCAGTGAATTACTGTGAATGGAGCCAGTTCTCTGGATATTGTGTACTTCCAAGCTGCCTCTGATACCAGTGACATTAGAAGTTGTGTGTAAGCTTAGATTAATTTTCTGGCAGCTGTCACTGGGGTATCAACCTTCAAAGTCACCCTATCTCATCCCGAGCTCATAACCCTTCTCTGTGGTCTCTTGTATGTGCCTCTTCAAAGTGAGGTCTTCAGCAGAGCTGCCTACAAAAAACGTGGGGAAGGAATAAGGCATGCAGAGTGCTTGGGAAATTTCCTAACTGCAGTCACTCTATTCTTAAAAGTATTCCTATTATTAATGAAAATGTTAAAATACCCTTATTTTTTAAAAAATCCTCTTACCATATCCCATTTCACATTTAGTGGGACACCTAGATTTGTCAGTATCCAAAGAAATAAGTCTCTAGTCTCGGTTTTCTCTTGTAGTCTTGGACACTGCAGCTGCCTGCAGCTTTACTCTTCTTTCCTCACCTCCACTGAATATAGGACACAAAATTTTAACTGAAGATCTTTCCCTTCATCTCTTGGACCTCTCCAAAAGTATCAGTGCAATACAATGTCAACAGGCCACATGTAAATAGTCAATTTCTAGGAAAATGAGCTGATTATTATTGGGGGAAATCAACTGTCTTTTACTTATCTTGAGTACTGAGTCTGAATTAACAGACTATTTTCCATCTAGAGTACACTGAAGTGGTTCTATGGTGACAGCCCCCACCAGCAGGTTAGACATTTCCTCTTAATTCTAGAATGAACAGGGTGAAGCTGTGAAGGACTTGTCAGAGTCTATGCAATTTTGTTGGTTTTGTAAGGGAACAGGCACACTGTCCTAAGCCATCCATCTTCCTTCATCAAAATAAGAAATACACGGGGTAAGTAGTCCAGTTCACTATTTCATATATACCCACCCCTGCAGTCTGACAAGGACTTCTGAAGTCACAACTTCTAGAGAACTACAGAAACAAATAAATATTATTTATATCATTATATATCTGCTTTCCCTCCCTTTTCTAACGAGAAGGAGCTCTGCCTGAGATTTGTAACAGAGCCCATTCATTTTTATGGATCTGTTAACTTCTGGATGGGATTGGATCTGGAAGTTCAAGCTAGAAAAATATAACTTCATGTTTATATGCCCAAACAGAAGGGAAATTGTTATTTAATGATGAAAACATATGGTGCTCATTGCTCTTGTGGAAACTAAAGCTTTAACATTTTATCAATAAGCAATGTGCTGGGCATATCACACTGTACTGTATTTTAATGACTGAGTGCTGGCAAGCTTCAAAAAGCACGTAAGTTATGGGTCTGCCTATCTTTATTTCTCTCTATAAACAGAAAATTGGACCAATCACAGCATGAGTGTCTCTAACCTAAAGTCCAGGGAAGGAGGAAAATTTGATTATTTGTATTTATTTGTACTAAAAATTATATAATCCCTACACAATTCATGTCTATTTGACATAGCTGCAAGAGTACAAAAGGGTTTTAGTGTAAATGAGAAATAGGGATCTTGTAGTTTAAAAAGAGATGGTTTAATAAAGATAATGTGTTCTCTTTTTTTCTATATTTAAAGCATTTTAACATATGCATCATTAAATATTCTATTGCAGCCCAGACTCAAAGTGAATCATAAAGTTAACAATAGAGTCATAAAGCAAAATTATATAAATTATACAACAAGGAGAACTTGAGTCTAAACCACAGAAACATAACTGAATTGATGTTTTCCAGAACTACTCATAAGAACTCCCATAAGCAGGACCTTTTTTTTTTCCTTTTCTGAATATGAGATCATTAAAAAAAGCTGTAACTAACTGGTGTTGCTAGGACAGTAGCACAGAGATGGAGAACAGGCAGGTCCAGCAATAGCAATTCGATGGTCTGATCTCCCTTTTGCACTTATGTCAGGACTCCTAACATGAAACTAGTAGAAACAGATCGACCTGCTTCTGTGGGAATCCAGGGCATCCCTCTCTGGCTGCCCTGGAAGGTCTGGGACCCTGGCAGGGGGTCAGGAGCCCCCCTGTACAGAGCCCCAAGAGACACTGTCTCTGATCTCTGTCCATGGAAAAGAGTTTTCAATCTTACATGATGAATTACAAGCTCTGAATGTTTGATATAAGTAATAATTAGTGTGGCACGGGTGCAAAAGTAGAATTTTAGGATATTAGATAAGGGGTTCAAAGGGGGCAAGATGGAGGAAAATTGAGTGTGCCTTGTCCTTTTCTTCTCCATGCCCTCCATGTTTCACTGTGATGTTGGCATTTTTCTGTTGGTTTAGGCTGGGGACACACTGTTCAACATGGGTGACAGATATTGGCACGCTATTGTAAATATAGCACACGTAGTTTCTAGTATATAATGTTTGTAACATCCCACTGAGGGGCAGAGCCCCGCACGCTGCCCTGCAAGACAGACCTGCTGCAGGTCAGAGAGAAAATATTTTAGATAAGAAGAAATAAACAACCTTGAAAATCAGCACAGATGAATTATGACTTCTTCTTTGGCAGCAGGGCTGAAAGACAGAGACTTTCTACAATCTTGGGAAGCATTTAAATATCACAGATCCCAACATGCAGAACCTGAACATTTCCAGAAACTACAGAAGCACTTAATGTTTTGTGAGGGTTTCCAAGTTGTATTTAATATATACAAATATAATGGAATATGCTTCTACTGTCATTCCATTAGGCCACTTCTCTGTGAAAGTGCTAAAGAATGAGGATAAATAGCTGCAGAGGATGCAGGCCACATCTTTGAAAGAAATCTGAGATCTTCTTGAAAAAGCTAAGAGCCCAAAGTCTCAATTTATACTGCACTGCCATAATTTACTCTGGCTGCACACTACTTGGTTTCCAAGCAGCCCTAAGCAGCTCTCCTTTCCAAGGTGAGATGCTTAGAGCATGCATTTCCAAGCATCTCTCCTTTTCAACAAAGAACTATTGCAATGCCAAATGTAAAACCTAGACATAAAAAATCTGGGACATAAATGGGAATGCACAAAGATGCTGGCCCAGAATGAACTCCATCATGTGGACTTGTTCCGCTTAACAACAATCAGGAACCATAGGAGCTGAGTGACAACTTTGAAGATCTGAGTACAGACCCTGCCCTTGCTGCTGGTATTTCTTCTCTATTTCAAAGCTGTAGGAAACTTCCTCAGCTGCAAATTACCCCAATTTTTACTTTGCCCCAAATAGAAAGCAATGTTGTTCTTAACTGGAACTTCCATTTTGGGAATTTCAAAGTCCTTCAGAGACAAAGGAATTTCACCTTTCAATCTTCTCTGAAGGGGAAACATTCCTACAAGGATTTTCTAACTGTGATTCTGGCAAAAGCATCAAACTGGTAGAGAACAGGAGCATGAGGCAAGGACACTATAAATTGCAAAATGTAACACAAACAGCAGAAAAATTTTCCTCTGTCCTAGCCCGCCACCACAAGACTTGCATCTAATTTCTCTTCCCCTCCAGGCTTCAGAAAGCAATTCTTCCTCTGAAAATATCTGCAGGGCTTTAGTGTTTCTCTCCCAGGATGAATGAGAAATAAACACGTTAGGAGGCAGTTGTTATTATGTCACAGAGTCTTTCTCCTATAAAGTTTTTCTTTTAAAATCTGAAGCTACTTTCTGCTACTCTCTGAAGGATCGGAATCCATGTCCATCCCTGCAGAGTAGGGCCAGTTGCCCATGCTGCCTGTTGGTAAGCACAGGGATCTCACTGATCACCGCAACTCTGATTGCCCCCAATACTTCCAACACACAGAGGCACCAAGGGTTAGCCACCAAAAAACACCAAGGACACAACTTTACGAATTCCCTTTGCCCCTTGGAGCATATCTCCCGCCTGTGTTCACGTAAGGTTCACAAAAAAGCATATGGAGGCACAGGTGTGTACCCAAAGCTGCATCCACTGCAGACACTACAAGCAAAATTTTACATGATAATTTAAATTCCACTTGAATCTCAATGACAAAATTAATCTCTGAGCTTGCTTAAAAATGGATTAACAGTGACATATCTCTCAAATTACTTCTCTCCATGAGAAAAATGTTTCAAATTTTTAAAGGTTTTTGGGGAGGTGTTTTTGTTTGTTTGCTTTTTTTGTTTTACAAAGTTTGTTTTGAGGATCTGTGTAAAACAAAAGTGTTTGATCCAAAGAACTACTGGCCTGAGTGGAAAACTCTTTTTCCTTTCAGTATTCTATCCATTAGGCCTGTGGAGACATACTTATTCAACAATTTATTCATAAGAATCTGAGTACAGCTGTAATGTTTGTCCATTTATTATTGATAAAACCTGTGAAAGGACAGACACCTACAACATTTTTCATGTTATTTGCAAAACCTGCTGTTCCTGTAAAGTCCACATCAGTCAAGTAGCCTCAGTGTGAGGGTCTCAGCATCAGGCCTTGGGCTGAAATCATTGCTGTCACCCTCAACTGGGTACAAATGGAAGGGCAGTAATTACCTTCATTAGCCACATGACTGAGGAATGGGGCTATTTAAGAAATGACACCTAACTAATTATAAAACACTTAATGTCCCTGTCATCTAAGAAAATTACCTACATTCAGATGAGACAGAGTAGTCAAAAGATTATCTAGCACCATGGATTATGGCTCCAGCACACTGATAGGAGTCTGCTCTCTGTTTCTCTCCTTCTCTCCCCTGCAACTAATGCTTTGCATTACACATTTATCACTGGTTACTCCTCCATTGCATCCCAGATTGAGCATGACCTGTCGTCATGCACACAAATAACAGACTTCTGCTTGATTTGCAGTGTCTTAGAGTAGCTGCTGGGCAGAAATCCACCATAATGCTAAGAAGCAGTTAAAGTAAGATCAATGACTAAGTAGACCAAAACCACTTTTGCAATGAAGCACACAAAAAGCATATGATAAAGTGAGGGTGTGTAAACGTGGGGCCAAGTATGGAGCTTTTTTTTAAAAAAACTTTATTTTTATTCAGGCAAATCCATTGAACTATTTGGAGTAGCACCTTTTAACCTGTCACCAAATGTCCTGTTTCTTTCCTTGTCTTATTTAATATTAAAAAATCCCTGGGAGCTTTCATAATAGAAATGTATTTCTTGACTACAGGAAGCAGCCCCCAACTACCACCTGCAACATTCAGATTTTTTCATTAAATAAAGCTTTCCCTTGATAGAAAATATAGCAGATCACAAAGATATATTTCTGCAGCATTTAATTCTTGCTTGCATAATGGCTCTGCTCCAGGAATGCTACATATTATTTGTGCTACATTGCAAGTGGACAATCACCCTTATTTCAACTATTTTTGACACACAGAATATTCCCCTGCAATTTTTGTTGAAGAAATCTCCCTTGTTTCTTTTATTCCAGTTATTCATTCTTGCTCTTCCAATGTGAATGATAACCCTCTGGTTTGTGGCATTTCTGGAAACAATAGGAAACTGGCTTTCTTTTCTGTCACTCTTCAGACTTAAAGTGGGAGTTGTTACCGACCCCATGGTCTTTTCTTCATTGTTACCCATGGTCTTTTCTTCACTAATGGGTAGAGCAGCACTTTCTGTTCCGCACAGCTGGAACCAAAAAATAACCTGTGGGAGAAAGAACAATTTAGTAAAAGCTCTGTGAAACTACTGTACAAGGCTGTTGCTATTACAGTAGGTTTCTTTAGGATAAACTTTAACTTCTTTGAGCATAGATGGGTCAGACTATCTTCCTGAGCAGCAAAGGTGTACCATATTGCTGCCATATAGACAATTTCATTACAAAGACAGAGAAACTAGAGTGTGAATTGGAAAGTTTTAGAAGCATTTTAGTCAGCTGTGCATTCTTCAGCAACTCAAGGGCAAAAGTAGAGTTGGACATTTTTCCTTAAAATGCCTTATTTACTGCCATATACCATCGACTTTGCAAAATGTGGCCATTAGCAGCTAGAAGCTAAGACCAAGCTCCTGAAAGTAGGAAGTACTAGCACTGTCTGAGAGATTTCTTTTGTTGCTTTGACCTAAATAGAAAATCTGTTCAGTTTTAACCTCTCTTCTCCATAAGCATTTTTGCCACCACTGGCCTGTGAATGGATAAGGAGCAGAAAGTTATTTTGATGAAACAGAAATGTTAGACAAACCTTCTATATATGCTTAGTGTCACTAAAAAGTATCTATTAAAATCTGGGGGTGGGGGGGGGAATGCAAAGGTACACAAAACAGAGTAGAAAAATTCCAAACACAGCAGAAGAATGATTGTGGAGAGCTCCTCTTCTGTCCTGTTGAAGCCTGAAGATACACTGGGAACGTGCTCCTGACCGTATTACCTCACCCAGCACAGAATGAATAGGTACACTATAAGATGCAGCATTTTGGACATCAGTGCTGGATTTCTGTGGCAAATAAACTTCAGGGGCTTTTATGCGTGGAGTTAGCAAGAGACCTGACTCTCTCCGTATGTTCCTGTTGAAAAGGATAATTTGAATTTGCAATGCCAATCCTTCCTCTCATCTAAAAAATATTAAATTGCAATAATTTCCCTGTTTAGCTGACAGCAGTTGTCTTTGCACTCTGTTGCAACGAGGTGTCTAAGCAGCAGCTCTTAACACTCCTTTCAGGTAAGCTGTCTTAAAACAGCAAACATGTTGGGCTGGGAATTGTAGGACATACCCAAAAGCTTCAAATGTAAAGATGCATAGGGGCAGCTACAACTGCTATAGCTAATTCCCTCTTGTCACTTATGATGTTTGTATCCCATATCATCTGTTCTGCTTATGCTGGATGTTAAGCTCTGCACCTTTAAGACTGGTTCCGAGAGCGAAGGAGGGAGAAGAAGCGCGCAGTTTGTTTGCAGAAACTGCACTCGCTGCCCTGCATTCCTGCTCCTGGACTGTGCTGTCTGCAGCATGGACAGCAGGAGAGAGCTCTCCTTTGCTTTTAGTTAGTTTTTAGCTAGCTGAGGCAGAGAAGTTCCCTGGACTGTGGCTTTTCCTTTTCTGGGAACTGATCAACCTTGCTCTGGACTGAAAACCCAGAAGAGCTCCCAGAAAAATACTGGGAGCTCCCCGCAGTGGGGCCTGGGATGCGACATTTTCCAGCACAGGAGGGACTGATGAGAGACTGAGCGAGCCGAGCTATACCCCACAACAAGGACTTTCTGAATTTGCCATCTCTTCGGAACAAAAAGAGGTTCCATTGTTTAATATTACTCATTTTTCAATGTTTGTGAGTACTTTACTTGTTAAATAAACATTTTTTTCCACTTTTCTCAAAGGAGATTTATGTCTTCTGAACCGATGAGGGGAGGGGTCACTTGAATTTGCTTTCTAAAGAGATGCCTTTGGAAGTTTCCTCCTAAATTTGGCCTAAACCAGGACAAATATTTTTTGGCAACCAATGTGAGGCTTGAAAAAGTGGAAAAAACCTGTACTGATTGCCTTTTGGTTTCACTTACTCTATACTGGGATAAACCAGGACACTTTTTTTTTAAGGGGCTAACAAAAGAAGAAGCAGCTTAATGGCAAAAGTAACCAAAAGTGATAAACATCAGCAGCTTCATCTCTTACACTGTAATCCACGGAGGGCAAGTGAGAGGATGTCTGAAGGCTGGCTGCCACCTGCACAGCCTCACAGCCCTATGGGATGTCACTAGAATTTACTGTTAGAATCCATCAATATTTCTGTCTCTCTAGAATGTGTTTCCTAGCAGAAAATCTTCAGATAAATCCTGCTGAAATAATTCTTTTGTACTGGTTTACAGGATGCACAGATCATAATATCCCAAAGTTTCAATCTCTGTGCACCCACCAACATTTTCATTTATTCTGGCATCACGTGTCTCATCTAGGGTTCAATTAATTCCATAAGATAGGGCTGTCTAAAGTTTATCTGCCACTTTTAAACCTAAACTTTTTTTCACCTATAATAAAAAAGAGAAAAACAAATTTAACAGGGACAGATAGTTATAGAAGTCAGGAATCTATTTTATAATGGATTAAAAGAGGACAGTTTGGGAAACCTGGAGATGACTGAGAGGGAGATGCTTAAATCTGGGGGCTAATAGTAGGAAACAGTAAATTCAGAGTATTATGTTCTAGGAATAAAACTTTTTTAAACTGAAAATTAGAAGGACTCTAACAGCAAGGGAAGCTCTGTAAGAACATCCCAGATAGTATTTGAGATTATGAAGTTGAATTATTTCACTAGGAGAGATTAAATCATGGAAACTTGGAGTGTGATTTGTTCAAGGGGAGAATGTAAGATAGGAAAAGGGTGAGATAGGAGCTTGAAATTAAACCATACATTATCAGGATAAGATCATTTGTTTGGCTCCCTAAAAAGGGGGATGAAAGGAGAAAAAACATGGTGAGTTTGTCATGCTCTGTTCATAGCAGTATTTAATTACTTCACTGAATACTTCCAAGTTCTACTGTTGCCTGTAGGCAGTGGGAAGAAATATTATTTTCTTGCTTGTTGCCTAACATTTCTTCTGGGAGTCAGAGAAAATTGGTTTTCTTTTGAAATGTCAGCAACTAGCTGCCACTGGAAAAAGTCCCCTGGGCAGAATAGTTTGGTGCACCAGCGACAGCCAGAAGTTTTCCAATATTGGTGCTGTTTCACTTACATGTTCCTGGTTAAAAAGTGTTCTCATGTTGAGGTTAGAAAAAAAAATTCCTGTAACCAGAATCACAAGGACATTAGGTGACATGTAGCTACGTGGACAGGTCTCAAGGTCCTTGATGGTCTCACCCAGAGCTGTGGACTAAAGTTATTCACCTGCTCAAGTTCATTTCGTACAGAAAAAAACTCACTCTACTCTGCGTCTTACATTGCAGGAAATCAGGACATTTATCAGACACATACAGGACAAATGGCAGGAACTTCTTAAGCTCCTGATGAGGAAAGATGATCGATTTGTGGTTGTTTTGGGCTTTTCTGTGTTTGCTTTATTGCATTTTTTTCCTCATTCCTCCTTCACAGTATCTCCTTCTGAAATCATGGGTAAAACTTCTTCTCCTTGTTGTTAAAAAAATCGTTATCACCTCTTTGATGGATCTAAAAAAAGCAGACAAATAGTAAAGGAAGAGGATATCATTCTGCTTTTCCAGTTGGTTGGCAATACCAAACACAAAGTCTCTTGTACAAGTAGAATATGGGGATTCATCTCTGTTTTCCACTGACAATGATAGGGAGCAAATACCTTCAGTTGACTTTTACTTCCTAATTATATGATATAAAATTAAAGCAAAACAAAATGCATGACAAACTTGCAAAGTCCTTTCTCTTCTATAATTTATTGCAAAAACCATGCCAGCCGCAGCAAGGTAACAAAAAGCTTTTGATATATTTTCAGCTTAAAATAGGCACACCCAGATTTATGCTTTATGATGGATGAATTGACATATTCTTTCCATTAATTGTTTGGGGAATTAAAGATGATTATTCCTGAATGGAGAAGTTTCTCACTGAATGCCCAAAGTCTAAGCTAAGTCTGAGCAACCTTCATCAGCTCCCTGCTTCAACCACCTAAATAGCATAAATTATTGAAGGAGAAAAAAGTCTTATTTCTCTTGGGTTTCTGGTGGGTCGGGTATGAGAAGGAGACACCCCAGAGTTTTTTTTCACAATCATAGTATTGTCCTTCTTTTTTCCAGAGCACAAATAAACTTCATTTTGAAATTCAAAATGAGTCATGGTTGGTTTCTCTCTTGATCTTTACTGCACACATCTTTTCTCAGTGCACTGATAAGGAAATAGATTTGCGTATATGCATGAGCCTTAATAGCCTGTGACAATCAGAAATACAGAAATCTAGCAACATATTTTACAGACGTCTGTAGTTGATACAACATCTAAGTGATCTAACAAATTTAAAAAAAAAAAAAGGAGTTATAATTAAATCTTATTTTTGAATGTAACCAGCATGACATTTTAACTTAAATAAATTCTATGAGACAGAATGTGTTACACTGAATTAACACCTTTACAGGCTATGTGCTTTTTAAAGCAAGTACATAAGTTAAAAATATCCTTAAGGACAAAATCCCACTTTTCTTGAAAGTGCAAACTGAAATTTTATTTTCCAAATTTTCTTCTTTGCCAATGATTTTCTTATCTTTTTAATGAATTATTCTGTGAGGGGTTGACATTCATATTCCATGGCAATAATGGGAAAAGCCCTAGTCATTTCATTGCCTCATCCACATCATTAATAACTGTGCCAACAAAGAGTTACACTGTCTATGGCTATATTTCCACATGAAAAGATGAGAAATGTGGTGTGCATTATATCTACTTTAGAAATATATTTATGTAATAGAAAACTTGCCTGCCATGAATGCAGTAACTACAGAGTGTTAATGTATGTTACTACTGATAGTGACAGGATAGACACATTAAATTTATATTGTTTTAATATTGTATTTATTATGATGATCTGTTTTTGTTATACAAAAGTAGACATATTTAATAAACTTTTAGTTATAAATATAATATTCTGTGTAATTATATAGGAATTATATAGAATTAGTTTTTATTTCATTTCTATATGATTTATTATTGTTTTGATTGAAATATGTGTATAAAATATATTTTATTGAAATATCTATGTAGTAAAAATCTTGCCTCATAAATGCAGGCACTAGAGAGTATTAATATGTGTCACAACAGACAGTAATGCTATAGATCTGCTATATCTTTTTATAAAATAGTACAACTAATAAACTATCAATATCAAATGGATCTATTAAAAACACGTTTATTAATAAAAATCTTCCTAGTTATATACAAATACACACACACTATAGCTATATATTCATCTCTCTACTTTTCTCTGTAGCCTGTGAGTTCCTGTCTTTGCCACAGCACCGTGAGCTGTTCCTGGGCCACCAGCTTCCAGCCCCACAAGCACAGCTCTGTGCACGAGCCCTGCTAACAACAGCCATAGGCCGGCACTCCTGCCAGGCCATGGCGCGGATCGAGGGAGGCTTCCATCGCCTGGGAGCCAGGTCCAGTGCCAGGAGGTGGAAGAGGTTGGGTGGCTCAGCTGTTCGTACATCTGGGGGCAAACTGATCTCCTCCGGAAGCCTCTGGTTGCCCACAGTAAAATTCTCCAGGGGTTTCTCTTCCAGGGATAAGCACAGCTGCTCCAGGAGATCCACGAGCTGAAGCACAGTGTCTCCTGTGCCACTGTGACACTGGCACGGTGCTCAGAGGGTGCATGACCATGGTCTTGATGGAATAGATGGAAAGGCCCTTGCATGCAAGAACACCAGCCAAGGGCTGCAGGCATTTGAGGTGTGAGCTGTCCTGGGGACCCTGCCTGGCCATGTGCCTGCAGAACTTGATCTCTGCCACGGCGTAGGTCTCAGGCCACATTGTGCTTGGGGTTTGGGCCCCTCGAGGCCAGCTGCTCACAAAGGTGTCAGGAATGCCTTGCTGCACCCCAAAGAGCACATTAACCCAGAAGCTTCCTTTCTCGTTGGTCAGCCTGAGTTTGCAGGAGCATTTGGAGGGCAGCAGCACTAAAGGCCAACTGTGTGACCGGGGCAAACGCCGTCAGGTTGATCTCACCAGCATGCAGAACCAGAGGGCAGTTTTCCTCACATCAAGGTAGTAACTGGTGCACAAGTTAGGAGATTGAAACGCTGACTCCTCCTCCTAACCACCTCATGGTGGTGCAGGAGGCACAGCAGGCTGGCACCTGGCTGCTTCCTCAGGCAGCTGTACTCCAGCTCCATGTGGACATGGAACTTGCTGCCAGGCCTCTGCTCCTCAGTGTCATGCTCCAGGTGGAAGGAGTGGCCTTGGGGAGGAGTGAAATTAATGGAAATCATGGCACATGATTTCCTTCTCCTCATGGGCAGTACAACCTTCAAAGGCACTGCCAAGAACAATGGCTCCTTGCAGCACCAGGAAGATATAGTTCTCAAGACATGCCTGAGAACAGTTGTGAAGCTGTCCATCAGGGCTGCTGTCCTCTCACAGCCTGTCTGCAGGTCCTGTACAGACCACTGAATGCACTCCTCTAGAAGCCATCCCAGATCATATTCCCATATGTCATCCCCTTCCTCATTCTCCTCCTGGTCACTGCTCTGTGCCTGATGGCTTCTTTTCCTCCACATAAACCACAGTGCCAAGAGAAAGAGCAGGAGCCCAGCAAATACCCAGATCTGCAAGGCAGACCAGAGCAGGTCTCCCCAGGATGGACCGCTTGGCTTCAGCATGAGCTGCTCCAGCTCCCGCTCCAGCCGAATCCTCTCCCGTTCCTGGAGCTTCGCATGTGCCTCCATTCGCAGGCGCGTCACCTCATCCAAACCATCGCCCACAGGCTGCGGGTACTGGACAAGGCTTTGCAAGAGCAAGAACCAGAGTACCCAGGAATCCATGGTCTGCGGGAAGATGGAGAGAAGGCCCAAGTCGCACTGGGAGGGAGGCAGCTGGCACTGGGGATAGCAGGAACATGAATCCCAGGGATCTGGGGGCAGGGAGGATAGGTCCCCGGAGAGCTGGTACACAGCAAGGCGTGTCCTGCTGCCCGAGCAACAGCAGCAGCATGCCCTGCCTAAGGATCTCCAATGAGGGGCTGTCCGTGGTGAAACAGCACATGACAGCCAGCCCCACCCTTCATCCCCATCTTGGCTCAGCCAGTCAGAGTGGCCTGAGGCAGACAAAGCCCCCACAACAGTACAGTGCTGTGGTAGTCAGTGTTTTCATGTTTTATGTGGTTTTACAATTGCTTAGTTATTTATCTAATGTTAGCCAGGTCAGTTGGTTCATTCAGTGTACCCCTATTTCTATCCCTCACAGTTGGTCTCTCCCAAGTTGTTTACTCCAAAGTTTCCCACTACTTGCCTGTCCCTCCACCTGCCAATCTCCCTGCTCCTCCCCAGTTGTCCATATGTCCATATGTCAATCCAAGCTGTACAACCCACCTCCCTTGTCAGTCTTCATCCCCCCACCCAGTTTTTCAGGAATGTTCCCTGTCAGTTACCCTATACCCCACAGATGATTTGTCCCTAAGATCTTGTCCCTCCCTCATTTGTTCCCCATTGGTTGCTGTAAACCCTCCACTCCTCCCCAAGTCTTCCCCATTGGTTGTTCCCAGACCACTCCTGCACACGCCTACCCCATTTATAAGTTGTTACAGAATATTGCTCAGTTGGCACTCATCCCTGACTCCTGTCAGGAATAAAATAAAATCTCCTTGGCTTGTTGCACAAGTGTCCTCTCCCTCGTTTCTTTGTTTTGGGATCCTTGTCTCTCAGTCAGGCAGTTTTACCCAAACAGCTGCCTACACTACTACCAGCTGCTCTCATCTGAGACTCTGGAGTGGCCACTCTCGTGGCTCTCCCTGGCCACTAAAAGAGACCTGCTGGCGGGTGCTGTCCCGTGTCCGTGGCCGCAGCCTGAGAGAGACACAGTGCAGGCCCACCAAGCATAAACAGGCCCCCAGGGGCTCCCTCCACATAGCAGCAGAAGCCCCTTGAACTCCTGTCAAATGTAAAATGGGCTGACATGACATTTGGATGCTTTGCTCGCTGAGATCCAGCGTGGGATGGATCCCACGTGGGATGGCATCGGTTCCCTCGGCATTGACGTCTATGCTTGAGGCTGTGTTCGTGGGCCTTTGTGCCACCCCTGGGTGTGTGCCAGTGAATATTCTGGTGGTGGGGATGGGACCTCTGCCTGGCAGCCTCTCTGTTCTTGTTGTGGCACTGTCAGGGGACACTGTCTTACAGTGAGTTTGAAATATTTTTGAGTAAGCTATTGGAGATTATTGATATCAATCTTTTGAGCAACATTTTTTTTAAACTGTCTTCTTTTTTTCTCCCCTTTTTCTATACACTGATTTTGGTGAGAATAGACAGTTCTGCACAGCATTAGTTTCAGGATTGCTGGACATATGCTAGGTCTATTATACTGTAGCGGCAATAGGATCAAGTCCAATCAACCTTAGTAACCGTACTCTCTAATTGCTATCACTGGAAAAAAGAGATACAGACAAAAAATCATGGACCATCTTGATCTTCTTTATGGAAGTGATAGAAAGGGGCATTTGTGTTGTGCAGTTGTCAAGTTGCCAACTGAGTGACCAATGATCATACCTGCTCCCTTGCTGTTCAGCAAGGTGCAGTAATTTTAGCAGTGAAGAGAATTATGTTTCTCTTATGTGTAAAAGGATAGTGTTGCACCTGATGAGTCTGTAAAAATGTGTGAAATAAAAGTTTAAAAGTCATTTACTCACTCTTACTGGTATTTCTACTTGGCAATTTTCCGCTTTATAAACACAAGTCTTTCCAAAAGAACAGCTATTGAACAAGAGCAGCGCTGTTTTTCATTCCTACTGCATAAAATGCACTGTGAAAGTTTGCCTGCTGTATTCCATTAGCAATAATCTGTACCATCGAGACGATGCAATAGCTTCTGTTGTTGCTGCTGTTGAGTGACATTTTTAATCTCAGTTTCCAACTAGAAATAACATTTTGAGAACCTCTTGAGTACATAAAAGATTTCTGGGACAAGTGTCAGACAAAATAGACTTAATCAGCAGAAATTACTTGCAGACTTTTGTCAGTGTGCAAAATAATGAAAAATTTATTGTATTCCTTGTTTAAACTTCAGAAGTACATAGCTGGTCTGCCAGTAGTATTCAAAATTTGACGTTCCTTTAAAGACTTAAACATTTCACCAATATTCAAGAGCCTTCATTAACTCTTGTGTTTACTTTATTTAGTAAGCTGTATTTTTGCTGCAGTTCTAATGAACATGTGTTTGGAAGTCTCCTTGACTAAACTGAATTTCAGGGTTTTATAAATCTTTTGGAACTGAATTACTTCCAGTCTATTTTGAGATTTGCCAAACACTTTGAATTGTATACCATCCAGGAGGATATCAGTCCTCACTGTAGCCAACTATTTTTAAAGAGCTGTATTTAACTAATAATAAAGAACTAGGAAAAAAACTCTAAAAAATCTCTAATCCTCCAACACAACAACATAACAAAACCAGAAACTACCCAAAATGAAACAAACAAACATACATGCACACACACACACACACCCCGCCCCCCACATACACAAAAACCCCTCAGAAAATCCAGAGAGTCAACAATAGAGTTTAGACAAAATCCAGCCATGGTGATGTCCATCCCCAGCGCATATTGACTGACCTACATCTGCATATTTGCACTGGTAAGTCAATGAATGGTACCATGGTGACATATTAAGACTTATCAGTATCTGAATGTCATTTGTTATTTAGTACAGATTGGATGCTTCAAATCTTCTCTTTTTCTGTGCACCTAGACAACAGCTGTGTGTGATTACTGTAGTATTTTCCTGTCACTGAAAGGAGAACATTATACTTCCATTTCTTAGTCTGAAATTATTTTTTTCTTTTGGCTGATATAAGCAAGTATTTGAGATCTGATTCAAAGACAAGATACAATTGGTAAATGCTCCTGCTTGGATAGCCTGGTGAGAGTATTAATTGGGCTGTGGGCTTCCAAATATTCTTTTGTGTGTTTTCCAGAATCCACTGAAATTGCTGTTAGCAGCTCTGCTAACCATGAGATGGAAATTGCATGTGTCAAATGAATTTTGAATGCCTTTTGTTTAAGAGAATAATTTTTAAGCTTGCTATTATTTTTTAATGTTAAAAGCATAGTATGAAATTATGGCATAGGTATGAAATTATGGCATAACTTCTTTGAAAAAGAAGTTTCCAGTGAGGATCAGATTCTGTGAGGTCTTTACCTCAATCCATCCTATGAGATCAGAAATACCTCACCAGTTCCCACTTCTGAAAATGGAGTTGGATGTTTATTCTCCACCCTTTGCTGTATTGGAATGTCTGTCCCTTAAAAGCTCAATATCTTTGTAATGTCAATGAGGAAGCCTCGCTCAGCAAAGCTATTCAGGGGGCTCGTTCACATTCAGATCATCAAATGAAGTGAATGAAGCTAAAACTTCTGGATTAACCTGTATCTAAAATTCCTACTTTGTTATTTTGCTGGATTTGGTTTTTTTAATTGGCCCGGGGTTTTTTTTTATTGATAATAATATGGAAAGATATTTGAAGAAATATAGAGTAACATTTGCTAGAGGCTCCGAAGGTTTTCAGTGTTTTGGAACATTTGGCTGGTTTATGCAACTATTTTTTTTTAATGAAATGGGCCCATAATCTACAGAAAATAGGTTTT